>NW_016107656.1:1229781-1243176 GCF_001604975.1 Cebus imitator
AGCCACCGCGCCCGGCCATTTTCTATGGTTTTTACAACTAATTCATCTGAGAATATTTTGCAATGATTACCAAAAAAAGTCACTATAAGATAATCATTTATCAAATAGTAAGCTTTATTAACAAGTCACATACATAAAAATAGGCTGATAAAATTATTTTTTGTACCCTAAACCCAATATGAATAACACAACCCCCAATGGTGCCTAAAATAGCATTGTGAAAAATGCCTCACTGACTATCTACGTCAGAGTCATATAAGTATTATAGAAAATGCTGGACTTCTACCCGACCTGCAGAATCAGAATTATCTGGAGCTACATGGGGGTCTACATGTCATTTAAATTCCCTAGGGCAATGTTGCGACTGACCTTTGAGCATGGCTACGAGCATTCAGTCAGCACTCGAATATGTTTGGATTTATTGAGCAAACAGCATGTATAACTATATGTTGACTCTTCTCCCTTTTATTTCTCCTTTTCATCTGTGATTCATCCACTGTTACTCTGTAATCCACCACTGATCCTTTGAGCCATTTTGTCCGATTCCAAAGCATGTCCTGAGCACCACATGATGGGAGCAGGTCCTTCTTATGAACGCTGTCTTGAGCTCCTTCTTTTTATTTCCTCCTCAAGCCTCATCCCCTTCTGCAGCTCATCCTCACTATAGATGAGGCACGTGAATTAAGCTTGGACAGGGTTGACATGAAGGGAGTGAGAATTGCGTGTACACAGTAGAGCGATATCTCCACAGAAGAGGACACAGGCAAGAAAGAAGCTTCCTGAGAAATTTCAGGTTGATGTTCCTCAAACAGCTTCTATGTTTCTGAGTCAAGAATTAGCCGATTTCTTCCTATTAAGCTATGTCACCAAAAATACCAACAGCACATCTCTTGTAAGCAAAAAAGAATGCTTTAGGCCCTTTGAGTCAAATATTGAAAAAACCCAGTGTCAAAGGATACTAACCAAAAAGTCAAGTTATTCAAAGTGAGATTAAGTAAATGGCATATGATTCATCTCTCAGCTAATTTGGCAAACTTCTCTGCAACATCCCGAGGTCTATTAGACTCTTCCTGTTGGTTACTAATTCTAGATAAATGAAAGCCAGGCAGGTCTTTGAGCTCTCTTCCTTCATGATTCTGGAGAACACTTTGTCAGACACCAGAGACCAGATAATGAGCATTCTGTTATCTCTGAAGTCCTTGGCTGGACCTCAGAAGTAATGTAATGGGTAATACCTCTGAGACCTGGACGGCCTCGTGAAAGCAGCAGCCAAGATGAATTAAGTTGATAACAACAACATACACCGTTCATTCAACTTTGTACAACAACAGTGAAGAGCTAAGATTCATCTGGGCCTCTAAATTCTTGTGCATTTGTTTATGCCATCATCTTGAAATTTTGAACTGAGTTTTATTTTGAGAAATTTGTTTGCCAGAAGTGAGCCTGGGCAGAAAGGATGCCATCTGAGTAGAGGTGGTACAGAAGGACAGCTATTAAAAAGAGCTCATAAGTTTTCTTTTCTTTGTACCTTGATGAAAATTACAGTATGGAAACAAATGCAAATACAAAATGCAGCTGATGTTATATGTTTTTGGCAAATGTATTAAGGTTCTTATTGCTGAGCTCATTTCTAATTATTTCTGTTCTATTGTTACCCTCCTACCTTCCCAGTCATGACCGTGGTCCCCTTCTTCACACTGACAGGGCCATTTCCTAGGCTGATGGGACTCGGGACCTTCTTTCCCTGGCACATTTCAGGGATGATCTTCCCACCCAGAACCCAGGTCATGATCAGCATTTTAGAACTGTTTCCAGGATGGTCACTGGGAAGTCATTGGATTCAGCCCAATAACATGTATGAAGCGTAGACTAAAACATGGAGTAAGAGATAATAAAGAGGCTGGGCATGGTGGCTCACGCCTGTAATCCCAGTACTTTGGGAGGCCTAGGCAGGTGGATAACTTGAGGTTAGGAGTTCCATATCAGTCTGACCAATATGGTGAAACCCCATCTCTACTAAAAAAAATACAAAATTAGCCGGGCATGTTGGTGCACGTCTGTACCAACTACTTGGGATTTTGAGGCAGGAGATTTGTTTGAACCTGGGAGATGGAGGTTACAGTGAGCTGAGATTATGCCATTGTACTCCAGCCTGGGCAACAACAGTGAAATTCTGTCTCAAAAAAAAAGAGAAAGAAGGAGGGAAGAAGGAAGGAAGGAGAGAGAGAAAGAAAGAAGAAAGAAAGAAAGAAAGAAAGGAAGGAAGGAAGGAAGGAAGGAAGGAAGGAAGGAAGGAAGGAAGGAAGGAAGGAAAGAAAGAAAAAGAAAGAAAGAAAGAAAGAAAGAAAGAAAGAGAGAGAGAGAGAGAGAGAAAGAAAGAAAGAAAGAAAGAGAAAGAAGAAAGAAAGAGATTCTCAACACATACTTTAATCGAGATCCTATACGTGTAAATATATTTCTCCTCATGTCATATACATTATTCATGAGAATTTACAGAGGTTATTTTGTTTCTTGATTCTTGATCTACAGAACATGGCTCACCACCTCAGGGCCATCAAAAGATTAATTATAAAGATTCAGAGGCCCCTGGGTAGCCAGATGCTTTGTTTTCTCCGGAAGAGGATGGAAAATGTAACAGATGTGCCATAACCTTAAGACACTCCACCAAGATAAGTCACAGTTAATGGCCTTTCATTCCTTTCTCCAAATTCTAATCAATTGCTACATAAATGTATGTGCTAGGAAAATAGGACATGTCATCTGGGCAATGACCTTTGGCTCCTTTTAATGGTCCCTGGCAGTAAAACAGTGAAGAAACACCACTCTTGGGAGAGTACCTGAAAACCCCAGAGATCAGGAGTCACAGAACTATGGTATCCCCCAAGGAAGTTCAGTCTTGAAACACAGCAGGTGAGAAAGTCTGAGGACTTCCTTGCCACTCCCTGGAACCTAGGAAGAGCTCCGTGGGCACTTGATGCCACCAGCTATGCTCCAGACTAGCAGAGCAGAGTGTGGCAGAATCTTCCCTAGAGAAGAAAGAGTTCACACCAGAGGCCAGAACCACTTTAGAAGGTACATTTATTGTTCTAAATTTGGGGACACCGAGGCAGTAAAACACAAGTTCTAGAGGCAGATTGACTTGAATTCTGATTCACTACTTGCCAGTTGGGTGACAGGACCTTGGGCAAGTGATTTATTGGTCTCCATTTTCATCATTTACATAATGCAACTATTTATAACTCCTTCATAGGGTTGTTGTATAATCTAAAGAAGATAATACATATGAATACATTTGTGGCACATCCCAGTATTGCTACTTACAACTTTATGACCCTGGGCAAATTATTAAACTCTGTGCCTCCATCTGCTCATCTCTAATATAGATGAGATAACAATCATCACAGTACCTGCCTCATAGGGATCTTGTGAGTATTAAATGAGATAATACATGTACAGTACTTAGAATTGTTTCTGGTACCTGCTGTCAGCTATTTTTTTGTAATAGCGATAAATGTTAGCTATTGGTAGAAGTAAGCATGCAATAAACTGACATTATAATCATTATCATCATCATCATCATAATTAGGAGACTATAAAGTGGTTTAGAGAAACATTCATTACAAAATTTTGCAGGCTCGCCAGATCTGCTCATTGCAGAACATAAACCTGAGCTCCCTTCCTCTTAACCAACTTCACCCAAGTCATAATGTGATTGAGGTTTGTAAATAGAAACCTCCCAGTCAGGCCACAGGGTGCATATCTGAGACTACTTCATGCTTAAACTTAAGAAACACAAAACAATTGCACAGAAGCTACCTGGACCTTTCCAGCAACAAGAAGTTTGAAGTAGCCCGATTCCAATGAGGCTGTCCAGGTAGTGCATCAGCTGCCTGGCATATCATGTAAAGATCAAAGAGTGAGAGGACCTTAAAGATAAAACAGATATCTTGGTGGCTATCTCATTCAGCTTCTCACCCAGGGAGAGGTTCTTCATCGAGAATCCCTGTTCCATCCTTCTCTTTGGGGAGAGCTTGCTCAGTGCCTGAGCTGTTGTTGGACAACCTGAGTTATTTTAAAGTTTTTTTATATACTGAACTAAAATCAGCCTTCTGGAATCTTCTACCCAATGCTTATTTCTCCCCTTTGAATATAAAAAAAACAAAAGTCAGTGCCGTCTTCCGTACAAAGACTCTTTGGTCTTCACAAGCTGCGAAGCTGCCGTCACGCTGCCTCTTCATTTTCTTATCTCCAGCTCTTCTAACCATTTCTCACCCAGTCTTCTCAATTAGTAACATGAAAATGGGAATATTCCCTGCATGGTAGACATCTGTTATACGTGCCTCTCTAGTATTCATTTTTCTCCCCTTCTATTCGTAGAATTCCTCATTCATGTGGGAACCTACCTCATGTGGCTTAGACAGATATAATCCCATCTGCTGCCACTACACTCTTCAAACCCGGAGCGGGCACATGGCCTACGTAAGGCCACTCACCCCAATTGGTTCAGGGATGTGAGCTAAGCCACGTGAATGAGACCCCACCCTAGAACTCTGCTGGAACTAATGGGAAAGAGGTTTTTATTCTGATGGGGTTCTGGTTCTTCTACATTAGTAGAATGTACGTCATAGTTGAGGGCTGTGCTTGCTACCACTTGGTAAGAACCTGTCTACAGAAGACTCACACAGGAAATGAAAGTCAAGAGTTTGAGAGAGGCAGATTCCTGCCTGCACTGAGCACTTGGCTCCAGCTATGACAGAAGTGGGTTTCTCTCTGGAATTTGAAAGTATGATATTTCACATATGTTCTTTTTGTTTTTGAATTTTATTTATGTCACTTTTTTACTTAAAATTAATTGGCACACTGCCCTTGCCTACGCTGTGATGAGAACAGACCAGGACCTAGAGTCCAGACATGCTCCTCACAGCCCCTCCGTCTCAGCTCTGCAGTTCCCCAAGATTAGGCCCCTGAGCAGTTGATGTTATCAGTTGTCTTAAGTTTGGGATCCCTTGGTTGCAAGAAGAGAAATCCACATTAACTAGCACACATGTGATCACATTTGATCAGTTGCCCCAAAATTCACAGACCTTGCACAAATAACAATATTCACTGGAAGGATACAGCAGGGCAATCATAAATGAGGCCCTCCTCCCTTTTAAATTGGATCTGATTTATTCTGATGCAATGTCTCAACATATTGAGAGCACTTTAAACCCTGATTTCATCATTTTTTGAATTAGCTGTTTCTGACAGGTGTGTATCTTCTGCATACTTTTATGAGCATGTCTTCTCTTGCTTTATTCGAACCACTAATACAAAAGATGCATAAGACAAGGCCTCAGAGTCCTGTGGTCCACCACTAGAAATCTACTCAGGTTAACCTGACTATTCCTTAATATCCTTTGGGTCTAGTTAGCCAGCCAGCGGCTAAACTATCTACCATTTCTCTAATCCAGCTCACATTTCACGTACAGTTTCTAATACACAAACCTATCTCAAAGGAGACTTTGAAAAACACTTTTCTTAAAAGAGAAAAGTAATAACCAACTGCACCTGGAATCCACTAGACCTTCGCTACTTGCCAGCAGTAATTTCTACTAAAGAACCACAGCACGTGTCATTCCGCATTGTCACTGCCTTTCCAACAAAATTGAGCTGGCTTGTGTCAGTGCCTGCAGGAGCGTAAGGCTGTTCCCCCGACCCTGTAGCTCTCATTATGTTTTTACTGAGTCAAAAGATGAAAGCTTCAGAATAAATAGATAAAACAGAGAATAAACCCAATAGTGCTTTAACGAATTAGGTTTTAAAGGTTTTATTTTACCTTGCATATTGATGTTTGTAGAGAAAAAGTTATTAATTAGAAAAAAAGAGAGAGACATTAGGAGGAGGAGGACAAAAGATGGAGACTCTGGCAATAATCCAGAGAGATTGGCTTGGACTTTTTGAAGAGTTTATGATGATGGCACTGAGTTTTGTTACATCATACTTCGTTTTTTCCTCTAAAACAGGGGTGTCCTTAGTGCTAGTTTTGTGCTTACAAGCCATAATTAGAAAATTGGAGGGTAATAAATGGATTAGACAGAAAGAGGAAAGACAGAGAAAAATAAACAAAACAAGCCAGTATGAAAGGAAATGTACTGCCAAGTGGCAAAAGACAGAAAAACTGAAAACAAAAAGTGCAAAACTTGCCTCGTGTCCAGTAGGTGAATCAAATCATCCCCTTCCTGGGCCACTGGCCCAGGCCCAGGGAATACTGTGATATGATTGCCAGGGAGTGGCCTCCAGGAGAGATGAAGGGTGACCTGTTTGTATAAACAGGGTATCTCCCTGTTTGGATTACATAACAGAGGCTGCTAAATGTGGTTCAGATGAACTGAAATGCATGGTTGTATCTGTGGTAAAGAGTTTGCAGTGTGTCTACCTACAAATTATTATTAGGCTTCCTGTGTCCCAGTCATTGCAGTAAACATTTTTTTTAAACAGAGTTTTGCTCTTGTTTCCCAGGCTGGAGTGCAATGGCATGATCTTAACGTACTGCAACCTCCACCTCCCAGGTCCAAGCAATTCTCCTGCCTCAGCCTCCCAAGTAGCTGGGATTACAGGCATGCACTACCATGTCCGGCTACTTTTATATTTTTAGTAGAGACGGGGTTTCACCATGTTGGTCAGGCTGGTCTTGAACTCCCAGCCTCAGGTGACCCACACACCTTGGCCTCCCAACGTGCTGCGATTACAGGCATGAGCCACTGTGCCCAGCTCAGTAAACATTTTTTTAAACAAAATATTTATTTTAATTTTCATGATAACCCTGAGAAATGATATGTCGCTCTCCTTTTTTTGGTAGATAAGGAATTGAGGCTTAGAGATATTAAACAATCACCTTAAGTCAATATTTGTGATATAGCTAGAATGTGATTTCAGACATCCTTCTCAGGCTACCAGGGTCCTGAGATTTCACGGCTTGATTCACAGCTCAGTAGGCACCCACAGGTTAAATGTGTTTATCATTACCTCTTTTTTAAGATGCCTATATTCTTTAAAAAAAAAAACAAAACTGTGACATTGAACAGTATTGTGTTACTGTTTTTGCAATAAAGTTTTTAATAAACTTCAAAGTTTGGATTCTCACTTTAAAGCAGGGAACAAACCCCTTTGTAACTGGACGTGATATTCATCACTCTGAGGTTTGAAGGATACTCATGTGTTGAAGGGTAACACAGCTGCCGGCAATGAAGACCTGATCACAGTCAGGGGAGGAGGATTGTAAAAGAGCCTGATGGGACCAAATGGAACATCTGGCCAAAGAATTCAGATTTCCTACTTCGGATTTTCCCTCTCTCAAGTGCCATTCATTGCATAACCTCCGATGATCAATTATGATCCTTGGAAGTAAAGCCAAGTTGTTGGTCATACTGTCAATACTTCTTCTGTACTATTATTTGTATTATGAAAGCCATGATGAAGGAAAAACAAAAAGAAAAGTTTAAAATGGCCACTTCTCCCAGGGATTTTTCAATTTGCAATATTTATAAAGGTTGTTAGTGGGTTCTGTAATTACTTCATTTCTTTAATAATTAATCAAGCATGAAATGAATCTATTATTATGGATAATTATTTAATGAAATCCATTAGCATAAAATTCCTAAAAGCAGAAAGCCAGCACTTCAACTGTGATTCAGATGTGTTTTTCCCTTAGAAACTACTTTATAGACAAGACGGTTTCTAAAAAGTAACAGTTTTCACAGGAATAAAGCAGCACATCTGCTTCCAAGCCTGTTTTTCTCCTCCTCCCCTTTCAGGTTCCCCTCTCTGCTTCATCACTTCTCAAAGCACTGCTACAGAAAGTTGATATTAAACTTAGAGTTGTAAGATGAGTTCTGATTCTGAGCCTCTCCCGGTACTAGAACTGTCCCCATATATTTACCCATTTTAAGAACTAGGAAAAGGTTGCTTCCAAGCATTGGAGGAATTCAGGTTCTTCAACTGACTTAGGAGATAGTTTAAAGTTCCCTTGTATCAGACCCCAGAAGCAAATCAACAATGGAGTTCCAAATCAACCTTGTCTTTTTGATTCAGTGTGAGCTGGGCCCATCGGAATCACTGTCAACCAAGGGCCCCTGGTAAGGACAGGCCCTAACTCAGATCTGGGAGGCAAAGTTAAGACCGGAGGTCCCCCAAGCTGAGGACTGGCCTACATTAATTGCTTAAGTCTTCATTCTTTACTTCTTCTCTTATTCTACTCTGTTCCCTGGACACTTGTGAGGCATCAGAAATTACACAGCAAGCAAGAACCTATAGAGAAAAGGTACAAGGATCCATGGGAATAAAATGGCCAACCACAAAATGACCATGACATTTGATGGCAAAGGAAAAGGGACATCTGTGCAGCAGATGAAAGAAGATTCGATCCAAGCCGTGAAAACCTTATGAACAAGAGGCAAGTCTGTGAATACAAGAAATATAGCAAGCCCAAAGCCATAACTGACACATGGAAAGTGGTCATGGCAGGCCCACAGTGGCTGAGTGGCATCCAACTGGCCAGGCTTCACTCACTCAGTCTCAGCAGCCATGCCAGGACCACGAATGGAAGCTAAGGATGGCTCTCCAATCAAAGCTCGCTGGCTTTTCAAGAAATAGAAACCCAGTGAAGCTACCCCAACTGCAAAGAAGATTTAGGACACTAAGATACATCTCCGAGTCTAAGGTTAGTAAACATGATACAAACCCTTCCTTTTTGGCTCTGCAAAGCCCCCAGGAATAAAATTTCTATTTGTTGGTGCCAGTGTGTCCTCTCCTGCTGACTTCTCATGCCATGCTTATTCCACTCTCTTCTCTCCGCAGATTGATTTCCTCATCAGGCTCCATGGTCTTCAAAGTGTTCAAAATCCTAAGTTCCCATGACTTTCCTGCTTCAAAGCGCTCTTGACTGATCAAAGTCTCTGTACAAAATAGTTCGAATTTTGAGAAAACAGGAGAAGAATTAATTCTTCCTGGGAGAAACAGTAAAATCTTCAAAGGAGCTGATTTACTGCTATGCCTGGAAAAACATACTGAGTTTTTATGATAGATAAGCATGGAGCAGCCTCTTTTCAAAGCATTTTGATCTTTGAATCTCCCAACGGTGCCATAAGTGTGTTGAGAAGATTATTTCTATTATATAAATGAGAGAACTAAGACCTACAAAAGGTAAATTAATTGACCAAGGCCATATAGCAAATGGGGGATTCATTCCAGACTAGATCCAAAGTTTTCTAATTCACTGCTTTTTCTATTTGTTTATGTATAGAGATGAAAGGATGGGTCTCTTCCATTGCCATTGATAAAATAAAAACTTCAGCCAAATTACATGTAAAAGAGTTTAATTGAGCAATGATCGATTTGTGAGTTGGGCAGCCTCCCAAGCCAAAGTATGCTCAGAGATTCCAGAGCAGCCACGTGGTGGAAGAACATTTGTGGACAGAAAAAGGAAAATGATGTATGGAAAATGGAAGTGAGGTACAGTAACAGCTAGGTTGATTACAGTTCAGCATTTGCCTTGAACATGGTTAGAATAGTTGGCTACATTTGGCCAAAACTCCATGATTGACACAAGCATGGGCTATGGCCTGTTTACATCTCCATTTGTTATAGTTCATGGTGCACAGAGAAACCTTTAGGCCAAGTTTAAAACATGTCAGGAGGCAGCTTTAGGCAAAACTTGATTTAACACCATCAATAGTCCTAGAATTGGGACTGATATTACTATAATTTTAACTTGCCTTTCACAAGTTCAGCCTCTATCACCTCCTTTGCAAAATATCCTGTATTTGTAGAATACATCCATCCAAGTCATAATGGGAAATCAATGCCATATTTAAACAATTTGATTTTGGAAGAGTTTTTTTTTTAGTTTATTTATTATACTTTAAGTTCTGGGGTACATGTGCAGATCGTGCAGGTTTATTACATAGGTATACCTGTGCCATGGTGATGGTTTGCTGCATCCATCCCCCCATCATCTACGTTAGGTATTTCTCCTAATGTTACCCCTCCCCAATACCCCTACCTCCTGCTATTCCTCTCCTAGCCACCCACCCCCCGACAGGCCCCATTGTGTGATGCTCCCCTCCCTGTGTCCACGTGCTCTCATTGTTCAACACCCACTTATGAGTGAGAACATGCAGTGTTTGGTTTTCTATTCTTGTGTCAGTTTGCTGAGAATGAGGGTTTCCAGTTTCATCCATGTCACTGCAAAGGACATGAACTCATCCTCTTTTATGGCTACATAGTATTCCATGGTGTATATGTGCCACATTTTCTTTATCCAGTCTATCATTGATGGGCATTTGAGTTGGTTCCAAGTCTTTGCTATTGTGAACAGTGCTGCAATGAACATACGTGTACATGTGTCTTTAAAATAGAATGATTTATACTCCTTTGGGTATATACCCAGTAATGGGATTGCTGGGTCAAATGGTATTTCTAGCTCTAGATCTTTGAGGAATTGCCACGCTGTCTTCCACAATGGTTGAACTAATTTATACTCCCACCAACAGTGTAAAAGTGTTCCTATTTCTCCACATCCTCTCCAGTATCTGCTGTCTCTTGATTTTTTTAATGATCACCATTCTAACTGGTATGAGGTAGTATCTCAATGTGGTTTTGATTTGCATTTCTCCAATGACCAGTGATGGTGAGCTTTTTTCATACGTTTGTTGGCTGCATAAATGTCTTCTTTTGAAAAGTGTCTGTTCATGTCTTTGCCCACTTTTTGATGGGGTTGTTTTTTTCTTATAAATTTGTTTAGTTCTTTGTAGATTCTGGATATTAGCCCTTTGTCAGATGGATAGATGGCAAAAATTTTTTCCCATTCTGTTGGTTGCCGATTTACTCTATTGATAGTTTCTTTTGCTGTGCAGAAGCTTTTAAGTTTAATTAGGTCCCACTTGTCTATTTTGGGTTTTGTTGCCATTGCTTTTGGTGTTTTAGTTGCGAAGTCCTTGCCTATGCCTATGTCCTGAATATATTGCCTAGGTTTTCTTCTAGAGTTTTTATGGTGTTAGACCTCATGTTTAAATCTTTAATCCATTTAGAGTTAATTTTTATATAAGATGTAAGAAAGGGATCCAGTTTCAGCTTTCTTCATATGGCTAGCCAGTTTCCCCAACACCATTTATTAAATAGGGAATCCTTTCCCCATTGCTTGTTTTTGTCAGGTTTATCAAAGATCAGATGGTTGTAGTTGTGTGGCATTCTTTCTGAGGCCTCTGTTCTGTTCTGGATTTTGGAGGAGTTTAATATTTAGAGGTGCAGGCAGGGTTTAGGGGAACCAACAAAGAATAGTGCAGGATCCCCAAACTGGCAACAGCAAGGATCCATTATCATCATCACTACTCCTTGGTCTGAAGGGCAAAATGAAAGCCAAGTCACCAGAATGCGGAAAGGGTGGCATGGAGAAGCCACCTGGTAAAAGCTATGGCTTTCACAGAAGCATGCAGCCAACCCCTGCCAACAACCACTCTCTCTTCCAGTTTTCAGAACACCTGCCAGTGAGCCTGCTGATTCATTGGTTGATTCCACTGGAAGCCAGAGGGCATGGGGAATCCTTGTTGATATCAAGCTTCCTAAGGCAATATAGAGAAACTGAGGATGGAGAGGCAAACAAGAAGCATCCAGTACAGGGAATAAGGGGAGAAATTCAACATGGGTGGCCAGGTGTGGTGTCTGATCTGGTTTGTGTCACTCTCCTTTCCCACCCACACAGCTCTAAAACTGCACACACACACACACACACACACACACACACACATGTGCACACCCACCCTGTTCTCTTTCTCCTTTCCCCTTGATGTTTCCTTTTATATTTTGGAAATCTGACCATTCGAGGCAGTGCCTGAGTTTTCGGCCAGGAGTCCACTCCAGGTCAATGGAGCCAAATCAATTGTCTCTTGGTCATTGCAAGTCCTGAACTGAACTCGAGGATGCAGGCCTGCCAAGGTGAAGGATGAGTTGCAAAGGAAGCACTTATATGATTCTATAGTATTCCAAACCCTGTCCTTTTCAAGACATTCTGGGTATTGCCAGAGTGGCAGCTCTATGGGATTATTTTGAGGAAAAAATCTTGACGATCCAGACTGAGGTTTTTCAAAAGCTCTGGCTGGGTGAGCCAGTGATGCCATTGCGGACCAGTTGCAACCAATCTGCTGTCTTCCATGCTGGGCCAAGGGGCCAAGGTGGGCCAACCTGAATTTGCTATGACAGATCAGTGCATCACAGTGGCCAAAAGATTGCTTTTAGAAGGCACAACCTGGAATATTATCTTTCTTTTTCTTCTTTCCTTTTTTGACTGTCAATGTAACTGGGCATCCAAAAGTTTATTTTTATGGAGAAATAATTCCTTGCTTTATTTTGTTAATGAATGAAGTTTGCCTTAATTTCCACTTTTGAAAGTTTCATAGACATGTGAATTACATTTGTAACCTTAGCCAGTGATATTTTTCCTCTCAGAGTCTTGATAGGAAAGCAAATTTTATTGTAAGATAGAAAGTGACAGTTTAAAAGGGATGGGAAGGTAATGGTATTTATTATACATCATGCTTAATTTTACAACATCTAATAGTTTAACAACTATGTGCCAAATATTATATTCAAATGATTATATTCAAATTATACCAAAATATTATATTCAAATAAATCAAATATTATATTCAAATGAGTCTGAAACAATGTTTCTTAAATCAGAAGTCTTAACTCAATAATGGGCAGATGAGAGATTCTAGAGAGTTATTTGGTGTGGCTCAAGGTGTTTCTCCACCCCCTACCTCACAGTTGATCCCCACAGATCCCCTTATATCCCTTCTGGCCAGTTATTCTTCCCAGGGGAGGTTGTCCATCCATGTGAGATTCCATCGTGAGCTTTTCTCACTCCCGTCTCATTGCTTTTCCTTCTCCTGCCATAGGCAACAATGAGTTCAGCTGCCTCTGTTTTATTTTATCCTAGAGACATCTCAAAACAGTGCAAGGAGGACTCCAGGAGTTTTTAAGATAGAAGAACAAAATCTCCCACAATAGGGCAACATTTTGCAGAAAAGGAGATTTTCAAAGGGAAGAAGGACATTGATTTTTGGGAAAACAGAATGTCTGGTTTTTATCTTCCCTGCCTTGCCTTCTAACTGCTTTTTTCTTGGCTGAACTTCCTGAGAGTTGGGAGAAAGTTTTGAGTGAGTTTCTAATGTGTCAACTGGCAAAGTTAAAGGGCATCACAGAATAATGGCTAGCTTCAGTCTGATGATCCATGTGAAGGTTTGAATATTAAGTCAGATATAGGCAAAACCATGAAGTAGGAAGTCTTCTCTTCTCCCAGCTCCTCTTCTGTCTCATCACACTGGCTGGCTTTTTTTTTTTTTTTTTTTTTTTTTT
>NW_016107656.1:1243331-1259425 GCF_001604975.1 Cebus imitator
GGGGTTTCACTATGTTGACCAGGATGGTCTCGATCTCTTGACCTCGTGATCCACTGGCTGGCTTCTTAAAACACTTCCTTCTATACCTCTTATTCCCAGCCCGTGGTATCCCTTGGTCACAGCCTTTGCATTTTGAACCCATCAAAACAATCAATTCACTTGACTTTAATCCTCTCATTATCCAACCTAAGGAAGTTAGCTAGTTCTCACAGATAGTAGCAGAGAACTAAGGAGTTAACAAGTAACTAGGCAGATAATATATTTGTATTTAAACTGAAGCATCCTGGAGATTTTGCTCAAATATAGAGAAATTACTGACAATTTGGAGACCTTTAGTGTGTGACAGGGCAGTTGTGTTCTGGGGAGAAAAGCCTTTTGGGAGCCTTCCATTCTTGTCATTTTGACCTCAGTTCTGCTTCTTTCACACAGAGTTGAGGCTTACAGTTTTACTGCAGGAATGGGTGGAAGGTGGTGTCAGAACCTCCAGACCTGAGACTCAAATGTGGGAGAATTTTGTAGTTGTTTGGTTTTGTTCGTTTGATCTTTGAAATGCACAAGCCAGACACCACTCAGTAAGATCCAAGATTAGTGGCACTGCTTGCTGCCTGATGACTAAGGCAATTAAATAAGTCTTGGTGCTGGCACAGCACTGCAATAACAAATCCCATAGTGTCAAACGCCTCTGCCAGATGGATTGCTCAAACCTTTGGAAGCATTCTCAAGTACACGTAGTTAATCACCACAGTCCCAGTTCATGGAAAAATGACATGGTACTTGTGTGGGCAGAAGGTTCCTGTCACTTTCCTTGGGCCATCAATCCCATTGTCAGCTTCTACAGCCAATATTGTCCTGATTCCCTTTCTTGGGGCTCATGATATTTAAGTGTTAGAAATATGATGAATTTAGGAGATCTCATTATATTTTTTCCAAATATTTTAGAGTTTTCTAGAACAGGCCTGATTTCAAGTATCCTGTCTTATTGCCTTGAAAAGTGCATCATACTCATCACATTATGTCTCCATTTTTACTTTAAAAGCAGGTTATAGCATTTCTTCTATTCAGCTTATTAAAGAACATAAGTTACCTGCCCAAGAGGGATGCATATGTTGAAAAGTAAGTTCAGCCTTGTCAAACCTAATGAAATGTGATAATAAATTCACTTATGCCAGTAAAGCAACAAGGCATTTATTTTTCCTTCAATCAGTGTTTACCACATTCAGTGAACTTGATGAGATAGAGACTTGGCATGCTGTGCTCTCTCTCTTCAAGGAGTTTACAGTTTAGTTGAAGATACTGGACTTATGAATGATTGTGAACGAGAAGCATAGATAAGCAGGTGTAATAATTCCATGGCATGATTGTTACTATTGTAGAAATTCAGGAAGAGAAAAACAAATATAGGAAGAAATAGTCAAATAAGTCTTAGAATGGGGTTGGCAGATGATCTTGACCTCTAAGGTCTTGCTGGACTTGGATAGACACAGAGGAAGAATGTCCACATTGGAAAAATACTGAAGCAAAGAGACTGTGGTGGGCATATATACCAAGATTAGGCTGCAGAAGTGGAGGGTTTGACTGGTGAGAAAGGAGACACTGCAGGAGATTGGTCAGGGTGGTGGAAAAATTATAAAAAGACACAAACCTTCTTGGAAGGTTTTACAAAAGCCTTGGGAAAAGATTTATGGCTGAAAACAGCCTGATCCTCTTACCTTGAGCTAATAGCATAGAGCAGACAACAAGAGAATGTAGAGGAGTTTATCTAAATAGCTTGTTTACTCATGTGGTCCTAAGACCAACATTTGATCATTTGCAGGCACATGACTGCTTTCTACTCTGGGGGGTCAGCAATGTTAATTACCCTCTAATGGTGTTTATCTGAGACCTTTGTCACTTAATCTGTACTAAATAAATGCGAACATCACCTGCTTATCATGGCTGCTTCTGACTCTGGCAGAGGTCCCCTGGCCATGGTGACTGGCAAGCCTGTGTCAGTATAGATTTTTATTCATCATTCAGTCAAGTCTGCTGGTTGGGCTCAACAAGACAGTAATGAAGATAGGTCAGTTTGGAATATGGAAACCCTTAGGACAGGCAGAAGCACTCAGATTTAATGGAGTAGTCTGGGGGAAACCACTAAAAAGTTCTGATGGAGAGTTAAATTTCAGGACCCTTAAGCTGGATAAGAAGCAGTATGAAATATAGGTCTTTCATCATGATTTAGATGATAGTAAGGAGGCCTTAGACAAACTTGGTATAAGTGAAATGGAAAAGGAAATAGAGATGTAAATGATATTGAAAAAGATCTATTAAGACTAGGTGCAAGAAATAAAGGAGAACGGGTCATGGTCTACTCCAAACCCAGCCACTGTATCTATGGTAATCATTGAATAAATCTATATTACATGGAAATTGAGAGAATGTTGATGCCACTGACAGAAAGGAGACTTTAGGAAGTACTCAATTTGGGTTTTGAATTTATGATTGTAAGGTGATGAAATAAATTAAAGTGTCTCTTAGATAATCAATGAGGTGCATAGTTCTCAGGTGAAAAGTCATAAAAAAGGAATCACTAGCAAGAATGTGATACGGAAGGCATGATAAAGGCTGAACTTTTCCAGGAAGAGAGCCTTTTAACCCTTAAATTAGAAGACTGGTTATATCCCACATGGAAGGTCTGTCCAGTGATGAGTGATGTTACAATAGCAGAGCCACGTACATAATCTCACCAACTTGATCATATAGCCTTTTAGTACTGAAACACTGTGTGAGAGATAGTTTGAAAATATGCTGACCTCTGATAAATTTTAAAATTAAATTTCAAAATTAATGGAATACGTTTCAACCCCCCAGCCTGACACATTGAGCCAACATGGTATGTGGGTGGAAGGGGGTTGAGGGTTGAAAAATTACCTGTTGGGTACAATGTTCACTGTTTAGGTGGTAGGTACTAGAAGCCAAACCTCACCACTACACAATATATTCACGTAGCAAAACTGCACATGTATCCCCTGAATCTGTAATTTAATATATATGTATACATATTTTAAAAGGCAAATATAAGCATTAAAAAAAAAGCCCATGGTGTGTGTTAAGGGGGAGATGCATAACTTCTATCTTCCACCATCTCTGCTTCTAGAATAATATGTTATGACTAAGCAGGGTAGGTTTTCTATGGAGCTTTGACATACATTATACCACAACTATCTTGTTATGTTGCAGTTATTATTATCCTGATTCTTACATGAGAAAACCAAGACCACAGAAATTTGGTAGCTTGCTTCAGATCACATAGTCAGTAAATGGCAGAAATAAGGCTATTACAAAGGTTTCCTTGTTTTAAATGCTATGCTTTTTCTGCTATGTGACTAAAAGTCATGTTCAATGGTAGTGCAGAAAAGGTGGGATCCTGTCCACAAAGACAGATGAACAAATTCTTGCAATGCTAGGTCTCCAACAAGAGTTTCAAGGGCACAAAATGCTAACTTCTTTTCACTTTCTGGATCCCACAGGACATATGCACATGTGCGCATGTGCGCACGTGCGCGCGCGCGCGCACACACACACACACACACACACACACACACACACACACACCTGCAAAGCCTGTTGGGATCAGGAGGTAAAGTACAGTCCATTGTAGGTACATAGATGTGGGATACATGAGGAGTAATTATGCTGCTATATAGTCGTACTTAATAAATATCGGTGCTTTGCTATTTACAAACTTTCAAACCATTGGTGCAGATGAACAAAGTTTTTTTTGTTTTGTTTTGTTTTTTTGTTTTTCAGAACAAAAGCCCACCATTTCTAGTCTTGACAAACAGATGGCACCATGATAGTGCACAGACATTTTAGTCTGGGCTTAAGTTTGTTACTCTGTGGCCAAAATCATAAACTCAGGCAGGTAAATGAATGAATGAAGTAAAACAGAGGTAAGACCATAGGGAATGAAACTGTGAAGGACTAAGGAGTGTCTGCCCAATCAAAACTGGACAACCAAATCTCAGTTCTAGAACATTCTTATCATGAGGGGTTAGAGGCCCACTATTGTAAGATATCTTGGTTTTTCAAGATGGGATGAAAATTCATGTGAAAATTCTGACTTTCATGTGAATGCTCTTGGTTTTTCAATTTGGCAGCTAATTCACATAGCAGCACTGTGTAGATGAAACACATGCACATCTGCAGGCCAGATTGTGTTTGTGTGTTTTGTTTTGTTTTTGGAGATGAAGTCTTACTCTGTCACCTAGTCTGGAGTGCAGTGACATGATCTCAGCTCACTGCAACCTCTGCCTCCCAGGTTCAAGCAATTCTTCTGCCTCAGCCTCCTGAGTAGCTGGGACTGCAAGCATATGCCACTATATCTGGCTAATTTTTGCATTTTTTAGTAGAGACAGGGTTTCGCCATGTTGGCCAGGCTGGTCCCAAGCTCCTGACTTCAGGTGATCCACCCGCCTTGGCCTTCCAAAGTACTGGGATTACTGGCATAAGCCATTGCACCTGGCCTGTGTTTGTGTTTTTTGAGTTAGTTTGTTAACATCATTTCCCAAAACTGCAAACTAGGAAGAGTGAGGAGAGTCATAAGAAGAGAGCCAAGAAAGTTAAGAAAGTCTGAACTAATGCCATCAATATGCCCGTTCTCTGGAAAAGCCTCACTTAACACAGGTATGGGTTTATTAATTGATTTGAAAGTGATACTTTGGATTCATGATCCAATGGATTTATAAACAAGGTTTTTTTTTTTTTTTTTTGAGACAGAGTTTTGCTCTTTTTGCCCAGGCTGGATGCAATGGCACAATCTTGGCTCACCACAGCCTCCGTCCCTTGGGTTCAAGTGATTCTCCTGCCTCAGCCTCCTGAGTAGCTGAGACTACAGGCATGTGCCACCACACCCAGCTAATTTTGTATTTTTAGTGGAAGCAGGGTCTCTCTATGTTGGTCAGGCTGGTCTCGAACTCCCAAACTTAGGTGATGTGCCTACCTCAGCCTCCCAAAGTGCTGGGATTACAGGCATGAGCCTCCATGCCCAGCCATAAACAGCTTTTAAGATCCTTATGTGTCATCAAGACAAAAGTGCCAACAGCAAACATTGATACTGTGAGCCTTCTTTAAAAAGGGATTCTCCTAACATATTTATATACGGGATACTGCTCTGTGACTCCAGGAAGGTTGAAAGCTTCTGAAATATTTAAAATGTTACAGCCAACATGAATTTTGAAAGCAAGATTGGTTGAGAAAAAAACAATTGTATCACTAATTAAGAGAGGGACTGGAGAAAAGATATATCGTGATAAAACTACATGGGATTTGTAATCAGAAGGCCTGGACTTTAATCTTAGCTCTGATATTTATATCTACCTTATCTTGGGCAAGTCTTGTAACATTTATGTATTTAATTTCATTTTCATAGGGTAGGAGTTAATAATTATTTTCCTTATAAAATTGTATTAAGTATATAATAATACAATGTTTCTAAATCAAAAATTAAACAAACATTTAAAACAAAATTGCTGTTAAAATTGTAATGATAGTGAAGATGATAGAGAAGAATACATATATCAGATGAAGTACATAAAGCAGAAATCATTTCCACTCTGTGGAAGACAAATCTTTTCCAGCTCTTTCTAGACTGAAAGAGAATACAGACTTCTCAGGGATGTTGCTATGAAGGATACTAGTCCCAAAACAATGTGAGCATGGGGGGACAACTGCATCCCAAAGCAGTTCAAGCAAAACTACCCTTAGGGTTGGGACACAGTAAGTCCTGGACAGTGAGTTTTAGCAGTTTACCTTTACTTTTATAATTAAAATCATTTTTGTTACATTGAAAAAGTTTGACCAGAGAGTGAGATATATGGGGGTATATATATCTGCACTGTGACTTTCAATACCAGAAAGATGCAAATGATAAGAGGAGGCCAATTCCCATTACACTGAGGGAGAATCCAGTGCTAGGACATGGGTAGTAAATGAGGGATCCTAGTGAAGTAGATGCTATACAGCCACATTTATATTACTTTTTGTTAAATTTATATATTAGATTGGTACAAACGTAATCATAGTTTTTACTATTACTTTTAGTAATAGCAAAAAAAAGTGATTACGTTTGCACCAATCATACACACACACACACACACACACACACGCACACACACACACACATATATACATGTGTATACATATACAAATTTATATATTTTTTAATTTTTGAGACAGCCTTGCTCTGTTGCCAGGCTGGAGTGCAGTGGTGTGATCTTGGCTCACTGCAATCTCCGCCTCCTGGGTTCAAGCAATTCCCCTGCTTCAGTATCCTGAGTAGCTAGGACTACAGGCACACACCACCATGCTGGGTTAATTTGTGTGTGTGTGTGTGTGTGTGTGTGTGTGTGTGTGTGTGTGTGTGTGTGTGTGTTTTAACAGAAATGGGATTTCACCATGTTGGTCAGGATGGTCTTGATCTTCTGACCTCATGATCCACCTGCCTCAGCCTCCCAAAGTACTGTGATTACAGGCATGAGCCACTGTACCCAGCCACAAATTTTTATCATTCTGTAGCTAGTCTTTGGCAGCATATATGTCATGATTTCTTTATCTAATATTAACTTAAAAGATTTTGAAGAAGACATCCATTTCAGCCATGATTGAATAATTAGAGTTGAATTTACTGTCCCATCATAAACTACTAGAAAATTGGCAAAGTAATAGGGAAATAGCTTTGGGATATTAGAGAACAGGCAATGCAGGAATGTGATTCCTGGGGGAATAGAGACAAATGAAGTAAACTCAGCTATCTGCTTAAGAGTGTTTTCTGGTTTATGAATCTCGGAGAGAGATTTATTTTACTTGAGGAGACGCAGACTGAACTATGAGGAGGCTGAATTGACTACAACATGTAGAACAGAGTACTGGGGGCTGTAGGGAAGTGCATGGAGAGAGAGAGCTCATGAAAATTTCATAAGGATCAACACCATATTAAATGTAAATGGTTCAAACACTTTGATTAAAAGACAGAGATTGTCAAATTGGATAAAAAGAAAGACTCAACTATATGCTGCCTACAAGAAACTCATTTTACCGATAAAAACACAAATAGGTTAAAAGTTTTTTTTAAATAAAACAAGATATATCATTCTAACACTAAAAAGTAAATAAATAAAAATATTGTTTCTATGTTAATATCAAACAATTTCACAGCAAAGAATATTACCAGAACAAATTACTTCATAATAATAGAAGTTAATCAAGAGAATAAAAAATCCTAAATGTATGTGTACTTAATAATAGATCTTTAAAATATATGAAACAGAAATGAATAAACTGCAAGGAAGAATAGACAATTTACAATTATAATTGGAGAGTTCAGCACCCCTATACCTCTTTCTCAATAACTGATCAAACAAGTAGACATAAAATTAATAAGAATACAGAAGATTTAAACAGCTCTGTCAACCAAATTAAGGACCTAATTGATATTTATGGGATATTCCACTGAAAAACAGCAGAATGCTCATTTTTCTCAAGTGCACACAGAACATTTATTAAGACAGGCCATATTCTTGGGACATAAATCTCAAAATATATGAAAGGGCTCAAGTCTCACAAAATATATTTTTTTACCAAAATGGAATTAAATGATAACCCATTACAGAAAGTGATCTGGAAAAAAAATCTTCAAATTTTTGAAAATAAAATAACACACTTTTAACCAATCAATGAGTCAAAAAATAAATTAAAAGACGACAAAGTATTTTAAACCAAGTGAAGGTGAAAACACAAAGTCTCCATACTTGCATGATGCGACTAAAGCAGTGATAGAAAGTATTAAAAAGGATAATTATTAACTGCTTTATACTAATAAATACTATACTAATAAATTTGATGATATAGATTAAATGTACACATTTCTTGAAATACAAAATGACTAAAGTTCCTCAAGAAGAAATAAATAACCTGAATAGAACTTTTATCTATTAAAGAAATTGTAGTTAAAAAGTTTCCCACAAAGGAAAGTCCAGGCCCACATGAGTTAACTGAGGAATTCTAGCAAACATTTAAGAAAAAATGAATACCAATTTTATCCCAACCCTTCCAAGAAGGGATTATAGGCGTAAGTCACTGTGCCGGCCAAATGTTGCTATCGTTCTGATTCCTCATTCTTTAAATGTATTCTTGTTTATTCTATGCTGAAAGTTCGTGGGATCGTCTTTTTTATTCTGACTTTCTATAATTTCACAATGATGTACCTTAGCATGGGAGCCTTTCCATCTATGGTGCTGGGCATTCAGTGGGTGCTTTCCAATTTGGAAGCTGCTGGCAAATTATCTTGAATTATTTGGTTGTTTACTTCCGCCTTTTATATTCCTTGTTCTATTTCTAGTGCTTTAAAAAAATAATAATCAACTCAGGCCAGATGTGGTGGCTGACACCTGTAATCCCAGCACTTTGGGAGGCCGAGGTGGGTGGATCACCTGAGGCTAGCAGTTTGAGACCAGCCTGGCCAACATGGCAAAACACCATCTCTACTAAAAATACAAAAATTAGCCAGGCATGATGGTGCTCCTATATAGTCCCAGTTACTCAGGAGGCCAAGGCAGAATGGCTTGAACCCGGGAGGTGGAGTTTACAGTGAGCCAAGATCACACTACTGCACTCCAACCTGGGTGACAGAGTCTTGCTCAAAAAACAAACAACAAAAAAAAAATCAACTTCAGAGATTAGTTCTTTAATTTTCTCATATATTTTTCTCCTCTTTTTTCATCTTTGTTCTGTTTTCCATTTTTTCTCAAATTTATCTTCCAACCAGTTCAGTTTTTCTTTTCTGTTTTTAACCCCATCTTCATACACATAGTAAGAGATTCCTAATGTTGCCATGTCCTTAACATTTTGGTGAGTTTTGCAATATAAATTAGGTTGCTCTGTGGCTTTCCATATAGCCAATCTGGAAATGAAGTGTCTTAGTCTTTACCAAGACTCAGTTTCTAATCTTTTATCTGCTTCCCAGTTTCCAAAATTTTATTACTATTGTCTCCACTCCCGTTCAATTTGTCCTTGTGATTTTAAGCCTTAACAAAAATATCTTTGCTAGTGTTTTATTGGGATTTTAGGAGAGAGTGAAAGTAAACATATGTGATTAATTGCCCGTCTTTACCAACAAGTACTGACCAAGACAGCCTTAAGGCTCCCACTGGTGTACTAAACTTTACACGTTTCTTCCTGACTCTGGGCTCCTGACTTTCCTTTTCTTAGAGCACCTAATTTAGAAAACTTGCAATTGTAAATTCTTTCTCTCCTCTTTGAGATGTAAATCTCCTCCCAGCTTCTTGCCAGTTTTATAACCTAGGAATGTCTTTCTTGAGGACCTGGGAACCATTCCTCTGAAATGTAATCACTGAGAAAGATGGTGCTCTCTGTGGATGGATAGGAGCCTGGCTTTGATAAGCACAGGCTAGCAAACACAGATGCCCAATCACATTGACCCATCCCTCCCCACCCTCTAGTACTTTTCCACTGGCTCATTCCAGAGTTAAAAAACTCTCCCACCTATTATTTTTGTGGAATGGAGTTCAATCTCTTCCCCTATTGCAACAGTCTTGAAAAAAGTCTTCCTTGACTGTTTAACTCTGTCTGGTGCAATTTTTCTTTTATGATATGTTTACATTTTTTGTTTTAAAAATTATTTGGATCAGTAATTAATAAAAGCAAATATTTTATTTGAAAAGAGATCACATTTTTGAGACATCATCTAACTTAGTAAATGTTTCTTGGGCAGTTGTATTGTAATTGCATTATGCCAGGCATGGAAGACACAAAAATAAACAGTAAATTCAAAAAAAGGAGAACTACATCCCAGAAGTTCTACTTTGGTCAATGAATTTGATTTGTTTAGTTACGACTGAGACAAAGACCAGCTTTGTGACTTCAGAAAAATCCAGGCTCCTCACTGCACCTCTGTCCCGTTCTCAAAAAGCAGTATCAGACTGCATGGTTTCCAAATTTCTTGTTTGACTCTTGGATTCTGAGAAACTTTTGGAACAACTCAGCAACTTGTTTGTGGCAATAAAATTACTAAAATGATTTAAAATTTTTTACTTTAAATAATATAAAATATTAACAGCTTATTTTAAACATTGGTAGAATTAGGAATAATACAAAATTAAACATAGCTGAATATTCTAAGAGATATTTACAAATCAATACTAGAGGCTTATTTGAAATCCTGCCAATATTTTTTTCATTACAGAATGTAGTTTCAAGGTCCAAAAATGTATCTCTGGAGAATATTACATTTTGGAGCCTGCTAAAAGTTTTTCTATAAATACTCCAGCAAATGAAAGAAAACAAGCCATCAGCAATCACTCTGACGGATTTATCGAGGGGCACAGGGTGTTGGACTCTAGTCTCAACCATTGACAGGCTTTAAAGGCAGCAGAGTCATCATTCAATGGATTTAAGTGCTCATTGTGTGTAAGACCTTCCTTACCCCTCAAGGCTAACAAGCTGAGATGGATAACAGGAGTCTTTTAGCCCTAAAGGGTGCTTGGCACAGCAAAATACAAACATAGAAGAGCTAACTTCACTCCAACTTTTGGCTGAGATTATCCCAACAGTGCTGATGAGGCTGTGGAGAACTAGAAGTAATCTGCAGGCTTAAATTTGTTTTTCAATCTATTTCCACTTACTAGTCATGTGACCATGAGAAGGCTTACTTAACCCCTTTGAGTCTCACAGAGTTGTTGAAAGAATGAAATGACACAGATGATGTGACATGCTTAGCACAGTGCCTGGGATATAAAATGTGTTCCAAAAGTATTAGTTGAAATTATTAATATTAGGTCAGAGCCAATATGAGAGATAGTCGTAATATTAATGGTAGGAGTTTAGTTCACTGTGTATTTATTGTAGGGAATCAGAATGTGCCACCCCAAATATGCCATTGGCATAAGGATTATTTTGAGCTGAAGACACTTGAGAAATAGCAGATACATGAAGAGCTTTCTGACCTTCCCCTTTCTACCTAAAAGTAGAAATTTCCCATGAGCAAAGTGCCCTTCCTGTATCAGGAAGAGCAAAACAACTCTTAATAATCAGATTCTTATCAGTCCAGAGATGAAATCTACATAACAAACCTTACAAAAACAACTTGTCTTTCCCCATACATTTACCTTCCCACCCTTGAAAGCCTAAACCCCTTTTCCTTGTCACTTCTCTCAAGTTTATTATTCTTTGTTAACATGCTCTATAAGCCCCAAGTTCTAAAAGCTCCTTTGAGAGATCAATCTCCAGATTTCTCTTGAATGTATTCATGCTACATATGTGAATAACTGCATTTTTCTCTTATTCATCTGTCTTTTTTCAGTGTAATTTTCAGGGTCCCAGCCATAGAAGCTAAGTGGGAAGAGGAAGAGTTTTTTAAATCTCCCCTACATATGTGTGTATGTGATAACTGTCTATTTAAAGTATATTGATCTTATCTGTTGATTCATGAAGGCTCTATGGAGGAGGTAAAGAAAAGTCACAGGATTGATGGCTTATTAGATGAGGGTTAGTGGGCATAGGGGTGCAATTGTGTAATTGAGTACTCTATTTTTACTTATATTTCCCTTTTCCCCCTTTTTTTCTGTGGCCCTTTGTTTTAACTTTTTACTAATGAAATAGTAACCTTTACTTCTTTCCACTAGACACTTCCTTGCATTGCTAGGTTATCTAATTATGTTTGCTTAGAAGTTCCGGAGACCGAATCTTGAGACAATCCAGGTGCCTATGGAATTCTCCTTGACCAGGAGATTACTTCAAGGCTGAAGCTAATTCACAACCCTGTCAAGCCCAAGACGGTGCCAGCCCATTCACCAGATGGGGCAATACTCAGGATAAGTCATTGGAACAAGAAATTTGGAGAAATACCAAATTTCTCCTTCTTAAACCTTAGCATTTTACCTGGGAATTTCTAAGTAGTTTTGTTAAGGTGTGTTAAAGCAAACTAAACATGGCCTGAGAAGGACTTCATACTTGTGTATTTGAATCCTTGTGGATGAAATGTTATCTGGCTTAAT
Organism: Cebus imitator; assembly: GCF_001604975.1. Taxonomy (NCBI): domain Eukaryota; kingdom Metazoa; phylum Chordata; class Mammalia; order Primates; family Cebidae; genus Cebus; species Cebus imitator. The sequence continues at coordinate 1,255,382 of NW_016107656.1, forward strand.
AGACAAGATTGAAAACCTAATTTAGGAGTATGTGTCTGTAAAAGTAGCTGAGTCTTGGCAGACTTCAATCACTCATAGACTAAGTGCTCAAACTGTATTCAAATAACACAAACATCAACCTTTAACCAATCCAGCTGTTTATATACCTCACTTCTGATTTCTATACATCATTTCCCTTTTTTTTGCCTCTAAATTTGTTCTGACCATGAGGCATCCCTGGAGTCTCTCTAAATCTGCTGTGATTCTGGGGGCTGTGTGATTCATGAATCGTTCATTGCTCAATTAAATGCCTTTAAATTTAATTCGGCTGAAGTTTTTCTTGTAACAGGCAGGAGCCTGAACCATTTCCACACTGCTAGATTTGGAAAATGAAGTCACTTTCCTTCTACAGCACCCCATCCTGGTTATAATTTTGCAGGTGGCAAGCAGCCGAACCTGTGTTCAGTTATAACAGGTACTGTGAAATTTGGGGAACTTCTCTGGCCAAAGAGGGAAGAGCATCCAAAGCTGTGTTGTGTTGAGATCTAATCTTCCTCAAGTGAAGTTTCTCATCTGAGCCACAGAACACAGAAAGTGATCCCAGTGACTATTTCCTAATGTTTCCAAGGATGTTTCATTCTAGTATCATTCTAGAGACCTAGGAAGGAAGTTAATTCATGACATACCATAAATGCCTTAGGGCATTGGGGCTCAATACAAGCCTTGGACTTGATGTAATCACATGGAGAGTGGTTCAATGGCCTTTGGGAGTCATTTTCAAACAGCGCATTGTAAAATTCTATACATGTGTTAAAAAAGATGAGGTGAGTTCGTACATAACATGGAAGAATATCCGTGATTCACTGATGAATGCAAAAGGTAAAGTCTTAAATAACAAGCATAGAATACCCCATTTCATTTTTTTAATATCTTACGTGCAAATACTTAGATAAAAAACAAATCCGAGAAGATTCTATATCAAATTGGGGAAGAGATTGTCCCTGGAAAATAAAATTTAAGTAAAAGTAGTGGGGGAGCAAGGATAAACTAGTATGTTTTATTTTCATTGTTCAAACTTCTTCGGTGAGTATGTACTTCTTTTTAAATTGAGAACAGTTTTTTAAATCCCCAGTTCAGATGTGGCTTAAAAGAAATCAACAGTGTGAAAAGAGAAGGTAACTTTGACGATGCCAGTTGTGAGTGGCAGGGGAGTAGGGTAGTAAGAGACAGAAGTGGTGGACATAAGTTTCTAAGTGATAGCAGATGTTTGGGAAAGTGCTGGGTAATTGGAGCCTTTGCAGGCTGGAACATTAGGGGCTGGCAAGGCTCCAAGGAGAGGCTGGGACCAGACAGGTTATCTGGGAGGATGAGCCAAGTGCCCTCAAAGGTTGGCCAGCACTGCACACATAGAGCACCCATCGGCCTCTGTAGCTCTGTCCTCTGGAGGAGGTGCCACAACCAAGGTCTCCAGCCTCCCGAATCAGAACTTATCTCACATTGGTGGCTGTATCCAAGTTCGCCAAATACCAGTCATTCTCATAATATCTTTATACTCTCCTCTAGTTTACTCATCTCTTTCAGCTTGATAAATTTGGCTTTGTTTTGACTTACAATATTCACGAAAGAATGAGTTTCAATGTTAATTATATTTTCTTTTTTTGAAAGAAAGAAAGAAAGAAAGAGAGAAAGAAAGGAAAAAGGAGAATGAAAGAGAGAAAGAAAGAGGAAGAGAAAGAGGGAGAGAGAACAGGAGTCTTGCCTTATTGCACAGGCTAGAATGCAGTCTAAAAATGGGTGTTAATTATATTTTCTACTTCACAGTACAGTCATGCATCACTTAGCAAGGGGGATACATTCTGAGAAATGTGCCGTTGGGTGATTTGATTCTCAGGCAATTTCCTTGTCATGTGAACATCATAGAGAGTACTTAAGTGTATTTGTGCAAACCTAGAAGGTAGAGCCTAGTACATACCTAGGCTATTGCTCCATCCATGGTCATGTAGGCAGTCCATCATCCACCAAAACATCATATAGGGAACATGATTGTTTGTAATAATTTTTAAGAAGCTTTAGTCTGTATCTCTAAAGTCATGCTTAGCTGGACCTTTCTGTTGGGACTGCATGGGTTTTCTAAAGACCACAAATCCAGGCACCATTAGGCCTGACCATAGTAGAAGCAGCTGAGAACCAATACCTGCCACCACTTCTCTGTATGCCTCTGCAGGCTCGCAAGTTTGTAACTGTGCAGATGCACAATTAACAGGTAAGGTCACCTACTCATGCATTCAGCATGGATTCATTGAGCATCGACGTGCCAAGCACCGTCCCAGAACCTTGTGGATACCATCATGAATGCAGTAGACCCCGTTTCTGCTCCATGTCTGTGAAGAGGATAGGTGACAGGCAGTAGTCAGTATTTGGCTATACTCCATGTGGGTGGAGGTAAGAGCCATAAATGCAAAGCAAGGCACAAGTTTATCTTTTATTATTTGTGCAAATTTATGGGGAACATGTGAAATTTTGTTACATGTATATAACGCAGTGATCAAATTAAGGTATTTAGGGTGTCCATCTCCTGGGTGCAATACGTTTTTGTTTAACTATAGTCACCCTATTCTGGTATCAAGCATTGAATTTATTCCTTCTATGTAACTGGATGTTGGCATGGCACACTTTTAGAAAGGGATCAGCGATGCCGTTTTAAACATGGCAATCAAGGAAGGCCTTTTTGAGGAGGAAGTTGATAAAGAATAGAAATCCATGGCTCTCTGGGAGGAAGATCATGGGAACAGATGTACAAAACCTCAGGTAGTGAAAAATACTTCACAGGCTGGAGGAACCCCAGAAAAGAGGGACTGGGGCAGCAAGGACCAGGAGGAGACAGGGGAGACAGGTCAGAGACCATGGTTAACACTTACGATTTCATCTCAGTGGGAGCGAAAGTCCCCTAAGGGTTTCAGCAGCTACGAGACCTCCTCTGAATACAAGGGAAATGGAGCCAATCCTGTCCAGTCAGAGTTAATGGGAGTTTTATGTAGGGTTTACACTTGTACCGCTAAGTAGAAGCACAGAGGGGAAATTTGGATGATCATTTAACTTTTGACTGGATGATGACACTGGGGTGTCAAACAGCTTATTTTTTTTCCTAGATAATTTAGTTTCACAACCATGCTCTGTAATTGGCTGATGGCCTCCTCTGTCGGAAACTTAGCCTCTGGCTTCACAAATGCAATTTCATGTGGTCTCACTCCTCTTCTAGAGCCTGGACCCCTCAATATGGCCCAAGGCATCAGTGTGACAGCATCATGTCAGCATCCTGCCACCTCCCTCCATGCAGCAGAGGCAGATGTGAGAAAGGGCACTGGCTCCTGTAGAGAGGGGGCTTAACCCAAGAGTGTAAGAGGCAGTGGTGGAAGTCATTTGCTAAGTCAGAAGGGGCCCAAACATAGGGAACAGCTCTTGTGAGTATAATTTCAACTTCCATGTCATGGCTACATGCCACTTCTCATAGTCATAAAAATATTAAAGCTGGAACAAAATCATATTTTAGGGAACTTCAAGTCCTACAAAAGATCAAACTGTGCTGAGCAGTGCTAGGATTCCACAGAGGTGACTCAGGGACACTCTGGAGAATGTCACTGGATGTGAGGAGAAGCCCATGGGTGGACAGAGGGTCTCCTCCCTCCCAAGCTCTGCCCTGCCTCCATCTATGCTGGATTCAATATTTACCTAAGATTTTGCTAAAAGGAAGAGTTTTGCCGCCAAAAAGGAAAAACAAAACAAAACAAAAACAGGTTCAGAGATTAATTAGGACTAACTATGTGCCAGGCACTCCACTGAATTTTTTTACAAACATTATCGCATTAAATCCTCCAATAACCCTATGAAGTAGATATTATGGTCCTATTAATTCAAAAACTGACACTTATTGAAGTTAAGTAAACTTTTCACAGCTACTGCAAAGCCAAGATTCGAACCCAGCCCAACTCATCTGACACCTAAACCTCATCTCCTAGTTTCTATGCCATCCTGAAAAAAGAGAACCTATCAACCAACGTTATTCTC
>NW_016107656.1:1259601-1273469 GCF_001604975.1 Cebus imitator
ACCATGCCCAGCTAATTTTTTGTATTTTTAGTAGAGATGGGGTTTCACCATGTTGACCAGGATGGTCTCGATCTCTTGACCTCGTGATCCACCCGCCTCGGCCTCCCAAAGTGCTGGAATTACAGGCTTGAGCCACAGTGCCCGGCGGAAATTTCTTAAAATGTTTAGAATAGCCATTGTGTTCATCTGCTCTGGCTGCCAGAACAAAGTATCACAGATTGTATGTCTTAAACAACAGAAATTTGTTTTCTCACAGTTGTAGAGGCTAAGACGTCCAAGATCAAGGTGTTGGCAGATTTCGTGTCTGGTGACTACTCTCTTCCTGCATGGCAGACGGCACCTTCTTGCAATGTCCTTTCATGGCCTACCTTAGTGCACACGTGTGCAGAGACTCTCTGTTCTGGTATATTTTCCCCTTCTTAAAATGGCACCAGACTTATCAGATTAAGGACCCACACATATGACCTTATTTAACTGTATTACCTTCTCATAGTTGCTATCTCCAAGTATTGTTACATTGAGGATTACGATTTCAACATATGAATTTTGAGGATACACAAATATTCAGTCCTTAACAGCCATAAAGGCTAATAGAATACTAACACTTACAGAGCTTTCACTGTTTAGCATATCCTTATGTAGTTCTTAGTCCAAACAGAGCCCTATTCTAAGTGTTTTTAAAATATTGACTCATTTAATACTTCCAGTAGCCACAAGAGGTAGTTACTGTCAATATTTCCAGATAAGGAAAAAACTGAGGCATAGAAAAAATGATTTATTTGTTCCCTAGTGGTGAGCAGTGATGTAAACCTGTCAAATAATTAAGAGAAAAAAAAAGTATAATTATCATTCAGCCTCCCTGGGGGATTGGTTCGAGAACTCTGCAGATGCCAAAATCCTTGGATGCTCAAGTCCCTGATACAAAATGGCATAGTATTTGCATGTAACCTATGCACATCCTCCTGTATACTTTAAATCATCTGTAGATTACTTATAATACTTAATTACAGGTGCAATGGCTCACACCTGTAATCCCAACACTTTGGGAGGCTGAGGTGGGAAGATTGCCTGAGCCTGGGAGTTTGAGGTGGCAATAAGCTATGATTGTGCCACTGCATTCCAGCCTGGGTAACATAGTGAGACCCCAACTCTAAAAAAATAACATAAATACCTAATACAATGTAAATGCTGAGTAAATAGTTGTTACTGTATATTGTTTCCTGTTTGTATTTATTTTAGTGTTATATTTTTATTTTTTGTTGCTGTTGTTTCAAGTATTTTCAAGTCGGCACTGGTTGGGTCTGAGGATGTGGAGGCCACAGATTTGGAGGGCTGACTGTCACAGGGATCAGGCTCCTTTCCCACCCATGGCCTGCCCTCTTCAATGCGTGCTTCCAACATCACCACGGAAGGAAAAGTAACATGAGACGTTCTATGCATCATCTCTGGCTTCCACTCACATTCCATTGGCTAGAACTCAGTCATGTGACCACAGCTACCTGTGAGAGAGGCTGGGAAATGCAATCCAGTTGTGTGTCCAAGAGGAAAAGGAAAACATCACAACGTCTTCTAGTATAAAGACACAGTAAGTAAGATAAAATATTCTCAATGGATTTGGAGAAAATAATCCAATTTCTGTATTTGATTTGTTTTTAATTTACATATCCCGGAGAGCTAAAAGGCAATAGGTAATAATTTTTTTTTTTTTTTTTTTGCAAATGGCATTTTCTCAGTAGCTGTATGACTTGAGACAGAATCCACAGCAGTCACTACCTGTGCCAGTGCCAAGGCTGGGCAATCTGTGAAAGTTCCCCCTTTGTTTTTCTGCCTTTCCCTGGGTGCACGCCTACCCTTTCCCTCTGAACCTCATTTCCTCCTCTCCCACTTTCACTTTTGTGTGGTTCCGCTCTGACCTGTGGTGGGCGTGAATGGACAGGGGCACAACAGACATCACCAGCCGCCCTCACCTTGGTGGCCCTCGAGCTGCAGGAGGAAAAAAAGCTATTTAGTGGAGCTGAGAGAGGACTGGGCACAGATACTGGCTGCTTTGTTCCAGTCCCAACACTTTCCAACCCTAGTTGACCCAGGACAACTTTGCTGCTCATTTTTCCCACTGGGTAAGGAAGGTCCAGGTGTATACAGGCATACCTTGGAGATATTGTGGGTTCTGTTCAATAAAGTGAATGTCACAAAAACACACATCACACAAAATGTTCGGTTTCCCTGTATATATAAAAGGTATGTTTACACCATACTGCAGTTTACTGTGTGCAATATCGTTATGTCTAAGAAAACAATGCACATACCTTAATTAAAACATACTTGATTTCTAAAACAAATGCTAACAATCATCTGAGTCTTTGACACCTTGTGAGCTTTGCCAGTGGAGGGTCTTGCCACAATGTTGATGGTGGTAATTGTCGCTGAAGGTTGGGTGGCTGTGAGGCAATTTCTTAAAGTAAGACAACAATGGAGTTTGAGGCATCGATGGACTCTCTCTTCCTTTTATGAAAGATTTCTTTGTAACATGAGATGCCACTTGATGGCATTTTACCAATAGTAGAACTTCTTCAATCCTCTCAAGCCCTGCCACTTCTTTATAAACTAAGTTTACATAGTGTTCTAAATCCTTCATTGTTATTTCAACAAGGTTCACAGCATCTTCACCAGAGTAGATTCCATCTCAAGAAACAACTTTCTTTGCTCCTCCATAAAAAACAATTCCTTATTCATTCAAGTTTGATCATGACATTGCAGCAATTCAGTCTGATCTTCAGGTTCCACTTCTGATTCCGCCATAGAACTAGAATCAGAAGTGGAACCTGGAGATTCTATTCCACCAAATCTGCAGTGACTTCCTCCACTGAAGTCCTGAGCCCCTCAAAGCCATCCATGTGTTGCAATTGACTTCTTTCAAACTCCTGCTAATGTTGATATTTTGACTTCTCATGAACCGTAAGTGTTCTTAATTGCACCTAGAATGGTGAATCTTTCAAGAAGGTTCAATTTTCTTTGCCCAAATCCATCAGAGGAATTACTATGTATGGCAGCTATAAGCCTTATAAAATGTGTTTCTTAAATGAGAAGAGTTGAAAGTCGAAATTACTCCTTGATCCATGGGCTGCAGAATGAATGTTGTGTTCACAGGTATGAAAGCAACATTTATTTCCTTGCACATCTCTATCAGAACTGTTGTGTGAGTAGCTCCATTGTCAATGAGTGATAATATTTTGAAAGAAATCTGTTTTTCTGAGTAGTAGATCCTAACAGTGGGCTTAAAATATTCAGTAAATCATACTGTAAACAGATATGCTGTCATCCAGGTCCTGTTGTTTCTTTTATAGAGCACAGGCAGAGCAGATTTAGCATAATTCTTAAGGGCCCTAGGATTTCAGAATGGTCAATGAACATTGGTTTAAACTTCAAGTCACCAGCTGCATTAGCCCTAGCAAGAGAGTTAGCCTGTCCTTTGATGCTTTGAAGCCTGGCATTAACTTCTCCTCCTATGAAACGCCTAGACGTCATCTTCTTCCAACAGAAGGGTCTTTTATGTACATAGAGAATCTGTTGTTTCGTGTAGCCACCTTCGTCGATGATCTTGGCTGTCTCTCCTGGATAACTTGCTGCAGCTTCTACATCAGCACTTACTGCTTTACTTTCACTTTTATGTTATGGAAATGGCATCTTTCCTTAAACTTCATGAACCAGGGTAGCTTCAAACTTATCTTCTTCAGCTTTATTAACTCTTTCAGCCTTCATAGAAATAAAGAGAGTTAGGGCCTTGCTCTGGATTAGGCTTTGGCTTAAGAAAATCTTGGGGCTGGTTTGATCTTCTATCCAGACCACACAAATTTTCTCCATGTCGGCAATAAGACTGCTTTACTTTCTTATCATTTGTATGTTCACTGGAGTTGCACTTTTAATTTCATTCAGGAACTTTTCCTTTGCATTCACAATGTGTCTGATACAAAAAGCCTATCTTTCAGCCTATCTCAGATTTTGACAGGCCTTCCTCACTAAGCTTAATCATTCCTAGCTTTTGATTTAAGGGTACGACTTGCGACTCTTGCTTTCACTTGAATACTTGAAAGACATTGTAGGGTTCTGAATTGGACTATTTCAATATTATTGTCTCAGGGAATAGGGAAACCCAGCGAGAGAGATAGAGGGGGGAACAGCAGATTGGTGGAGCAGTCAGAACACATACTGAAGTTTTACTGAAGTTTGCCCTCTTATCTGAGCATGGTTGGTGGTACCTCAAAACAACTGCAGTAGAAACATCAAAGATCACTGACCACCGATTACCATAAAAGATATAAAAATAATTAAGAAGTTTGAAATATGAGAGAATTCAGTTTTGCACAGCCAGATCTCTGATCTCACCCTGGCACGGAGCCCCTGAGGGGAGGGACAGCCACCATCTTTGTAGCTCAATCAACTCAGCAGTTCCATCCCACCGGCTTTGGAGAGTTCAAATGGCCCAGAGAAGAAATGTTCCCCGGTGCAGCACAGCCACTTTGCCAGATTGTGGCCAGACTGCTTCCTTAAGCAGGACCCCAATCCCTTCCTCCTCACTGGGCAGGACCTCCCAGCCAGAGCTTCAGCCACTCCAGCCAGCTTTCTGTAAACAGAGCTCTAATTTCCCGTGGAACAAGGTGCCCAGCGGGTGGGGCAGGCCACCACCTTGGCTGCTGGACTTCTCAGTCAGTCCAGCCTATGGGTTCTGGAGACTTCATATCAATTGAGGTCTGAAGGAATCCCCAGTACAACACACCTGCTCTACCAAAAAGCAGCTGGGCTGCTGCTTTAAGTGGGTCCCTGATCCTGTTCCTCCTGAATCGGTGAGCCCTCCCAATAGGAGTCTCCAGCCACCTTTTACAGGCACATTCGGGCTGGCAACAGGTCAGTATCCCCCTGGGATGGAGCTTCCAGAGGAAAGAGCAGACTACCAACTTTACTGTTTCACAGTTTTCATTGATGATACCTCCAGGTACAGAAAAAACCAAGGAAATAGGGTCTGGAATGGACCCCCAACAAACTGCAGCAGCCCTATTGAAGAGAAAAACAAACAAACAAATAGAAAGCAACAACAGCATCCACAAAAAAGAACCCACAGAAGCCCCATTCAAAGGTCAGCAACCTCAAAGATTGAAGGTCAATAAGCCCACAAAGATAAGAAAAAATTAACACAAAAATGCTGAAAACTCAAAAAGCCAGGGAGCCGCTTCTCCTCCAAATGACCACAACAACTCTCCAGGAAGGGCTCAAAACAAAACTGTGATTTAAAGGCAAAAGTAGGCTTCAGAATGTGAGTAATAATGAACTTCACTGAGCTAAAGGAACATGTTGTAACCCCATGCAAAGAAGCTAAGAATCATGATAAAACAATACAGGGGCTGATAGCCAAAATAACCAGTTTAGAGAGGAACATAACTGACCTGATGGAACTCAAAAGCACTACATGAGAACTTCACAATGCTGTCACAGGGACCCATGGCAGAATCACTGCTAGAAGAAATAATCTCAAAGCTTGAAGACTACCTTTCTGAAATAAGACAGGAACATAAGAATAGAGAAAAAAGAATGAAAAAGGAATGAATAGCACTTCTGAGAAATATGAGATTAAGTGAAAAGACCAAACCTACCACAGATTGGGGTACCAGAAAGAGACAAGGAGAATGAAACCAAGCTGAGAAACATACTTCAGGATGGTATCCAGGAGAACATCCCCAACCTAGCAAGACAGGAAAATATTCATATTCAGAAAATGAGAGAACCCCAGTAAGATGCTCCATGAGGAAATCATCCCCAAGACACATAATCATCAGTTTCTTCGAGGTAGAAATGAAAGAAAAAATGTTAAGGACAACCAGAAAGAAAGGCTAGGTCATCTACAAAGGGAAGCCCATCAGACCAACCGTGGACCTCTCAGCAGAAATCCTACAAGCCAGAAGAGATTGGGGCCAACATTCAACATTTTTGAGGAAAATAATATGTAACCCGGAATTTCATCTCCAGCCAAATTAAGCTCCATAAGTGAAGGAGAAATAAGATCCTTTTCAAACAAGTAAATGCTGAGGGAATTTATCACCACCAGACCTGCCTTGCAAGAGCTCCTGAAAGGAAGCACTAAATATGGAAAGGAAAAACTGTTACCAGCCATTACAAAAGCACATTAAAGTACACAGACCAATGACACTATGAAGTAACTACATAAACAAGTCTGCAAAATAAACAGCTAACATCATGATGACATGATTAAATCCACACATAATAATACTAACTTTAAATGTAAATAGGCTACATGCCCCAATTAAAAGACACAGAATGGTAAGCTGAATAAAGAACCAAGACTCATTAGTATGTTGTCTTCAAGAAACCCATTTCACATGAAACGACACACATAAGCTCAAAATAAAGGAAGGGAGGAAATTTTACCAAGCAAATGGAAAACAGAAAAAAGCAGGGGTTGCAATCCTGGTTTCTGAAAAAACAGACTTTAAACCAACAAAGCTCAAAAAAGACAAAGAAGGGCATTACATAATGGTAAAGGGTTCAATTCAACAGGAAGAGCTAACTATCCTAAATATGTATGCACCCAATACAGGAGCACCCAGATTTAAAAAGCAAGTTCTTAGACACCTTCAAGGAGACTTAGATGCCCACACAATAATAGTGGGATCCTTTAATACGCGCTGACAATATTAGACAGATCATCAAGAGAGAACATTAACAAAGATGTTCAGGGCCTGAACTCAGCTCTAGATAAAGTAAACCTCAAATATTTACAGAACTCTCCACCCAAAACCAACAGAGTAAACGTTATTTTCATCACCACATGGTATTTACCTTAAAACTGATCACATAATCAGAAGTAAAACACTCCTCAGCAAATGCAAAAGAACTGGAATAATAACAAACAGTCTCTCAGACCACATTACCATCAAATTAGAACTCAAGATTAAGAAATTCACTCACAATCATACAACTACATGGAAATAGAACAACCTTCTCCTGAATGACTCTTGGGTAAATAATGAAATTCAGGCAGAAACCAAGAAGTTCTTTGAAACTAATGAGAACAAAGATAAAACATACCAGAATCTCTGGGACACAGCTAAAGCAGTGCTAAGAGGGCAATTTGTAGCACTAAATGCCAATATCAAAAAGCTGGAAAGATTTCAAATTAACAACCTAACATCTCAGCTAAAGAAACTAGAGAACCAATAGCAAACAAACCCCAAAGCTAGCAGTGGACAAGAAATACCAAGATCAGGGCTGAACTGAAGGCGATAGAGACACCAAAAACCCTTCAAAAAATCAAGGAATCCAGGAGGTGGTTTTTTGAAAAAAATTAATAAAATAGACCACTAGGTAGGCTAATAAAGAAGAATGAATATTCAAATAAACACAATCAGAAATGATAAAGGGGATACAATCACTGACCCCACAGTGAACCTGGAGGACACTATGGTAAGTGAAATAGGCCAGATGCACAAAGAAAACACTACATGATCTCACTTACATGTGGAATATTTTTTTTTAAGTCAAATATACAGAGATAGAGACTGAAACAGTTGTTACTAGGAACAAAGGAGTGTGGAGGAAAATGGAAAATGCAGACCAAAGGTTACAAAGTAGCTGCTAGGTAGGCTGAATACATCCGGAGATCTAATGCAGAACATGAGGACTTCAGCTAATAAAATAGTATTGTATTGGGGGTTTCTGTTAAATAAGTAGATTTTAATGTGAGATGATGGATATGATAATTAGCTTCATGGTAGTAGCTACTGTACTATCTATACATGTCTCATAATATCAGGTTGTAAATTTCAAATATACCAAATACAATAAACAAATCATAGAGAAGTCGTTGAACTCCTCCCCAGAAAACACACATACAGATACTCCCAAGGCAGACCAATGCGCACAGCCTGGGCTGAGCAGGGGACAAGGTCCCTAAGGGAAGTCATTAGGACACGCACTACTCACTCTAATCCTGTGGTGTCCAAGCAGGACCTGCGTATGCCAGGCTGGCCAGTGGGGTCCACAAACTCGGAGGAGCATACGTCCAGTCCAGCCCCACAGCTGTCCTGCAAGAATTTGGGGTGGCTGTTGCCAGATTTTCCTATTTTTCAAAAGAAATGGAAACACAGGACTCTTTCCATTCTAAAATGTGGATACTTATGTTTACAAAACTTAACAAGTTTTACAAAACTTACAAGTGAAACAAAACATGTGCCTGGGCCAAATTGATCCCAGGTGGACAATCTATGACTCGGATTAGGTCCACATAGCACACTCACCTACAGAGAATCATCTGTGTCACATTGGAGTCCATTAGCCGCCGCTCAGGACACTTTTTCATGCATGTGCAAATATTCTTTACTTGAGAGCTGGGCGGGCTGATGCCCTGGAACTCAACAAACATTAACCAAAACAGATGCAGGTAACATGGTGATGGATTACTGCTGGGACCGTCTTCATCATGAGATGGTGTCCTCATTCTTCCCTAAAGCAGGCAGAGCTCAAGCAAAGTCGCTGCCTCATTTCCACAGAACTCCTTGCTGCTTGGAGGCCCACTGCCTCCTTCACACTGTCTCCAGGAGCAGCGCTGTGGAGCTGTCCCATGTCACCGAAGGGCGTCAGCACCACTGTGTGGTCAGGCTTTGTAGCTCCGCACAGGCTGCTTGAATAAACCAGACCCAGAAAATGTGATTTTCTTAAGTTGCATTGATGACAGCCAAATTGAATTGAATTAAAAATACAATTAACTTGATATGTATACAGTTTCTGTGGGAAACCCTTTCGTAAGTCAAAGAATCTTTTGGGGAAGTAGGTAACCCATGCCCCAGCCTGAATTCCTAAATTCTTGTATACATTCAGGATGATCAGTACCAGGTTTTCTGAATCACAAAGCTGAACGTGTGAGCTAGAGGTCCGAGGGGACCCATTTAGACTTTGCTTCAGGAGTGGGAATCCCCCTCACCAAGAACTGCATGAATCTCAGGGCAGAGCTGGGGGAAAAAAATAAGAACCATATACAAAGTAAAAAGAATGAGTTTATTAAAGAAAAAAATAATTTCACTTTTAAAACACTTTAATAATTATTTTAAATTATTTGATTAAAATTATTGTTATGTATTTTTAAAATATAAATTATGATATATCTTAATTTATGTTTATATTAAAATATTAAATGTAATTATATGTAGCAATTTTCACAATTATTAAAATATTGTTTGTTTAGTAAGTAACAACAGAAAACAAACTTCATAAATATCAAAAACAACAGATTTCTGCTATGATAATATACATCATTGTATAGTTGTGTTCAAGAAGAGGGAGAGAAAAGAACTGAAGGTGAAATGGGAAAGAAAGACAAGGAGTTTTGGGGGGCAAAGATAAAAACCATCTACAGTTAAAGACTCCACTCCTCCAAGCTGTTGAAGCTGCCAGCCGGATGGAACTCTCAGAGAGCCAATAAGCCTCTCTTGGTCCCAGCTTCCTTACCTACAGAAACGGGAATTACACAGCTGACCCTATCTATCTACAAATATGCTGTCAAAAGGCTTAAGGACTTTTGTAAAAGCATCGGAAAATTATAAAGTACTATAAGACGGTACAGTATTTATGATCATATAACTGTAATAATGTACATAGAAAAAAACATAGAAGAGGACAAAAGTAGGTTGAGGGGGCAAAGAGAGGGCTGGTGGCTCTTCTGGTTCCGCCTGCTGTGGTGTGGCCATCAGAACAAATTTTCTCCAGTTCTCTCACGCCTTTAAAATTCAAGTTGGCTCAGTAGTCTTTTGAGTGGTCCTGATTAGCTTCGTTTCTGACTTTATACTTTACATTTTATTTTTATTTTTTTGAGTCTCACTCTGTTGCCCAGGCAGGAGTTCAGTGGTGCCACCACAGCTGAGCACAGCCTCCATCTGCTGGGCTTAAGTGATTCTCCCACCTCAGCTCCCCAAGTAGCTGGGATTACGGATGCACGCCATCACACTTGGCTAATTTATTATTTTTTTTTTGTAGAGATAAGGTCTCACTCTGTTTTCCAGGCTGATCTCAAAATCGAGCTCAAGTGATCCGTCTGCCTCAGCCCTCCAAAGTGCTGGGATTACAGGTGTGCACCACTGTACCTGGTCCAAAGTTTGACATTTTAAATAATGCCTGTTCTGACATGGAGCGTTGAAAAGTGTTAAATGTATGAAGAAATTTAGACATTTACATTGACCCGAACTCTGAATTTCTGTGACATTGAAGATTGCTTATCCATTACTTTTCATCAGAGATTGTTTTCCTCCTTTTGTAAGTGCCTGAGAGTTAGATTCAGGATCAGCATTTGCTTACTCTACATCATTGCTTGTATCGTCTAAATGTATGTATGGCGGTTGTAAGGAAGAACGGTGCGCAGGTAAAAGCAGCCTGAAACCATGAACTTCAGGATAGACATGGCCGACTTGACCCACAGTTACTCTGGCACAATGACACTGTCAAACACTAATTTCAGCTGATCACTTATGGTTCTCCAGTGACTTAAAGGAATCAAACTCCTTGTGGCAAACCAACCTCTGGACGGTCTTGCTCCAACTCACTTTTCCATCTAGTTCTACAAATATCCTGGAATAATACAGGATAACACTGCCTAGACAGCAAACGGTTTAGATTGTATGTGGAGAATGGGCAAAACGGGGGGGTCTTTAGAGAAATATAAATAATAAAATGATAGACTATCTGATATTCTTCAGCATTAAAAAAAAATCCTCTGATAGATAAATAATGCTAAGCAGAAAAAAATTAAGTCTCAGGATATAGAAAGGAATGCCATGATAATTTCAGGAAAACGAAACATTTTGCAAGAATGAAAACATGATCATAGTGGATTATGTAGGTTTTGCAATGAATGTTATTTACAGGAACACAGTAGTGTCAATACCTGTACCTTCACTGATTTGGCTAAAAGTGGGATTCAACTGCTGTGAGGATGGCGTGAGCGGGAGAAGTGTGAAATAGTGCTTCTCTATTCCCTAGAAATTCTCAGAGAATAGAGAAGCACTAAATCTCCATCTAGCAAAACAGAAAATCGATAGATAATGTTCCAGATAACAAAATAGTTCTGTAAGTATACTATTTAGAAATCCAGAAATAAATATCATCTTCTCATTACACCAGTTATAAAGGTCTATTTTAGTGTCCTAGATACTCAATTTGAAAATGTCTTGCTCTTCCAGGAAGCTTTACACAGCCAATAGCCAATTTCCCAAGGTACCCTATACACTTAGGTTAAGGTTCTTTGTTTCAGAAAATGGATCCAAGTGCTGATTTGAGTCTTTTCTTGATGATTTTGAATTTTTAAGACCAACTTCTTATAAAATATAAATGGTCTTTTTTCTACCACATCATTATAGAGTTGACAAATCACTCTGGGACCACTTGTCCATGGTACCACTTTCTGGTTGGTTGTTCATTGGGCTTGCATTATTAGTGTTGACCTGGCTATTCCATGAGAATCCTTTCCGTGAAATTTGGTAATACAATCTTGGAAACCCCTCCCATGGTCACACGGAAACAGTAACGCCTTGGAAACTCACCAGAGAACAAATGAATGAGAGACATGGCCACCCGCTGCCCTGCGATGTTGTGGAACCCTTCCCTTGGGGTTCACAGTGATAGGAGGCACCTGACCTAATGATAGTGTCAGTGATGACCCATACGTGTAATAGTAGTCGTGATTCATTTATTTTTAATATAAAGTTTAAATATGCACAGAAGTTCTGTATTTTCACCCTTCTTTCTAGTGCTTTGCCTTTCACACCCCACTCTGGATTGCAAAGTGTGCCTTTAAAGGGCCAACCTCCATGCTCTGCTTCTCAGCATTTTCCAAAATGTCCCTGAGTCAGAAAGGAGGGGGCATGGGCCACAGAGGTCTCTAAAGGAAAAAGGAGTTTTGGCAAAGGTGGAGCAATGGAGTCATTTCCTCGAGTTCTTTTGCCTTACCTTAAAATTTTATGCAGTTTATCTTCTATTTAAGAACGTAGTACCCATGCATGCATTAATCAAACACATCTGCATCAAACTCAAAGTGGTAATTCAGGCAGAAGCCTGCGTGTTGTTCTAGTGCCCCATTTTCAAAGCACATCTGTAGGATAAAGGAATAAGGTTGATCTGAAATTATCACTAAAGAAAGCCAGCTATTGACCAAATTTATTCAAATGTTCCCCAGGAAACATTTTTTATTTGACTCACAATGGCAGTTTATTCTCTAAATAAATGTATATTTGCAGCCATAAATGCAGTGATTTTAAAGTATGATGCAGGAGCTCAGAAATGCTAGCTGCTGGTTCATGGGTGTTCTTCTTCATACATATTGCTTGCATTAGTCTTATTTTTTTATATGACAAAGAAAATTAAATAGTACCAAATGGCTTATAACCAGAAATGGTTGTTCCCTGCCTCATCTTTTATCTTCCCCACCCCTGGTGCTGATCCTCAAAGGAGATGGTTTTCAATTATTTGACTGTTTCATTTCATGCTTATTTCTAGATTTCTAAGTAGTATGATAATGTGAGGGGTTTTCTTTAGCTTGGACATTACCTATTGATTTTCTCTTGTGCTGGATGAAGATCTAGAGCTCCTGTATTCCCCATCCTGTTTCCTCTCTGCCATCCTCCCAATCATTATATCCCATCTTTAGCTAAATCAGTAAAGGTATTGACATTACTGTGTTTGTGTAAATAATATTCACCACAAAGCCTAAGCAATCCACTGCTATTATATTTTCCTTCTTTCAAAATGTGAAGTTTTTCTTGGATTTAACAATTGTCTTGTTTTCGGTCAGTATAGTTGTCTCTAAATGAAAGGCTTCATCCAACTTTCAAATGCTTAAGTGTATCCACTAGTCTATCTCCTTTTTATTATTTTTAATTTGTCGTGGAGACCTCCCTCTCAGCATCCTCCATCCTCCACCTATGATTGGATCTGGTTGCTTTCTAAGCCTGCCATGCAGGCTCTATTCTGGTCTTTTTTTAAGTTATTGTGTTGGAGTCTCTGCCTCCTGGCTCTTACCTTTTCTTTGCCCCCAGCCTATTCTCCCATTTTTTTGGCACATTCTTCAGGAGCTTCACTGTGGTAGTCAGCCTCCCATGGTCCCCAAAGATCCTCTATCCCTGATGTCTGTGCCTGGCTCAGATCCCTCCCATACTGAGCCAGGGATGCCCCGTGTGGTCCATTGAATACAGGGAGGGCGATGCTGTGCAACTGCAGGGATGAGGCCATGAGGGGCACGTGGCGCCTGCTTGCTTCCTCCAATAACTTGCTTGCTCTGTGGAAGTGAAACAGAATATTTGATGGCTAAGGGAGTAAAAAGGTTCATATATCCTCATAGGTCAATCTACTGTGGAGCAGCAAAGACACCAAAAATTTTAATTTCCATTTTGCACTGAGTTAATACTCTTAGCTTGGATGAACATTGAACACATGAGTGCACCCTAATTTTATATGTATTTATTCATTTCTGGGTGAGTCTAGGGACATAGGATGTCATTGTATTGCCTTCAGGCACCATGCAGCCCCTCTAAGCCCTTGTGATTATAATTTCGGAAGCCCAGCCAATGGTGCACTTCCATTTGCATCTTTGCGAGGAATCAGCTTCTGCCGCTAATGCCACTAAAACCAAGCACACAAATAAACCCCTGATCCCAGAATCACAAACTGTAGATCAAGATTTTCAGAAACAGGCCGGGTACAGTGGCTCACACCTGTAATCCCAGCACTTTGGGAGGCCAAGGTGGGCATATCACGAGGTGAAGAGATCGAGACCATCCTGGCCAACATGGTAAAACCCCGTCTCTACTGAAAATACA
>NW_016107656.1:1278189-1286035 GCF_001604975.1 Cebus imitator
CGCGGTGGCTCACGCCTGTAATCCCAGCACTTTGGGAGGCCGAGGCGGGTGGATCACGAGGTCAAGAGATAGAGACCATCCTGGTCAACATGGTGAAACCCTGTCTCTACTAAAAATACCAAAAAATGAGCTGAGCATGGCGGCGCATGCCTGTAGTCCCAGCTACTCGGGAGGCTGAGGCAGGAGAATTGCCTGAACCCAGGAGGGGGAGGTTGTGGTGAGCCGAGATCGCGCCACTGCACTCCAGCCTGGATACAAGAGCAAAACTCCGTCTCAAAAAGAAAAGAAAAGAGTCACCTTCTCAGTAAAGCAGTCCTACAGCACTTAACTAACACATGTTTCTCCCTTCTCAGTGTCCACTATCACACTTTCAGCTCTTAGAGAATGAGGCCTCAGCCACTGCTGTGCCCTTGAGCATACAGAACCTGAGTGGGTAACACCCTGGAGCCCCATAAAGGCTTTGTCCCACACATCCCATTCCCTTCTCTCTCGTGCCCCACCCACTGGTTGAGCTTGCATGTCATGGATGGCACCCTCTTCTTCCCGTTGGCCCTGCCAGGTGTGCCACTACCCTGTCCCGTCTGGGGTCTGTATGTGATGAACTGCTTCTGTTTCCATGGGTCCTGTGGGGCTACCTCTTCTGTGTTTCCCCTGACTCCTCTCCTGGCCAGGGCTCTCCTAGACAGTGGCCATATTAGGTGGGGCACCACGGCTCACGCCTATAATCCCTGCACTTTGGGAGGCCAAGGCAGGCAGATGACGAGGTCAAGAGATTGAGACCATCCTGGCCAACATGGTGAAATGCTCTCTCTACTAAAAGTGCACAAATTAGCCGGGCATAGTGGCAGGTACCTGTAGTCCCAGCTACTCAGGAGTCTGAGGCAGGAGAATCGTTTCAACCTGAGAGGCGGAGGTTGCAGTGAACAAAGATTGCATCACGGCACTCCAGTCAGGGCGACAGAGCAAGACTGTCTCAGGAAAAGGAAAAAAGAGAGAGAGAGAGAGGCCATCTTGGCAGGAATAAACCAGACACAGGTCAGAGAAGAGCCGTGAGGGGACCTGCCACAGTATCAGCAGGTGTTCTGTGAGAGGGACGCCTGGCCATGGGCCACACATTTAAACATTAGGCTGTCTGCCAGGATAAGGAGGTACACCATGAAAGACTCACTGTAAACATCCATGATGAAGTTCCCTGGAGCCCCCTCAAGAGCAGGACTCACGTTTATGGGCACTCTGCTGAGAAAGACCACAAGACCAAATTCGAGTAAAACACAACACCCGTGGACCGGGGTCAATGGCAAAGGGGTAAAACACATCGCTAAAGGACAGCCTAAGGCTGAGAGTCCTGAAGGAAGAAACACACTTCAAAGGGGGGCCGATGTGTGTCCCCCAGAATACATACACTGAAGTCCTACCAAGAAGATGAGCTTATTTGGAAGTCAGGCCATCACGAGTAGAATTAATTGAGTTAGGGTAAGGTCATATAGGAACAGGGTGTGCCCCTAATCCAATATGACTCATGCCCCTTATGGAAGAAGGATATTTGGACACAGACGTGCACACAGGGAGAAGAACAGCATGTGCAGGTGAAGGCAGTGATCAGGATGACGTTTCTACAAGCCAAGGAATGCCAAGATTGCAGCAAAGCCCCAGAAGCAGGAGCAGTTCGTTCCTTCTCCCCCAGCCTCTGAAGGAACGAACACTGCCCATACCTCCTCCTTAGCCTTGTGGCCTCCAGAATGGTGAGACAATACATCTTTATTGTTTAAGCCAACCAGTCGGTGGGACTTTGTTACACCAGCCCCGGAAAATGACTGCAGAAGCCTCCTCCCCCAGTCTGCTAGTCAGGCCTCACTGGGGAAGGTGTGGCTGCTGCTTGCTGGGTGATAGATCAGTTTCCTAAACTGGCCCAGGCCAAAACTGGTCCAAGTCACGGGGCTGAGCTGGCAGGAAACAGCCACTGCCTCTCTCAGGCTGGCAGCAGAAGCCTCCAAAAGCCTCCTGCTGGTGCCCATGGAACCTTGTATTACCTGATGCAGAAGAGATTCATTCTAGAACAACATCAAGAAAACAACTGGGTTGGATCAAGCTAAAAGAAGACACAATTATTCTGCTACAAAGTGTCTCCAACTAGAAATGATCAATGAAGTGGGAAATTGTTGAAAAGGATACACTTTGTTTTTAGATGTCCTTTGTCTAATATGAACATGATTCACATTGTTTTGATTACCCTTATGTCATTACAGGATGACAGTAAATGCTGTAGGATTGTTTGAATTGAAAAAAAGAAAGGAAACAAAGAGGAGGGAGAGAGAAAAAGAAAGAGAAAGAGAGAGAGAAAGAAAGAAGAAAGGAAGAAAGAGAGAAAGAGAAAGAGAGAGAAAGAAGCAAGGAAGAAAGAAAGAAGAAAGGAAGAAAAGACAGAAGGAAAGAAAGAAGGAGAGAAAGAGATAAAGAAGAGAGAAAAAAGAGAAGAAAGGAGAGGGGAAAGAAAGAAAAGAAGGGAAAGAAAGAGAAAAAGAAA
The DNA here is from genome assembly GCF_001604975.1 of Cebus imitator. Classification (NCBI taxonomy): domain Eukaryota; kingdom Metazoa; phylum Chordata; class Mammalia; order Primates; family Cebidae; genus Cebus; species Cebus imitator. Next base: position 1,280,714 of record NW_016107656.1, read on the forward strand.
GAAAGGGAGAAAGAAGGAAAGAAAAAAAAGAAATCTGTGGTTTGTATGGGTGATGTCACAGATAGTGCCAATACTGGCAACTGTTGCTTGCATCATAATTGAAGAAAATGCTAAACTGCAGTCCGAAGTTAGTGGGAAGGAAAAAAAAATACAATTCTTCTGTTCACTTTGTGGACCCCTGAGTTAAGAATCCCTGTGCAAAAGGCATTGAGCATTGAGGTTGACCTGGATTTCGCAGCAGGGAAACTAATTATCTAAACACAAGTGTCAGCCATTTCTATGGCCTGTAGATGCATCAGATGCTGTTCTGGAAGCTTTAGGTGTCTCTCTGGAGGACCCACCGAAAGGCCGCTGCTCTGCTTGTCTCTCCCCTGCCGTAACTGCTGCCTCCTGCATGAGGAAGCAAACAAAACACAAATGCACCTGGTCTGAGATGTGAGGAAGGGGAAAGGTCCTGGCTTCACGATGCTTGCACACATGAAAACACAATCGTGCACTTCATCATCCTTGGTGAAAGGGTCGTGTGGTTCTGCCCACGCCTTAGCCGAAGTGAGTCAGTCAAAGAGGAAATGCTTGTGCATTGGCATGGGTGGTGCTGGGCGGGGTGACTGACCCACTGACCACTTGGCTGGTGAGGATAAAGACTTGACTGCCTTCCTAAGCATGGTGCACAGCTTGTAAAGCCATGTCCCAGATGGCAGAGCTAGAAGTTAGGGCGGAGTGGCCAAGGCGGGCAGGCACAGGCTGGAGCACAGACCTAAAGTCCAGAGGCTACACATTCATTTCTTGCCCAATTCCACTCTCCCCTGGGGTAGCTTCCTGAAAAAAAAAAAAAAAAGGGGGGGCTGGTGTTCTTTATTGCTGTGTATTCTTCATCCAACAAATACCTGTGGAGCGCTGGTATGGACCAGGCGCTGCGCTGGGTGGAGGGTAGAAATGAGGCAGCATGCCAATCCTTGTTCCCTGGGAGCTCAGACCAGGGAGAGGACGATCCACTGAGACTAATGACCGTGGGTGTGAGGACTCCACAGGCTGTGACGTCTGTCCCGAGGCTGTGGAAGCAGGGAGGCAGGGGGGCCTGTTCCTCCTGTTAAATAAAGACTCCACTTTCTTTTTTTCTTTTTTTTAAGATGGAATCTTGCTGTTGTCACTTGGGCTGGAGTGCAATGGTGCCATCTCGACTCACTGCAACCTCTGCCTCCCGGGTTTCAGCGATTCTGCGTCAGCCTCCCGACTAGCAGAGATTATAGACACCCACCACCATGCCCAGGCAAATTTTGTCGTTTTTTTTTTTTTTTTTTTTTTTTTTTTTTTAGTAGAGATGAGGTCTCACCATGTTGCCCAGGCTGGTCTCAAACTCCTGAGCTCAAGTGATCCTCCTGCCTCAGCCTCCCAAAGTGCTGGCATGACAGGTGTGAGTCACCATGCCCAGCCACTTTTCAGTGTTTGCATGGGACATTCTTGGCACTAGGGATTGCTGTGTCTCGGATGGCCTAGCGAGGAGCCACACCGTAGCTTTAATGCTCCTCCTTGTTCATAGCTATGGTCTTAGTATCAAATGTGAACTTCACATACTTTCTCTCTTTCCATGTTTTAGAGATGAGGAAATTGAGACTCTCCAGGTTTAGTGGCTTGTGCTATGTTTAGCTATAAGTGAACCTCCAGGTCATACTGACTCCAAAGCACATGTCCTTGATATTACCCTGCCTTGAGTTTCCATAAAAGTGGGCCTTCTTACAGCTCAATTTTTCACTCCATGCATGTTCTGCTCTACTATCCCTGAGACGTATAGCTGTGTGACACTTGAAAATCTCAGATGCCGGGCTGCATCTTATAACAGAAGGAGGTCTCAGCCCTGCTTCTGCCCAGGTGGTAGTCCTAATGCAGGAGTCACTGTCTGTGCATGTGACCTGTGCACACTTTCTGACATTCTGGGAGCATGACATTCTGGGATTTCTACCGTAACTCTGCATGGTTTCAGAACACAAGCAGTTTAAGGACGAGGGAACCCTATGTGTTGAGAAACATGATCTCTTTTCTAGGTTTAACACTGTTACTTCCTTCAACCATTCCTGACGGGGTTTTCCTAACAAACCAAGCCCAGTTTATTTCATGTCTTTGTTCCATTTCTTTCTTCTGTCTAGAATGTTCTTCCCTCATTATCTTCCTGGTTTGTTCTCCTCCAAGACTCAGAGTTCAAGAGTTAGATTTAAGAGTTACCTTCACGCTGGGCGCAGTGGCTTAGGAGCTTGAGTTCCGGAGTTTGAGACCATCCTGGGCAATATAATGAGATCTCGGGGTTTTCTTGAGACAGGGTCTTGCTCTGTTGCCCAGGCTGGAGTGCAGTGGTGCGATCATGGCTCACTGTGGCTTCAACCCCACTGAGCTCAAGCAATCCTCCTATCTCAGCCTCTGAAGTAGCTGGGATCACAGGTGCACGTCACCACACTCAGCTATTTTTTTTTTTTAATTTTTTTTCTAGAGACAAGCTAGTTTTCCAAGCTGCTCTCACACTCCTGGACTCAAGCAATCTACCCGCCTTGGCCTCACAAAGTGCTGGGATTATAGGTATGAGACACCGTGCCCTGCTCCCCCCAAAAATTAAAAATTAGCTGAGTGTGGTGGTGTGTGTCTGTAGTCCCAGTTACTGGGAACGCTGATTTGGGAGGATTTCTTGAGCCGTCAAAGCAGAAGCTGCAGTGAGTTGAGATTGTACCACAGCACTACAGCTTGGGTGACAGAGGGAGCCTGTCTCAAAAAACAAACAAACAAACAAAGGCTGAGCACGATGGCTCACACCTGTAATCCCAGCACTTTGGGAGGTCAAGGTGGGCAGATCATGAGGTCAGGAGATCAAGACCAGCCAGGCCAACATGGTGAAACCCTGTCATTACTAAAAATACAAAAATTAGCTGGGCGTGGTGGCATACACCTGTAATCTCAGCTACTCGGGAGGAGAATTGTATGAACCTGGGAGGCAGGGAGGTTGCAGTGAGCTGAGATCGCGCCACTGCACTCCAGCCTGGGTGACAGAGTGAGACTCTGTCTCAAAAAAAAAAAAAAAANTTTAGTAGAGATGGGATTTCTCCGTGTTGGCCAGGCTAGTCTCAAACTCGTGACCTCAGGTGATTCACCATTCTTGGCCTCCCAAAGTGCTGGGATTACAGGCATGAGCCACTGCACACGGCCAGGACTCCACTTTTTGAAAACTGACATGCAAAATGCTTTAATATTAAAATGAAACCCCGTCTAAACTTTAAGCTACTTTCCTTTTTAGGAATTTTATCTTGTACAAAAACACGACCAACAAATATTAAGCCAAGGGTAAGAATGGAGTCTGAATTACTTGTCATCACCTGGAGAAAGCACTCAGTTCTACCGCCTCTCACTTCCAAAGTCCAGCCCCACTCTCTGCCAAAGTCAATAAAAACACCACAAAGTCAAAAATAAGGATAAAGCAGTCCATAAAATCCCACAAAGCAACGAAATTTGAAGACAAATTCTGGTTGCCATCCCTTTGAGAGAAATGAGCAAGTCAGTATCTGGCAGTGAATGAAGGAAATGGGGATGGAAGCTCAGACCTCTGAGACACCACCCAGCACAGCCCCTGCACGTGCTAAAGGAAGGCCAACGGCAGTGTGGATTGGCACTCTGCTGCTCCCTGGGGAACTTGGGCAGAGAGAGAGAGAGAGAGAGAAAGAAAGAGAGAGAGAAAGAATGAGAGAGAGAGAGAGATTGCAGGGCTCAGCCTTTGGGTGAAACGTGGAGATCTTTCCACTAATGTTGGTGGAGGGACAGCCTCGTACATGTCTTCTCCATTGACCACCATTGTTTTTCTGGGTGGAAAAATAGGAGAGAGAAGCTTGCGTTGATAACGTGGGCACTAGCACAAGTGGCCACCTTCATGGCACCCAAGTGATGAACACATTTCTGAGGCCAGCTTTGGGAAAGTAACAGGTGTCAGAAATGCCGCCTCTCCTTTCTCTGCCAAATATGAGAGTAAGTTAATTGTCCAATTTGTACACTTTTAGAGAGTGTTATGATAGAAACCAGTCCATCCATTTTCCACCATTGGGCATATATTTGGCCTCATCTGGCTATGCCCGAAGAAAAAATTTGGTTTCTTGGTTTGTGAAAATCATTCTTTACATATATTTTTGAAAAGATTCCCGAAAGGAGTGCTATGCTTTTTCTCTAATTTTTGGAAAGGAAAATATCTGCAAGGAAAATTTGAGTATTTGTAACATCCTCTATGATCTGACCAGCATGAACCCCTCATCAAACGTTCTTTTGTGGGCAACTCCCTTAAACCTCAAAGCCAGCAGGGGAGGAACTCTAGAGAAGGAGAATGGGAGGTCCCCAATGGCTCGGGCAACCACAGTCTCCATCTGCCTTGACAGCGCGGAGAATTACTACCGCGGACCTCAGCAAAGCCCAATTCCATACATTTGGAGCTGGGGCTACCTAGGAAATGCCCAGGTGCCAAAGTAAATGAGCTTCCTCCCTGGGGTGGTGCCAAGGCCCTGAATTTAGACCGCAGCTGAAAGGGCCCTTGGAAAACTTGTGGAAAGCTCCCCTCGGAAGATGGAAACAATCCACACACTGTCTCTGTGTCCAGCGCGACGGCACCGAATCTGCTCTGCACATAGATGCAGGGCGTTGCAGGAGCTGCAGCTGTCTGATGTGGAGCCTGCACCTGGTCCTCGGTGGGCTCTGGCAGACACAGGGGCCCATGCAGATGCAGTGAACCGTTCTGCAGGCATGAACGCAAACCGAGAGAAAAGATAACCTTTTTTTGATCCAAGCTTCAGGTCAAGGGTTTAACGTTTCCAAGGGGGCTTTGCACTCAGATCTGAGACAACTTGGAATGTCTTCTTCTCTTCCTCCAAACCTACCATTACTCACTGCTTCTTTTTTTTCCGCCAGCTTTTAAGTTCTGGGGGACATGTGCAGGACGTGCAGGCTTGTTACATAGATAAACACGTGTCATGGTGGTTTGCTGCACAGATCGTTCATCACCTCAGCATCGGGCCCCGTGTCCATTAGTTCTCTTCCTGGTGCTCTCCCTCCCCCGACTCCCCACTCTGATAGGCGTGTGTTCCTCCCCTCCATGTGTCCACGTGTTCTCATCATTCAGCTCCCACTTATAAGTGAGAACATGAGGTATTTGGTTTTCTGTTCCTCCATTAGTTTGCTGAGGATAATAGTTTCCAACTCCATCTATGTCCCTGCAAAGGACATGAGCTTATTCCTTTATATGGCTGCATAGTATTCCATGGTGTATATGTATCATATTTCGTATTTTCTTTTCTTTTCTTTTTT
>NW_016107656.1:1286055-1339170 GCF_001604975.1 Cebus imitator
TTTTTTTTTTGAGACAGAGTCAGGCTGGAGTGCAGTGGCACCATCTCCGCTGACTGCAACCTCCGCCTCTCAGTTCAAGCAATTATCCTGCCTCAGCCTCCCGAGTACCTGGGACTACAGACGCGTGCCACCACACCCAGTTAATTTTTTGTATTTTTAGAAGAGACGGGGTTTCACTGTGTTGTCCAAGATGGTCTTGATCTCCTGACCTCGTGATCTGCCCACCTTAGCCTCCCAAGTATCACATTTTCTTTACTCAGTCCATCATTGATGAGCATTTGGGTTGATTCCACATCTTTGCTATTGTGAATAGTGCTGCAGTGAACATAGGCATGCATGTATCTTCATAGCAGAATGATTTCTATTCCTCTGTGTATATACCCAGTAATGGAATTCCTGGGTCAAATGTTATTTCTGCCTCTAGGTCTTCGAAGAATTTCCACACTGTCTTTCACGATGGTTGAACTAATTTGCACTCCCACCAACACCCACCGCTTCTAAAACAATCCCTTGAAATAGATTTTCACCTTGGCACATAAAGCCAGAGGAGGCTTACTGGAGCTAGGAATTAGCCAATGGGGAAGTGAGTGACACAAATCTCAGAAGAGCTATTCCAGAGGACAAAGGGACAGTGAGGTCTCATCTTCTGATGTGCCCTATGACCTTGGTGTGGAAACTCCAAACCCCTATCTTTCACCTGTGAAGAGGAGAGAAAGGTCAGGCTCCAGCCTGCCCTCAGCCGTCCTGGGCCTGCCCCATGCCCACATGGTCTTGTCTTCCCAAGGGAGACATTCCCAGGTCTGCCCTCCCAGGCAGCTGCATGAGACAGATGCACCCAGGCTGCAGTGGAAGGGAGGAGAGAGGCCAGGACCACCGCAAATTCCCTAACTCCCCATGCATGGCTTCACTGAGTTCTGGCCAGAGTTCCTAAGGTGTGGGGAGCTTGAGCCCTTTCCTAGCTTAGAGTCTCAACTCTGGCCAGCCTGGCTAAGCAGGACTTGAAGAAGCTGCCAAATGCAAAAGACCCGCCAGTTCTCTGCCTGGGCGGACACCCAGTCACTCCCGTGCAGTTTCAGAGGCCCCTCCTAGTGACTTTCTTTTAAGGCAAGTAGTCATTAGTTACCCAGCGACATTTGTGGTCCGAGAAACTCAGTCTCCCTGTATTCCTTGTTATGGAAGGTGGTGGCTTAAAAGAATGTAAGTTTGACCAGGGACCAACTTGCCACCTGAAAAAAAAAGGATGAGAGTTCCCCAGCCTTTTCCCTTTTCTAGAAAGCAACATAATCCAAACTTCTTGGAGTGAGAGTGCAGACAGTGACCCAGGGCGCCCACGGAGAAGTACATTCCAGGGAAGTAGGAGTCTGGGAGATGACCTGGGCCCAGTTCCCCCTGCAGAAGCCTCTGTCTGGGGGCTAGTTTGGGGAGATTATTTAACCAAGGCTCCAAGTGCCCCCGATAAAACTACAAAGAGAGTGTCTTATGGGCTGAGTGCAAACCCCCCTTTGAGACTTTAAATCCTCAACACACTTAACTGGACAGACTGAGGTTGCCCTTTGTCCTCCTTCAAAGTAAAGTATCACTGCGGCTTTGAGTTCATCTGGAGTGATGAAAGCAAGGACACACTGAACATAGTGACACAGTTTTCAGCAGTGACACTGTGGCAGAACAAACTGTGATCGTGGAAAATAGAGGCCTGTCAGTAGCTGGCAAACTTCTCTGGCTTTAATCTCAGCAAGGCAGGCCTTTGGAGTTGAGTTAATCCTGGATTCTAGGGGAATTTTTTTTGCAGGAATGTCTTAGGGAGAGATATGGGATGCCTTGTAATTTGGGCAAGTGGAGACTGAGGCAATTCAATAGAAAAAGACTACCTCCGGTGGCCCGCGCCTGCAATCCCAGCACTTTGGGAGGCCAAGGCAGGCAGATCACCTCAGGTCGGGAGTTCGAGATGAACCTAACCAACATGGAGAAACCCTGTCTCTACTAAAAATAGAAAAAATTAGCCGGGCATGGTGGCGCATGTCTATAATCCCAGCTATTTGGGAGGCTGAGGTAGGAAAATCACCCGAACTCAGAAGGTGGAGGTTTTGGTGAGTCAAGATCGCGCCACTGCACTCCAGCCTGGACAACAAGAGCGAAACAAGGTCTCAAACAAGAAAAAAGAAAAAGACTACCTCATGTTGGTCAAGCAGATCAAAGAAGCTAGTTATTTTCAGAGATACGACAAACTGGAAGCTCTCAGCTTTCTCTTTCCTCTATTACAGGACCTTTAGTTAATAACATATTTCATTAAACAGGAGCGTGTATGAGAGACAGCAAAATGTCCTCCAACAGAATTTCAGCCACACTGTGACACTTTCAAATGTGGTTTTAAATGGATTGGTTAGGAATTGGTGATTTAGGAAAAAGCAAAGGAAGAAATGAAATGCTTTGTGGGTGTGAACTGGTGTGTGGGTCCCCTCCTCAGGCCTCTTCTGTGATTCTGAGATCCGATGCCTTTGCTAAGGGCATTGTGCGCTGTCAGGCAGGGTTGCTGTTGACTGGAGTTACTTGAGTCTTGCTGAAGGAGGCTTCACTTCAGATGGTAAAATTCAGACAGGCGAAGAAAGAAGAATGGGTAGAGGACTCTAGGGTAGGAGGGAAATTCAAGCACAGAGGAAAATAGGCGTCACTATGGGATATTCAGGAGACGTTGAGCGGACAGGGTGCATCTGGCCGGGATGGGGAATGGCTGAACCGTGGAGGCTTTGAATGTGCCTTTCAAGATGAATTGTTACCTACTGATGGAGCCTGTGGCACATAAGAGGTTTTTCTCTGTGCAGATGTGCTAGAGCCAGGGAGAATCCATGTTCATCTAGATATGAGTTCTGAATCTTCCTTCTCCCAAATCCCTGCCAACTCCACACATTGCAAAGCTCTGAAATGACACAGCTACGGAATCTGTCCCTCCCTTTCCCTGTCTTGACTACTGCCAATCAGGGCAGGTGTTCTTGCACCTATTTTATAATTGCAGGAGGGAAACGGTGCCCTGGTTCCAAAGTGGCATCGAGGACCCAAGCTCTGTCTAGTTTCTGATTTTCCTCCCTGGTGGGTGGGCTTGTGTCATTGAAGTGGTCCCATGTGGCTGCCACTCCACCCTCATCTTCACTGCAGCCTGGGAGGCAGCAGGAGCGTTTCCCCTCACCTAGGCCTCACTGGATAGAATTGTGTCCTGTGAACACTGCTGGCTGCAAAGGAAGCTGGCAGAAGAGACTCTGGAGGAGGAGCCAATGCTGTGGACTGGTTTGAGCCAATCACGATTCATGCCCTGGGACTGGAAATAACGAGGCCAAACAAAGCAGAGATTCTGTGATCAGACAGCAGAGGGGTGGCTGTTGGAGAAAGGTCAGTGGGGCAGGCAGGTCCTTTCTTGGCACCCACTATTTGCACAAATAACGTCAATGAGGGTGAGCAGTGAAAGGACCTGCCTGGGGTCACAGGGCAAGCACAACCCCAGGGCATGCCACCTCCAGGCTGGGCGCTGCCTTTTCTCCTGTGATCACAGCACAGTCTACCAAGCACTGGGGGCTCAATGTAAATTTCAGGGCTCCAAGAACTCCTTCGCTGAAGATACTCATAATTTTTAGCCCTTACTACGCATCAGAATAACCTGAAGAAATTGCAAAGACTCATGGATGACCAGACTTCACTCCTTGAAGTTCAGATTCAGTTGGTCTGAAGTGGGCCCCAGGCAGTGTCGTTTTCTTTTTTTTTTTTTTTTTATTTTCTTATTTTTACTTTTTTTTTTCCCATTTATTTTATTGCATTTTAGGTTTGGGGGCAGTGTCGTTTTCAAAACCTCCCAGGTAAAACGGTGTTCTACTCTCCCCAGTTATTCCATAAAACACAAACTTAGGTGTTTCTATGACAGTATTTTGTAGACGAGATTAAAGCCCCAAATCCATTGACTTTAAGTAAGGGAGAGTATCCTAGACCAGCTTCCCCAACCTTTTTAGCACCAGGGCCCAGTTCTGTGGAAGACAATTTTTCCATAGATGGGGTGGGTGTGGGGAGATGGTTTCAGGATGATTCAATCACATTACATTTATTGTGCATCTTTCTATTATTATTACATACTCATCATAACGTAGAACCAGTGGGAGCCCTGAGCTTCTTTTCCTGCAACTTGATGGTCCTTTCTGGGGGTAACAGGAGGCAGTGACAGATCATCAGGCATTAGATGCTCATAAGGAGCATGATGCCCAGATCCCTTGCATATGCAGTTCACAGTAGGGTTCATGCTCTTGTGAGAACCCAGTGCCACGGGCCTGACAGGAGGCGGTGTTCAGGTGGTCATATGAGTGACGGGGAGACGAAGCCGTGCTCGCCAGCCCGCCACTCATGCACTGCTGTGCAGCCCCGTTCCTAACAGGCCACTCATGGGTACCAGTCTGTGGCCCAGGGGTTGGGAACCCCTTTCCTAGACAGTCTAGGAGGGCCTGATTCAATGCATCAGAAGGCATTAGAAGCAAAGCTGAGATGTCCTTGATGAAGAAGAAATTTCATGGTGGACAGCAGTGTCAGCCGGCATCCACGAGTTCCAGCCTATCTGCCCTGTGGACTTCAGACTTGCCTCCTCACACCTTGCAATTAAACCAATTCCACACAATAAATCTCAGATTATACATCTCACCGCTTCTGCTGAGAACCAGGGAATTATTCAGCAGTGGTTAAGCCGAAGGGTATCAGAATAAAATAACCCAAGGTCAAATCTCATCTCCTCTCCCTGCGACGTCTGTGGCTGCAATTCCCTCAGCTATAAAGTGGGGATCTCGGCCTCCAGTGCACAGGCATCCCGGGAAGGGTAAGAGCTCTCAGGCTTGTGCACATTTATTACCGCTGGGGACTGAGCGGTGGCCGCTGCTCTTATACTGCCGTGCTATTCTGGGCCATGAGCCAGTAAATATTTAGAACAAAAATGAGCCTGGTGTTACCTCCCCATTGCTTGACATCTAAAGTTTAAGGCCTTAGAGTGACCTCATCTGCCTTCCCCCAGCTTGCTCCTGCAGTGGGCAGGAGGGCACCTGCTCACACACAGACACGCGGGCGCTGCACCCGTCAGGTGCAGGACACCGGCGGCCACCCAGCTCTGGCCGTGAAAGCAGCCAGGAGCTCCATCGGTCACCCATCATCACTCTCCCGGGCAAGTTTTAATAGATGTTTTGGTTACAGGATTCCAGGTATCGGTGGTCACTTGAGTTGTGGCGGCCCTGCCGGCCCTGCCGCCGCCGCACCTGGTTTCGGGGCTGCTGCTCCGGGCAGCGCGACGTGGACTCGCTCCTCCTGGGGGCTCCCGCGCCTCCCACTCGCGCCTCCCCGAGGGCAGGCTCCACCTCCAGCCTAGCGGAGCAGTGCCCTCTGGCGTCCACGCGCTGCAGCAGCGGCTCGCCCTGCAAGACGGAGGCCAAAACTTGAAAACCAACTCTGGGCTTTGATTTCCTTCTAAGCCGCTGTTTTTTGTCTTGGAAATCCAAAATTGTATGTTTTTTTTTCTTTTTTTGTGAAAGAATTTTTGTATTTTCCACAGACAAGAAATTAGATGTTTCTGTTCCTGGTAGTGCACGGTATGAGGATGTAACATTTACCACCTGCACATGTGAAGGTGACCCTGCATTAAAAGTAGGGATACTCCGTGTTAATTTCAGTGATGAGCTACACGTGCACAAAACCATCCTTCTTAGCCATTTCCACAATTTCCAGTCCTGAGGACTGGTCACTCCATACTCTGCAGATCAAAGTTAAGCCTTGGATGGGCAGAAAGGAGCCGTCTCTTTGTCTGTTTACCCTGCCACTAGCTTTCCACATATAGACCTCAGCCCCTCGTGTCACCCCTCTAAGCTCCGTCTCCTAGCCTAGGAAAGAAGAGGGTTAAAATAGAGCCTCTTGGCCGGGCGCGGTGGCTCACACCTGTAATCCCAGCACTTCGGGAGGCCTAGGCAGGTGGACCATGAGGTCAGGAGACCAGCCTGATCAACAACGTGAAATCCGTCTCTACTAAAAATACAAAAATTGGCCGGGTGCGGTGGCTCACGCCTGTAATCCCAGCACTTTGGGAGGCCCAGGCGGGTGGATCACGAGGTCGAGAGATCAAGACCATCCTGGTCAACACGGTGAAACCCCGTCTCTACTAAAAATACAAAAAATCAGCTGGGCATGGTGGTGCATGCCTTTAATCCCAGCTACTCAGGAGGCTGAGTCAGGAGAATTGCCTGAACCCAGGAGGCGGAGGTTGCGGTGAGCCGAGATCGCGCCATTGCACTCCAGCCTGGGTAACAAGAGCGAAACTCCGTCTAAAAAAAAAAAAAAAAAAAAAAATTATCTGGGCATTGTGGTGCATGCCTGTAATCCCAGCTACTCAAGAGGCTCAGGCAGGAGAATCACTTGAACCTGGAAGGTGGAGGTTGTGCTGAGCCGGGATTGCGCCACTACACTCCAGCCTGGGCAGCAGAGCAGACTCCATCTCAAAGAAAAAAAAAGGGGGGCCTCTTCAGCTTTCACGTTCAGGATCCAAGAGCTGGTCATTCTGGGATAGTCACTCATTCAGCAAATACAGTGTATCAAGTGGAGAGGGTTCAGGGTCACCAGGGAGCAAACCTGGGCATTTCTGGATCTTAAACTGCAGCAAGGTAGACAGGTAATAAGCAATAAACCTAAAGAGGCCACAGGGTGTTAAAGGTGAGAATGAACGCCAGGTGGAAAATGGCGCAGGTGTGAGACTTGAGCGTTGTGGTCCAGGCAAAGGGCGGTTTCTGGTGACGGAATCAGGCCAGGCCCTGAAAAGCGGCCTTTCAGAAAAGACCTGTAGGAGAAAGGCAAAAGAAAAACCACGTGGTCTTTCTGAAGAAGAGCCTTCCAGGTGGAGGGAAGCCTGCAGAGGCCCAAGGTGAGAGCTGTCTGATAACCTTATGGGCCAAGGAGAAAGCCTGTGTGGCTGAATCAGAGGGCTGAAGGGTAACGAGGGGCGGGAAGGCCAGCAGCTCACAAGAGATGGTTACACAGAATCTGCTGGGCCACTGCAAAGGATTCGCCCTTGACTCTGGAAGAAACGGGGCCACTGGGGTCTTTCAGCAGAGGAGCAGCATGACCTGCCTGGTGTTTTCACAGGGTCTGTCTCAGTCTGCTATATACCAAAATACCATAGACTGGGTAACTTACACAGCAAACATTTCCTCACACTTCTGGAGGCTGGAGAGTTCAAGAAAGCCCAGTGAGGGACCTCTTTCTGGTTTGCACATGGCTGGCTACCTGCCTGCTGTGTCTTCACATGGTGGAGAGAGAAAGCGAGGTCTGATGTCTCTCCCTCTTCCTATGAGGGCACTAATCCCATCATGCGGCCCCACCCGTGTGACCTCATCCAAATCTAATCATCTTCCAAAGACCCCCACCTCCAAATACCATCACAGTGGAGGCTGGGGCTTCAACATACGAATTTTGAGGAGATTCAAGTGTTAACAGGGTCACCCAGGCTACTGTATGAGCTAGATCACAAGGGTGGGGGAGATAGGGGCAAAAAAGCAGGAAGCCACAGCGAGCATCAAGGTGAGGGTGGTGGCTGTGGATTGGGCTGGTCTGGTAGCAGTGGGGACAGCGAAGGATAGTCAGATTCTGGGGAGACTTTGAAAACAGAGACCACAGGATTTCCTGACAGGTTGAATGCAGAGTGTGGAAGGAAAAAGAAGTCAAGTAGGATTAAGTCTGAACTCAGTAACTGGAGGTTGTTGAGAGGAGAAACTGAGGCAGATGTGGCAGAGATCTGCAGGCCCACCAGACATTTCACGTGGGATGTGTCGATAAAGTTTAAGACATTGATTTGTGATGAGAGAGAAGTGAGTGTGCAAAGTTCAGGAAATTCAGGGAGAGCTGTTACTGGAGGTAATTCTCATCTCATAGAGAATGCATGTTCTAGAGTCAGATGGATTTGTGTTCAAATCTCCGTCCTGTTACTTGTCAGCCTGAAAAGTGTCTTAGCTTCTCAGAGCCTTGTTATTCAATATTTTCTTTTTCAGTTCCTCACGTGTCAGGCTGTTCCCGGTGCTGGGATTGGAAAATAAGCAAAGTCCTCGTGCTCAGGGACTCTACATTCTGGTCAGACGGGGATAAGAATAAATGCCTGCTTAGTGTTCACTGAATGAATTAAGTGTACACATTGCCTCAGGCACTCGGTGTAGTGATTTGCCCAGTGAATAGCTGACCTCTCCACCCTTTCCCTGCTTCCTACCCATTGGAGGACAATTTGTGTCACATATTTGGACTGACCAATAAGAATCTAGAGGACATTTTGGGTGACAGCCTTCCAGTGACACAGAAACTATAGAACTGACTCCCCAAGACTAGAAGGTGGTCCCAAAGACCAGAAATTATAGAATAATATGTTGCCTGCACAGCAGAATACCTGCCTCTGATTTTTCTTCTTTGGCTTTATTCTGCAGCCTAGATATTAAACCCAGCTCAAGAACACCCAGCTCAAGGACACTACAATAATGACCAAAATTGAGCTGGTGCTTCAGGATGCATGGGGAGTCTAACGAGCAAATAGCTGGGGCAGCACCTTACTGTGCGGTGTGTTCTCACTGTAATCAGCATCCTCTTAGATGGAAGCACTACATTTCTTCTTAGGTGACAGATGTCTGGGATTGCTCCTTTAACTCTTGGAGATGAAAAGTCAACCACGGAGAGATCACCAAGGGTGAGAAGAGACCCTGGGATGGAAGTCTGAGGCCCCTGAACATTCAAAGGGTGGACAGAGAAAAAGGCTGCCAAAAGGCTGAGAGGCAGTGGCTGTTGGGACGGGAGAGGGCAAGAGGGGAGCGGGGAAGATGGAGAAGGGGAGGTGGGAGCAAAGGGCAGCTGCATGCAACGCTGCAGAGAAGACAAGGAGGTGGAAGCTGGGGAGGCCGCACTGGATTTAGCAATGTTGCTTCTGTCCAGGGAACAGTGGGCTGAGGAATATGTGGAGGATAGGGGAGAAGAGACAATAGACAGAAACATCATTCAAGATATTTGGCTGTGAAAAGCAAGAGGGTGGATTATGTAGACAAGGAAAACGTGGGTTGGGGAGAGAATTTTTTAAAGGAAAGAGTGGTAAACACTTTTAGCTGGGCATGTATTGTGTTCTGCTTGGAGGGGGCTGGGGGACACGTGACGGGAAAGTGATGCCAGGAATGACTTGAGATGTGGGAGCGCCGTCTTCCCCAAGGGAGAGTGTCCATATCAAAACAGAGGACCGTGGGCTGGCAGAAGCGCACAGCATCACCTGCTGCAAGCATGTTCAAGGGAAGGTACAGAGAAGCGAGGGAGTAAATGAGGGGCTGGGAGTCCCAGGACAGCATCCTGAGCTACGTAGCGTTAGATGCATGGAGAAACTCCTCCTTGGGCATGGCAGGAGCCACGAGGAAAGACAAGATGAGGATGCCTGGGTGTTTGCAAGTGAGGCCCAATGGAGGGTTTCCATTATTCTATGACGTCGGGGAGACTCAGTCAGGCTGAGGGCCAGGTGGATCAGGAGTTTGGAGCCATAGAGGATGTTGCTTAATGATTTGCTTGTTATTTCTAAGACTTTTGTGTTTCTAACCAAGTCTGATGCATGGGACACAGCACATTGTTATCCGTATAACCACCTTCTCTGGCCCTCTCTCTCCTCAGGCCGAATCCATCCTCCCTTAGCCCTTGGTACACATCTCTCTTATGGCTCCAATCGTATTCATCATCCAAGTTTTGGGGAAAGTCCATTGAGGATGAATGGGGATGGTGGTGAAAATCCAACCGGATTAGTCTTAACTGGTGTGGCTCTCACACCAGTACCCTGGGATCCTTCCAGATTGAACTCAAAATCAGTTTGGTGAGGGTCTTCCAGTGCTTTTGTTACAGCGTGCAGGAGGTGACAGCTAACACCCTTTCTGGAGCATTCTTCTCTGAAGTCATGTAGGAGGGGCGCTGTAGGGGGAATTGGGATACTTCCAAATAATGGTGCCCAGGTTTCCCTGATGAGTGGTTCAGACCTGCCCCTGAGTGAGCATTCATCTTCTCTTCCTTTCTCCCTCCTCCCTCCTCCTTCTCCTCTCTCTCTCTCACAGACACAGAAACACACACACACACACTCTAAGCCCTAGGAAGCAGTGTACAGTTTGCTCTGAGGGTCCTCATAGCTAAGAGTGAAGACAGTCATAATTCTGAGGGTTCCAAAATGAATTGTGTGGCTGAACAATAACAACCAACCCCCTTCTCTTTTCTTTTTTCCCTAATCAAATTCATGCTCTTTATAAGTGAATACAGCCTAGGTATCTACATACGAAGAGAGGTTACAAGAAATACCAAGACTCTGGCCAGGTTTTCCTAGGAATCATAAGAAAGAGTATCTTCTTTGAACTATTGAATCGTAGGAGTTAGCGAGGGATTGGGAAGATCTGAGGTTTATGGTTAGTTCTTTAAATGATGCAGCAGTCAGGCGAACACCCACTCCTAGAATACATAAAATATCCCCATTCACAAAATGGATGGGAGGAATTGGGAGTAAGATGACTTAAAAGGGAAACCTACATTAAGCTTCCTTTAATGAAACCCACCTTAGTCTATCAAACTGTAAAACACATGCATAACTTTAATATGGCAATTCCACATGCATGTGATATAGGTATAGGAATATCTATGATAGCTTTCTCTTCCATAACAGCAGAAGGGTGCACTTTGAGTACTGGTTAAATAAATGACCTGCATGATAGAATTCTACACAGTCTTTAAGGGAGTGGGAGAATGCTGACATGGAAGGGTCTCCAAGATATGTTAATGTAAAAGCAGGGTGAAGAGCATGAAAAATATGCTCTCATTTCTGTATGGAGAAATACATATGCAATTATATTTATAAATACAAAAGAGTTTCTCTGAAAAGACAGGCCAACACTGGTTATAGCAGGTTGCCTGTAAGAATGAATGGGATGGCTGGGGGGGAAGAAGAGGGTGATTTTTTAATAGTTTCTCAAATGCATACATTACCCCTCAAAATTTTTTATTACAAACACCCTCTTCTCCCTATAAAATATGTCTTTGTATCAATTGTGGTACACTGCCATTAAAAACCAGTTATTGTCAAGTTGATTAATTTCTAGAATATCCAGACCTAGACTTGTTTTTTCTCTCTTTCTCCATAGATGTGGGTGGTGGTGTCATATATGTCTATATTGAGCAAGTCAATCATCCATGTGGGCTCAGATTCTTCATTTGAAAATGATGATCCCAGACTCAAGATGACTTCCAAAAAATATCTTCTTGTTCTAAGGTACTATCATTATATGACTCAATTATGCATATTTGAAAACAAAGCAATAAAGTGGTAAAGAGAATCTGGGTGGATGTCAGAGGGTGATTTCTGGTGATATGGCAGAATTACATACAGCCACAATGTTCCCAATATATTTCATTATTTGATCGCTTTATAAATTCCCTTTCATTTCTACTCCATTCATCTTTAAAATACCCGAGAAACAACACAAAAAGCATATTCAAGTGAAGAAATTTATTTACTTGTTTTCTAGGTACATAGATGACATAATTATAGACAAGTTTTGATACATAGGAAAACCCTTCTGTCCACCTCTCTTTATGCTAAATGAATCATCACAATAATTTTTACAATTTTTAAAACAATACACAGCTTTCTTGGGCTGAAGCAATTGCAAGAACATATTGGTACTGGTATATTACAGCTACTTACAATGTTTTTAAGAACAGCAATGGAGAAAAATAAGTTATTTAAATATTGATTTCATATACAGAAAGTGCAATGTTGTTAGTTGTTATATAACTTGCTCGACAGTTTCTTTTCTCTATCAATTTTAGATCAAGATAACTTGGACTCGGACTATTATATTTTTTTCTGAAAATAATACAGTACACACATGGCAGCAGTGACTTGGTGAGTTGATTTGTTTTGCCGCAGTTATGAAAGCAAACTTTACTATGTCAGGAACTGGTTTCCAATAGGTTAGTAATTTCCAATTTCACCCATACGGGCGGAGGTGGGGTGTCAGGACAGAGAAAAGGGCCTCTGACTAAGGCAAGGCCATGAAACAATATCTTGGTTATCTGGGTACGTAAATTGTACTAGTTGAAGCTGACTGCATTTCATTCCAGACAGCTTTGAAGTGAAAATGATACACAATGTTATGTGTAGCTACCTGAGCCGAACTGCCTTTCCAGGTTTCTTTTGTGCTTTCCAAAGACAACAATTTTCACCATTACTCAAAATTCTGTACCAAATGCAACTGATTAAAACTGGGTATCGCTGAAGCCTACCACCTGTTCACTGACGTCCACAGGCAGTCCCAGACCACCTCAGTCAAACGCCACACCCAAACATTCAGCTTTTCTCAGACCAAATTAAACGTTTAAAGAAAAAAAAAAAAGACCAAACACTAAAGATATTTTTTAAAATATTTAAAACAACACAATAAAGTAAAAACAACCTCAGACCCCTCAGACTAGACATTCCCACTGAAAAATCTTTGTGGTCCCTGAATTTGATTTTCTATGCAAAGGCATTGATTTCCAAAGAAGGGTGATAAAAATATGGTTTGGCATTCTCAAAATCTCCAGAAAGTTCCCTCTTCTGCTGCGACTTTCACTTACACGAAAATGCTTCACTGGGAATGAAGTAAAACTTGGAAATGCGATTTCTCCCTCTCCTTTGTCACCTCTTACACGGCTTTTGTGTGTGGTTTTTTTGCTCAGCTTAAACAATGACAGGATCTGTTCGAATGTCAAGCCGAGGTATTCTGAAAGCAGGAAGAGAAGCCTGTCTACAGCACCCACCTCCACCACAGCACGTGAAACGCACTGAACACTTTAGCAATACGAGAACCCTGCAGCTTCGTTACATTGCAAATAAGCTAGGCCACAATCCGAGAAGACGAATATGAGCTGTTTTTAAGAGTTCAGTAGAAATCTGGCAGCTTTAGCTTTTCATTCTACGTTTCCACAACTTCTTCACGTGGCATCTTACAGAGGATGAAAATTATTAAAAAAACACACATTTCTTTAAAAAAAAAAAAAAAAAAAGCATACTAATTCATGAAAAAAATACATCACCTGAGAATGTCTTTTTCCTCAGAAACATGGATCCAGACATAAGCAATATGCTAAAGATGGCTTTGTAGTTTATGAAATCACTTCCCCTCCAACCCAAGGGAAATAATCTGTTTTAATAAGCAGATGAAATATTACAAAACTTTTAATCAAGGGCCTGTGGTCAAGGTGTTTATATTATAAATGATTGATTGCATTTGAGGCTTAGTGTTCATAAGAATGTAAAGGAAAATCATAAGCAATAGAAACCTAAATAGTTTACTTGTTTAAATTTGCTGTTTGCTAGAAAGGCAGACACTAGGCTAACAGAGGATAGAGGCCGGGCTTGGGGCTCGTGCCTATAATCCCAGCACCTCGGGAGGCTGAGGCGGGTGGACCACCTGAGGTCAGGAGTTTGAGATCAGCTTGGCCAACATGGTGAAACCCCATCTCTACTAATAATACAAAAATTAGCCGGGTGTGTGGTGGATGCCTGTAATTCTAGCTACTCAGGAGGCTGAGGCAGGTGAATCATTTGAATCCGGGAGGCGGAGGTTGCAGTAAGCCAAGATCGCACCACTGCACTCCAGCCTGGGTCACAAGAGCAAAACTCCATCTCAAAAAAGATAGAATGTGCTGGAATCAGTTGTAAAACAATTTAAAGTATGCAAGCACTTAACACATGGCTAATGTGGTTCCTCTGACTCCAATATTGAACCTTTGTTTAAATTAAAAGAATGAACTAAATTTAAAAAGGATAATAGTATTAGTTGCAATACTGAAAAGACTTTTAGAAAACATCTTCTAAATGACTCCCTTTTTAAGAACATCTTTCTGAAATATGCAACCTCACAGTGACCTTTTGCAAAGATGATCTATTAACTGAGGGTTGAATTTCGGGATGGACATGGTCAGGATTCCAAGTCAGTGCTGCAGCACAATGACCCACACAGTAACAATACTAAACTGGTTAAAACAAAAAGCAGTTACTATGAATACAGACGCACACACACACACACGCACACACACACACACAATATCTTTGTGAATTTCAGATAGCTTTTTAGTACATTTGTAGTTAGCTTAAAACCCAAAACCAACATGAAGTGTGTGGCTGATGAATACCTATACCAAATAAGCCATGTTAGAATGAGATGGTTAGAGAAGCCCAGTTTTGCTGAAAATCTCCCAGAGCGGTTACATGGGAGCCTTGGCTGAAGATGTGGAACTATGGTTATAGGATTGTGGACACTAGTTAGATAACTGCTTCAAAGCTTATATTAAGGCAAATAAAAGCTGATTGCTAGAAAGCAATTATTAAAATGTCTCTTGTGTATCTAAAGAAGAATAGGACTTTTTTTTTCTGGTGCAGCCAGATGTTCTAACTTTTGAACAAATGGGCTTGGTCAACAATGTACAGTAACTCTTGAGTCTATTCCTTTGGCCTAGCTGAGCCCGCCTGGCCCTCGGGCATCCTGCAGGGTGACAGAGAGAAGGGCAAGGACACTATCAGAGATGGAACAGGCTGCCCCCCCACACCTCCCAGCCTCCACCAGTACAGAGAGACAGACTGGAGCCACAGCATTCGCAGCTAGTTGGTATCTCAGTTCTCTCATCTTCCGAAAATAACAATAAGTGCTTGTCTTGTCTTTGGAGGTCAAAGAGAACCACACTCATTTCCTGGAGGGGGCTTTTCTGGAGGAGAGGCGCCTCAGTCCTGTGCCAAGTTTTCGCGCTGTTGGGCCACATGCCAGACCTTTCTTCTGGATCTGGTCTGCATGTCCAGAGATGGAGGAATTGCATCAGCATCATCTGCACAGTGAAAGGGTGGCTCTGGTCCAGAGAGGCCCATCTAGGGCCTGGCTACATGGCCTCGGGGCCTGGCGGCAGTTTGAAGAGTCTGGCTGCAGATAGGAGCTTTCTTATGTGTCTCTCCTCTGTGATGCCGGCCTCCTGAAGGCAAGTGTGGGACAGAGAAGGCACTTGGCTCAGGGAGCTGAAGCCCGCAGTGGAGAGGGTGCTGGCGTACATGGGCAGGCCGATGGAAATGAGCCAATCCGACACAGACGAAATGCATCCGGGAGAGACAGGCTTTCGGCAGATTTCCGTGAGACCACCGCTTGGAATCTGGATAAATTAAGAAAGCAATATGATAGAAATGCTCCATATGCCATCGGAGGGCTGCTTCGTATGTGTCTAAAAGGGACAGCACTGAAATACTGCATTGCTAGACTGTTATCAGAAAGCGACAATACAATGAGTGTCAGAGATCAAGACTAGCAGGAAAAATTCTTCTCTAAGATGAAGCAAATCCTTAAGGAAGTGTTTCACAGGGTTCTCCAAGGTGTTTGGAATGAGATCAGATCCCACTTATGTGTCCAAGTCCCCAAACTGTCAGCATTTACATATTCTAACATTTTGTTTCACTGAGGATATGCTCTTGACAAGAGCGCTAAAGTGGTTTGAAGAGACAAATCTGGGTGATCATGTGAAAAGTAACACTCAGGCCGGGCGCAGTGGCTCATGCCTGTAATCGCAGGACTTTGGGAGGCCCAGGCGGACAGATCACGAGGTCAGGAGATCAAGACCATCCTGGCTAACACGGTGAAACCCCATCTCTACTAAAAATATAAAAAATTAGCCAGGCATGGTGGCACGTGCCTGTTGTCCCAGCTACCCAGGAGGCTGAAGCAGGAGAATCTCTTGAACCCGGGAGGCAGAGGTTGCAGTGAGCCAAGATCGCACAACTGCACTCCAGCCTGGTCGACAGAGTGAAATTCCAACTCAAAAAACAACAACAACAACAACAACAAAACGATAACACTCAATGGGTAGGGTTTTTATAAAGTAGGTTTTTCACTGTATTTTGAATCTATGTTAACAACCAGAAAATTAAATATTTAGTCAATACAGTTATAAAGAACTTAAACTACAGTAATATCAGGATTGGCTGGAACAGGGAAATGGACATTTAACCCTGACTACTGAGCATATACAGGGCCTACACCTTTCAGAAAGGTGATTTGCTAACGAGAGTGAAAATCTTTGGGATTTTATATAGTTTTCATGAAGCAAACCCTTTTCAAGGAATATATCCTCAGAAATTAACCATGAAAGTCTACAAAGATTTATTCGTAAGGATGTAAAAGGCTGGGAAAATCTAAATGTTTGAACTACGAGACTGACTGCTAGAGTACATTCACCTACCACAATACTCTGAAATACAATAGCATCCCCCTTATCCACAGTGTTCTTTCTACAGCCTGAAATAATAAATGGGAAATTCGGAAGTAAACAATTCGTAAGTCTAACGCTGTATGCCATTCTGAGTTGTGTGATGGACTCTCACACCATCCAGCTCTGTCCCACGTGGGGCCACCCTCCCTTTGTCCAGCGGATCCACACCGTCTACACTACCGTCCCTCAGTCACTTAGGGGCCCCGAGTCATCAGATCAGCT
The DNA here is from genome assembly GCF_001604975.1 of Cebus imitator. NCBI lineage: Eukaryota > Metazoa > Chordata > Mammalia > Primates > Cebidae > Cebus > Cebus imitator. The sequence continues at coordinate 1,302,607 of NW_016107656.1, forward strand.
GTCGCGGTACTGTGGTGCTTGCGTTCAAGTCACTCTTATTTGACCTCATAATGGCCCCAAAGTGCAGGAGTTGTGATGCTGGCCATTTGGAACGTGGCAAAGAGAAGCCATTAAGTGCTTCCTTTAAGTAAAAAGGTGAAAGTTCTTGGCTTAATAAGAAAAAAAATTATATGCTGACGTCCCTAAGATCTACGGTGAAAACGAATCTTCTATCCGTGAAATTGTGAAAAAGGAAAAAGAAATGTGTTTATAATATATTCAGGGTTTGGTACTCTTTAGGCTTTCAAGAGATCCACTTGGAGGTCTTGGACCATATCCCTCATGGATATGGGGAGACTACTGTATTGATAATATCAACAAATTTTTTTAGTAACAAAGAAACAGACTAATGATGTGATAACAGCAAACAATCATGTTTCAATACTGTACATTTACTATTATTCGTGTACAGAGAAACGATTAGACAAGAGTTTTAATGGACAAGTAAAAATTGTGTGTATTTATGGTTTAAAACATGATGTTTTGAAAAATGTACACATTGTGGAATGGCTAAATCAAGCTACATAACCCATGGATTGCCTCACATACTATTTTTTGGGGTGAGAACACTTAAAATCTACTGTCCTAGCAATTTTCAAGTATACATTGTTATTAATTGGAGTCACCATGTTGAATAGATCTCTTGAAGTTATGCTTCTAACTGACACTTTGTGTCATTCAGATGGATTTTATTTCTTAAGAGATGCGATTTCACTATGGTGCCCAGGCTGCCATCAAAATTCTGGGCTCAAGCAATCTTCCTGCTCTGCCTCGCAAGTATCTAGGATTACAGGCGTGCACCATCACGCCTAGCACTAGGCTAATCTTAAAAAAGTTTTTCACAGTGTTGGGATTATGGATAATTATCTTTTTCTTTTTTTCTTTCTGAAAGTTTATTTTTAAACATTTCCAGGCTGACCCATGTATTGCTTTCTCCCCAGCGGTCTCCTTTCCATAGCTACACAAGCCCTTGCCTACTTGGCAGCTGTCAGTATGCTCATCACTAAGTGTGGTAACTAACTGTGCCTCAGGAAGCCGGGGGACTGTGGGCTGCTCACCGCCATGCGGTGCTGCTTCCGAAGCTGCTTCACCCGGATCTGGTCCATGTTGGTGGCAACGTCCCTCTCGGGCTGATCCAAGTCCTCTGCGTATCTCTGCACCAGGGCTTCAGGAATCCCACAGCGGCCATGCTGCCAGGGAGAACAGAAATGTGGCATCAAGGGTTATAAGGTTTTTTTTTTCCCTTTCCCTAAGATACATCAAACATCACGTAGGGTCTCGCTCTTGTCACTTAGGTTGAGTGCAGTACTGTGATCATGGCTCACTGCAGCCTCAAACTCCTGGGCTCAAGTGATCTTCCCGCCTTGGCCTCCCAAACTGTTGGGATTCCAGGAGTAAGCCACTGCCCCCAAACCAAAAGTTTTCATCTAAAATGAATACATTTTCTTTATGAGTCAGGATGGATGCTTTAGAGGGAATACTTTTACATCTTTGTCTTGCACTATTGAGCTCTAGGAAAATGTTTGGAAGCATAGTTAAGGCAGAACACAATTATCCTACACTTTTCCGGCCAATGCCCTCACCTCACTCAATCGGATCATTTTGCAAAATAGAATTCCTCCAATGCTATTGAAGATAGTCTTCTAAACTGCAGGAGAGAAGGGCTAACGTCTACTTTACAGACATTCAACTGTTTGCACTTCATCTGCTACAAGTTATACTGCCAGCTCACTAAGCCAGCATTTACTGTCCAGTCATTCTCTTTACTTTTTATTTAAAGAGATTTACTCATGAAATCTTGGCTCATGCCTGTAATACCAGCACTTGAGACAGCAGAGGCGGGTGGATCACGAGGTCAAGAGATCGAGATCATCCGGGCCAACATGGTAAAACTTCGTCTCTACTAAAAATACGAAAAGTAGCTGGGCGTAGTGGCGGGCGCCTATAGTCCCAGCTACTGGGTAGGCTGAGGCAGGAGCATCCCTTGAACCCAGGAGGCAGAGGTTGCAGTGAGCCGAGATCACACCACTATACTCCAGCCTGGCAACAGAGTGAGACTCCATCTCAAACAAACAAAGAGATTTACTCATGAAACATCAAGGAGGCTCAGGGAGGTGGACGAGGATCTTATTCGAAGGCATTCATTGTCATGAGAATTTTATAATAAAGGACTCAGGAATGCATCATAACAGGGCCTGTATTTCCTGCAGTAAAGTACCACTGTATCTGTTAACATTGCTTTGTCTTCGGAGTCACTTGGTATTGGTAGACCTCATTTTTTTTTTTTTTTAAATGAGAAGTAATTGTTCATTATAGAGCTAAATGTTTTTGGTACAATGGGGGATTTTATATTATCTTTTTCCCATTACCCATACAGATAACTGTATAATCCAATGATCACATCTGAATAGGGTTCTATAATTTTCCAAGTATGTTCACATTTATTTTATTTGCTCCCCGTAATCCCTCTAAGAGGTCTTCACGCAGGTTATTTTTAACCTCAGTTTACCTACGGAGAGATGAAATGGTAGGTGTCAGTATCTGAACACATGAATGTCCAGTAAGGCGTGGACACATGGATTCAGGTGTCCCCTGTCTGCTAAACCATCCTTTTCAGAAGCCAGTTTTGGCACTGATCATTCTCCCTGCGAAGTATAGCTGCCAAAAACTAAAAGGAAACAAGTAAGAGCAAAACAAAGAAAACTCCAGAGAGGCTGTATTTGCATTTAATCTGGAACCTGCGCTCCCTCATCAGAAGCTGCTGGCTATGGATCATTCATTCCACCCTCTCAGAGCTGCCCATGCCACTGGGCTGGCTTCAGGGGCAGCTGTGGGCTCATCGCACCTGGCTGCCTGACTTCTACAAACAAAGGCCTGAGAACATGGTGGGCCCAGATACCTTATCAGAATAGGGCTCCTCCGTGAGATCGATGCCTTCGGCGTGCAGCTTGTTTTCGGTGAGCATTTCCAGATCCACTCCCCGGGCGCAGGAGACCTTCCTGGTCAAAGCCGGGCCCAGCTTTACACCGTGCTCCTGGAGGCTCGTGTTCTCAGGGAGCTCTGAGAGCCAGGGGGGCGGCCTTGTGCTTGGTGGGCTGCCAGGCGCCTGCCCTGAGAGAGGCCTGGGAGCCAGTGCTGGGGGACAGTTGCTGGGGCTGGTGGGGCTGGCAGGGCTGCCCCTTTTCACAGGCAGGCATGGCGCATCGGGACTGGGGTGGGTCCCACCAGGGCCCATGGGGACAGGGTGGAGTCCGTTAGCGAGGCGTTCTCTGCTCTTTTTAACAGGAACAGGTGGAGGCTGTGATAGAATTTTTGGCTGTGTTCTTATCTCAGGGACCCTCTGCTCAGCATCGACCCCTTCTTTGGTGCCCAGGGGATGGTGTGTTCCTTCAAACTCATGTCCTTTTTTGTGGCCCTCCAGAGGTGTCCTTGCTAAACCATGTTTAGCTCCGGGGGGCTGAGCGTCATAGTTTCTGGGCAAACACTGAGGGGGTGACGGGCCATGAGCGGAGTCTGTGATTGAGCCCTCCAGTTTCTTAGTTGTCAATTTCTGAGGTTCGGAAAATCTCTTGCTTTGGGTCAGTAGCAATGCATTGTCAGCGGCAGAGTCTCGCTCTGGGGGCTGGGCCTTTGTGGTAGGGGCGCTCGTCTTCTGTGGCACTTCGGGTACAATCTGAGGGGGCGGTTCTGTCACCTCGGTAGGCACGTCTTGCTCAGCGCCAGGCTCTGCTTGAAGGTCATCCAGGGAATGGGATCGGGGCCAGGTGTCCACAGTCTGGGGGCCCTCCAGGGTCTCACAGCTCCTGCAGATGGAAACTGGGAGGCTTCTTCGGTTTTTATTCAAACCAGTCACACCAGGTGGGTCACAGCTCTTGGATGTATCTGGGGCGAGGCCACCGCCCAGCCTGCCCTCCTCCTGTCCCTGCTTCAGTGCATCCCCAGACTTCATTAAAGGCAACGTTGGATAGTTGCCCAACTGGTTTCTGCTGAAAGACTTTAAGTTGGGCTCGGTGGATGACTTGGCAGATAGGAGGCTCGCTTTCCGAGTCTTGCCTGTGAGACAAGGGAATATTTTACAATCACATTTTAAAAGCAAATCAATCAAATGGATGCATAAAGGGGTGCTAACATAATTGAAATCTCCAACTCCCATATCCCATTGTTCAATTACACTAAAGACATACAATCACCATTTATGACACTGGGTGATAGAGGGTTATTATGGTTCCATTTTTATTTTTAGAAAGAATCCTTCGTCTTGTTAAAGAAATCATGAAGACTGAAATTAATTGGGAGACATGGAGAGAAATATGCTGTGTCAAGCAGGGAAATAAATCTTGGCTTAAGTCTGTGCCCAGCTGCAATTGATGTGAAAAGAGGTTGCTCATCCATAGCCCATATTGACGAGGTTTGTTGGGTGAGTATAGTTTTTCAAGGTCATGATTGAAAAGGAGAGCTGGACTGAATTCCAGAACAGGTTCTATAAATGGTACCCCCTTCAGAGTGAACAGTGAATACTCAAATCCCACCTTCCTTGAAGCCCCTCCTTCTAATAAATTTATCCTAGAAACAACCAACCAACCTGGACACAGACAAGTAAACATATATAAGTACTTTGCCAAAGAAAATCTACAAAATACTGAGAAAGTTTTGGATCCCAGCAAAGCAACACCCTTGGTTAAAACTGTCAGACTCATAACTGAACTATCAACCAGACATAATCTACTTATCTGTTGACTGGTAATTGATATTAAACTGGTGCTGCTGGATAAGTGTGCCAAAAACTTACAATGCATGGACCAGGCAATGTACTGAACGCTTTGTTTGCATCAGTACTTACACACACACACACACACACACACACACACACACACACACAGAGATTAACTGTTCCTTGTTACATTTTTGGTTAATAACATGTTTGCTGTGTGCTTTGACCCTGTCCACCTGTATTTTCCATGCTGATAAACACCAGCATGCTAGGCATGTTGAAAAAAAAATTCTTCAGAACCCACACGAGCTACACAAGGATTCTGATGCTTACTGAAACTGAGGATGTCCCGGGATACTATGTGGGTTTTGTATACTGTCTTGACTGAGGCTACCTGAATATTACAGTTTGGGGAGAACTACCGTCTTCCCAGGTTGATAGAACACCTTGAATGGCAGGGCGTCATGGCTCAAATTTGTAGGATATTATTGTTGTTTTTTTTTTTTTTTTTTGAGACGGAGTTTCGCTCTTGTTACCCAGGCTGGAGTGCAATGGCGCGATCTCGGCTCACCGCAACCTCCGCCTCCTGGGTTCAGGCAATTCTCCTGCCTCAGCCTCCTGAGTAGCTGGGACTACAGGCACGCACCACCATGCCCAGCTAATTTTTTGTAGTTTTAGTAGAGATGGGGTTTCACCATGTTGACCAGGATGGTCTTGATCTCTTGACCTTGTGATCCACCCACCTCGGCCTCCCAAAGTGCTGGGATTACAGGCGTGAGCCACCGCGCCCGGCCAAATGTGTTTCTTTATTTTTATTTTTTTTAGTTTTTGAGACAGAGTTTCGCTCTTGTTACCCAGGCTGGAGTGCAATGGCGCGATCTCGGCTCACCGCAACCTCCGCCTCCTGGGTTCAGGCAATTCTCCTGCCTCAGCCACCTGAGTAGCTGGGATTACAGGCACGCGCCACCATGCCCAGCTGATTTTTTGTATTTTTAGTAGAGACGGGGTTTCACCATGTTGACCAGGATGGTCTCGATCTCTTGACCTCGTGATCCACCCGCCTCGGCCTCCCAAAGTGCTGGGATTACAGGCGTGAGCCACCGCGCCTGGCCTATTGTTGTTACATAAAGATCATCAGCCTAGTGTTACTACTGAAGATCCTGACCATGGTCCCACTTTTCATTATTGGAAAAATCACCACAAATAAATGAAGAAATGCCTCTTCAGAAAAAAAAAAAAAAATCGCATCAAAACTTAAAAGTAAGTTGAAGTGGCAAATTATTAAAACCTCTTTAGCATAAATTTTAGAAATATGACTTTCTTTTCCCTTAACTCCCAATATAAAACTATATGTCTGAGTTCCATTTCTGCATTCTGCATATTAGAAAGATCCCTAAATTTATTTTGAGTTCAAAGTATGGTTCCTAGCAATCTAGTTCTTCAGCGGCTACACCTGAATTCATTTGGGCATGAAAAATTCTGCCAGTAACATCTGTGAGCTCCTTACCAATCACCAACAGTTGGGGGAATTCGTTTCCTGAAAATTTTTGGATATGGAAAGGTTATTAACAGGGAAAAAAAAATTCCTCAGACTCTACATAAGCTACATAAGGATTGTGATATTTAATAAAACTGAGGATGTACCAGGATACTAGGTGGGTTTTGCATACTGTCTTGACTGAGGCTACCTGAATATTATAGCTTGGGGAGAACTACCATCTTCCCGAGTTGATAGAACACCTTGAATGGCAGGGCGTCACGGATCGCCAAGACACTGATTAGACTTAGAATTAGAGTGAGGCAAACAAGGTGCCCAGAAGATGAACTCTAAGGAGGTGAATGCCCAGAGTCATGAAAGCACAGGGCTGGTACCCGAGAGTGAGCACCTGCTTAGGATTTGCACCCTGGACACCCTCTTTCCTTTCCTTAGCCCTGGCTTTGGTGCCCACAATGGCTCTCAAACTATTTTTTCCCATGATCCCCAGTAAGAAACACATTTTACATTCAACGTGTCCTACACAGAGACACACATGCATGCACGCAAGCGCCAACACACACTCAGACATAACTCAAACAAGGATTACAAGTGACAGTACCAGCAATACTAACCGTTATCCTGGGGGATGTTCTCTACTCTATTTTGTCTTACAAAACTGCTGTCCATGACCTACTAAATTGCTTTCACAACCCACTAATAAAGTACAACCTGCAGTGTAAAAAAGTTTGCTTAGTAGGTGCTCAGTAAATCTCTTAACAAATGGGCTATTAGATAGGGCTCAAATGGCTGCTAAAAACTATCAAAGCTGGGCATTTTATATGACGGCCTTCAGGAGTTTGACAGATTTAGGTCACTGTGGCAGGGTGAGCCTCTTTCCACTGTTTCTTGTCTTGCTACAATCTGAATTCTGGGGTCACAACAGGAAGCCACAGAGGCATCCATGATAACGTTTAGCCCACCTGACCCCATATACCACTTAAGGCTCCTCTTCTGTTTGAGACAAGTATGTTTTCTGAAATTTCATACTGACTACTTCCCGACTGGCTGTACAGAAAGGCCACCAATGAGACAATCCTTCTCTCCTGCAGTAACTGCCTCGACATTCAGGCCATGCACTGAGGCATTTAAGACACTGCTGCTGGTGTGACCTTGATGGATGGTCTACCCGGTAAATTGTTTTCCTATGGACCTAATAGTTCCCAACGCTCAAATGTTGGTTTTTATTGCATAAAGAAAAGGGCATAGGAGACACACAATTTAGGTTTTACAGCTGCAGGTATTTTATACGGAATTTATTAACCTCACCTAGCAGCCAGGAGAATAAAAAGGGAGGCTAACTATGGACTAGAATGGTGTAGAGGTCAGAAGGAAAAAGATGGTTGCTGAGTTCATGATAGGAATACGATCGTCCTTTTGCAGAAACTGTGCTTTGAAATCAAGTCAAAGCAGGTTCCCAGCGACCCATGGTGACATTACCGTTTTCCAGATTCTCACTGCTTTCGTAGCATCCTGAGTCTCGGGGGGAGCATCCACTCAGGCCCTGGCTGTCAACGAGCAGCTTCTCCTGGGATCCTGACTGGTCGCTGTTACCTAGAGGAGAGAACCCAGCACGAAATCAACAAGGGGCATGAAAAGCAGAGGGTTCAGGGTCAACAGATCTCGACTTTATCCTCGGTTACTGCCCTGAGCTTTTAGAAGAGAACAATTTATCTTAAAACAGATGAGATCAAAATGAACTAGTGTGATCACAGCTTTTCTTCCAATAAAGTAATAATCGCACGAAGGTAAGTTTGGAGAGAGCACGCAGTTGGAATACGTTGATGCCTTTTAAGTTACTGGAACAGAGGCTGACCCTGGCCTCAGGGCTATGAGGAAAAGAGAAAGGCAGAGTGTAGTTTTCGCAGTGGGGCTCACAGTCCCTTCTGAGTGATGGCACCATCAGGGAGAAGCAAAGAGAGAATAAACGTCCTATTCACAAGGTGAGATTGGGTCATACATTTTTCGGAGATCTGTTAAGTCTTATGCTTCAAGATATTTATGTTGCCAACTTTCCAAATTTGGGAGCTAGTATTAAGGTGTCAGATGAAATAACAAATTTTATTAGCATTTAGGAGCCTTCCTAGCCCTCAGGGACACATGCTGAGGGTGTTTGCATTAGCTCAGCAAGCATAAGGCTGGCAAACCCCAAAACTAAAGAGAGGCCAGTGGCAAATCTTCTTTTGCTTTTGTTGTTTGGGATGAGTTAAGGGTTGTTCTTTCTTTTCTGTTTCTCCCTTTGTCTTGTGCCAGCACATTTCTATCTCCTGCCTATAAGTAAAAGATGGGGAAAGCTTAGGAAACTTTCAAACTTTGAAGCTGAGTAACACATGCATGGTTGCTGGTATAGAAAAATGGATGACTGAAAGCTGGACATCCTTATTCTGAGTGGATAAAGGAAATGCAGTACCTATGTACCATGGAATACTACTTGGCTAAGAAAAGGAATGAAATAATGTCTTTGCAGCAATTCGGATGGAGCTGGAGGCCATCATTCTAAGTGAAGTGACACAGGAGTGAAAAGCTAAAATCCTTATGGTCTGACTTGTAAGTAGGAGCTAAGCTGTGAGCACGCAAAGGCATACAAAGTGATATAATGGACGTTAAAGACTCAGAAGGGCGAGGGTAGGGGGAGTCTGGGGATAAAAAGAACGACACATTAGGTGCAACGTACACTACTCAGGTGATGGGTGCACTAAAATCTCAGAATTCACCGCCATATAATTCATCCATGTAACCCAAAATCGCCTTTACCTCAAAAGCTATTGAAATAAATAAATAATAAAATAAAGAAGAAGAGAGGAAGACCTCATTCTGAGGAAGGCTTTTAAAGAGAAGCATCTTTATTTGTCAATTGTACCTCAACAAAGCTGGAGAAGAAAAAAAAAATCAGGAGCAGCATCAGGCGCTTCTGTTGAGTGAATCTGCCCAAAGGCAATCATGTGGAAAGCCACGAGGGCCTTCAACACCCCAACAGCATCACCCGGCATGTTGCAGAAAGGGCACGTGTGGCCTTACATGGGACAGCGAGGTTACACGCAGAACATCTTTGCATTATTATGCAGAGTAAGTACTTGGTCACATAAAACAGAAACCAAGAAAACACTTTCTACATAAAATAGCTAGTTGCAATGATGAATGGCTTTATTTTCCTTTCTTTTCATCACCCACCAACTCGCCCACTCCAACCACACACACAAAGGAAAAAGAAATCAATATACCAGAAATATGATGCCTTTTCTCAGGTCATCAAAATAAAAATGCGGGGAGGCGGAAGGCTCTGGCAGCACCCCTGCTGTCCACTACCACTTCCTGTTTGCATTTCTCACGGGGAAAGCATTTCACAGCCCCAACTACAGCAGAGATCACGGCAGACTAAGTCCCTCAATTTGAATCTCACATTAAGAGTGCTACTTTTAAAATGTCTAATGAAAAATTAACTAATTGGAAGCACAAGAGCAAATACTGTCCCTCCGACCACCTAGAAGTGGAACATTCTAGAGCGGTGTCCTCATTGTGTGGAGAGCCTGTGGCTTTGCAGTAGCCTTTGTTCTAGCCTAGCATGTTATTTAGGAAAATGATACTTATAAAATGAGGGCTTTGCACTATCCATTACAACCCAGGAAGAGGAGTTGGTGTACTCTGTCCCTGGTGACACAGTTGAGTGCACCACAGTGGCCAAAACAGACTCCAGAGTGCTGGCCAGTGGGAGTCGCACAGAAGACCTGCTCTTGCCGCAGCAGGAAAATGCATGCTGTGCCTGTGTCTTTGGGGATCCCAGCCTCACCAGACACAGCAGGATACCCAAAATTATTTTGGAGAGGGAGGGGATCCATTCTGTCACCTGAAAACCACAGTTCTATTTATACACTCATAAGGCAGGGGGCTAAAATCGCTGTCCTCATTGGGGGGAAGCAAGAAAGAGGTGTGGTGCTTCTTCTCTGTAGTGGAGAATCGAGACCATCACCTTTCCCATACTTGTTAGCATCGGTGCCAAGGTGCAAAAGATAAGAAAGAAGATGAGCTAGAACCCTGAAAATTCTCAGTCAAATCACAGCAAAGTGCTGTGTTGTGAGGCTGAAACCCCATTTAAGCATGACCTGAAGGGACTCTGCTTGGACTCTCTCTGCCTCCAGTCTCATTAAACACACACACACACACACACACACACACACACACACACACACACACACAAATATGCTAAGATACATACGAGCTATTCCAACACCAAAAGGTAGTGGTACCCAAGGGCACATACCATTGCCCAGGGAGCAGTTCCCTTGAGAAAGAAGGGAAGGGAATGGGATTCTTTGAAAGCAGGACTTTACATGGGCTTACACCATATTTCTTAAAATGTAAGAACTAAAGAAAAAAATATGGCAAAATATTAACTTTAGCATGTACATACATAAGTTTGTTTTCTTTTCCTCTGTACTTTTCTGCAGGTTTGAAATAACGCCTAATTAGAATTCTTATAAAAGTTATTGTTTATACTTGGAAATGGTTAAGACAGCAAACTTTAGATTATCTGTATTTTACCACAAGTAAAAACTGTTTTCGCAATTTGTAAGACGCGTTCATTTGCCAGACCTAAGATAGTAGGTCTGAGGTTGGTGTAAGGAAGAGCCATCTGACAATTAGTCTTTTCCCAATGGAACCCTATGTGAAGGCTGGCATTTTCTCACGCTTCAAGGAAGGCTGGATGGGATGACTTCCAAGCAGTGCTGGAGATGTGCTTTTTGCTCTCAGTGATGGCTAATCTAGAAAACTTTCAAGATCCCTGCATATCTTCAAAGATCTCAACACACCTCTATATCTCTCTAGTGTATAGAAATTCAGTTTGACAGAAACCTATCATGTTTCTCTAAGTTATCAGTAGAGGCACTACTTCTTAGCCATGATGACTTTCAACTGTACTGGATGTAAAATCCTATAGCTCTAGGAAAAGTCTGGACCCTGACTCTTGGCACTAATTGGTACCTCTGGAACCTTGAAGCCTTTGTTTTAGAACCAATAAAAGGAGTACAACTTTATATATCAGGGAAGTTCTCAACAAAAGAGCAGCATAGATCCAAAATGGGATGTTTGAAGAGGCAAACATTCTTCACTCTCCAGGTTAGCCACCTGATGGGTAAGATACCCTCCTACAAAATGCCCCTTGGTATAAAATACTCAGGATGTGATTCCAGGAGGGATGATGGTTCCGAACCAACGTGGCATGGAACAGTCTAAGCACAGATCCCTGCCTTACACTCAGGACTTAGCTTTCTTCCTCCTATTCTGTGGATGATAAAGGACATGTGACAGAGAGTCTATATACACCAGCTGCTCTTAGTGAATGAGGAAGAGCAAGTGAGCTATGCCGCTGGGCAGATGTGGTACAGGACAATAGATTATTTCATATTAATCCACACTAATCGGGCTGATAGGGTACGCCAGTCACTGTGCAGGTTCTTTACTGGCCACAGACCCCAACGTGTCTCCCGGGGACTCAAACACTAAAAAGACCTGGTTATAAAGTGATATTAACTGTGAATCACAATTCCCTCCAAATCTATCCCTGAGGGCAGCCTGTTTATCTTAGGCTCAGACATCTATTTGATGGTGTGTGTTTCTCTATCTTATCAGTTAATTTAGAGGGACTGCCTATTTAGCAGAAGTGAATTTAACCTAACAACACTTGCTTCCATTGTCTCTCGGGCCTGATACATTTCAGTAATGTATAATTCTTTTTCCACCATTAACCATGGTTTTGGCGTGTCTTTTAGCAACAGAAATGCTATTAGCTACTGATATCTCTGAAGCAGAGTCCTTGAAAGAAAATGCATTTGAACTCAGTAACTGGAAAGGATACTCCTTTAAGATGAATGATTTCAGGGATATTTTTGATGTCAGATTGAAAAATACAGAGCAAGATAAGACTAAGTTAATGAAGCAAAGGATATGGTATATTCAAATAGACGTCATAAAAGCTGTGAGCTCACTGATAATCCTGTTCACAGGCTGTAAAAATAAGCTATCATTTAGGTTGGCAATTTGCAGGCCAATTAATGTGGAATTCTGTGCTCTACACATTCACTGCAGAGAGACATAATGAAAGCTGACGAATTTCATATATTCACCAACCAGTCTATGCAATAAGAACAAAATTCCTCGTGTGCTCTGAGAAGTAATCACCCCTTATCTGGGCGAAAAACTCCCAGCTGGTCAGTCACTTTTATGGTCAACTGTCCTAATGGCCTGCAGGGGGCGCCACATCTCAATAGTACCTACAGGGGAATCTACCCTAATTTCTTGGGAAAACGGTCATTCCATTCTTGCTGACACTTGGTGCAGTATCATCAACTATCATCTAGAAACACGCCCGGAAAGGTAGCAACGGCACAGGAGGCTTTCTTTTGTTCCCGCGTCTGCCCTGGGAATTCATGGCTTTGCGCTGTTTGAGCTTGGCTTTGTAAAGAACAGGACAGAATAAGTGACTCCAGGGACCTAGCACACGCGGGCAGCGTAGGCAGGGCCTGCTGTGGCGGACCTCATGGGGAACATCTCTGTGTGTACAGGGACTTACTGTCATATTCCTGTAACAGCTCCACCGCTGTCAAGAGAACAGCTCTGTGTTCCGGGTCCCTGATATTTAACTCATCCAAGTCTTCCTCCTCCAGCAGCTTAAAAGTGTCCAAATCTTCATATCCATTGAACAGGAAAGTGGGCATGTGCTCCTGTGAGAGGGAGAAGGAAGACAGAAGGGAGTCAGCCAGCCCAGCCACACGATAACACTGGCAACAACTAGCCTGCCACCCCCGCGCGCTTTTCCCATAGTCATCATTATGCTAATCAAAAGATTAGTAAGTATCATTTGCAATGGATCCTGTACGTCCCAGTCCTCCAGCTCAGAAGGCAAGCAGGGTGTTTTATTAATCATGGGTTAGGAAGATGTACATCATAGGCTGTGATGGATTCCGCTGGCTTGCATTATAATTGTACCCTTGATAAGAGCTAATTCCTGTACCTCCGCAGAGCCCACAACAGAGGAGACTCCTCCTTCATTTACAGAGCTATTAAAATCCAGCTTTTAATTCCTCAGGATCAAGAGTTTTGCAAAGAGGAAGCACAGTCTCTCATTGCAGACTGGCGCTACTAGATGCTGGCAGTGATGGTGGGAGAGAGGTGGGAGCAGAGTTTCTTTGCAGCCCGTGGAGCTACCTGCGGGCGAGGTGCCAGGGGTTTCAGCTTAGAGCCCTTCCAGCAGGAAGCTCTGACCCGGGGCTTCTGCTGTCACCCACAGCCGAGGTCCAAGGCAGTGTTAGAAAACCGGTCACTTTTTCTGTAGAATAACGCATGCTCATCATAGTAATGGGCCGCCCTTATTGGACCACACAGATCAGCCCCGACCCTACCCTAAAAATGCCCTCACTTGCTTAGTGTAGGAAAGAAAAAGGCCATGAGGGAGTAATGTGTGGCAAGAATCAAAAGCGACTGACTTTCAGGTTAATCCGATCCAGGAGATCCTCCACAGACTTGGGCTGGGGTGGTCTTCCTTTCCGCCGCCTCCTGGTGGGGCGCTTGGGTTTCTCCTCATCCTCACTGAGCACGTCCACGTAGATGAACTTGAACGTGCCGACTTTGTTGTTCAGCAGGCCCATCCAGGTCCCCATGGGCGGCTTGCTGATTATATCAATGATATCTCCTTTCTGTGGCCCAGGGAGCAAAGATCTTTCCATTAGGTACATTCCATGAATGTACAAATCATGAATCTGGCAGATACACAGGTTACGTAGAAATGAAGATGCTGCAAAGGCCAGAATCGGGGTCCCACAAGTCACCCTTCTGAGTGACACACATAGATGTAACTGTGAGCTCGGCAGAGGCCAGACAAGTGTCTCTGACTGTAAGGAATTCCATGCAGGCCTCCGGTCACAGCCCCTCCACCCTCCTGTCCTGCAGGACCAGGGGTGCCTGGGGTACCCCTGGTGCTCTGAGCCAGGAAGCCCACCCGGCACTCTGACCGCCTTCCCTCTTCAGAGTGCTCCCACTTCTTGGAGAAGGCACTCCCCACCAGTCCGAACCAGGCGATCCCTGCCCTGTTAGGGCTGCACACACTTTGTGGAACCTCATCTGTCCCATAAGTGTATCTCTGTGCACAAAGAAGGCAGAAATCTTTCTTCAGATGGAGAAAACACAGAAATCAGGTGTGCAACGGAAATTCTAAAGGGAAGCTGAGGTCAGAAGACAGGGTCAAAGGAATAAATTGATGATGGCCCAGGGATTAACACAAGACCCTCTGCCTTGTGGGCTGGCAGGGTCCTGTTGTGTTTTTCACTGCAGAGGAGACCAGTGAGCAAGGTAGCCAAGATACTGTGCAGTCTGTACGACAGAAGCCCAGCATTCAACAGTAAGAAGGCAAGACAGCCTCCTAGAGAAACGGAAGAACCCAGTTAGCTGCTCTGAGGCCAGCAAGAGAGATACCTTGAGCTTGAGCGAGTCTGTGTCATAGGGACTGGGGGTGAAGTCGGTGTGCACCCTGGCACGCCCGCAGAACGGGCCTCGGTAAGGCGGCTCTTCGTCATCCCCATCTTCCGACTTGACGCTTTCCCGGTTGCTGGTTGAGGAATCAGTGGTGCTCACTGTTTGACCACCTGTATAGGAAGAACAAGGGTAGCTACAGATTTCCCACCCAGCAAAGCAGAAAGGTACTGAAGGCGTGGCAGATTAGGAAACGAAGGCCCAGAGAGAGGAAGCTTTGAGCTACAACCCTATGTCAGAACCAGAGCAGGGCCCAGTGAGGAATTCTCTGATTGTTATCCCTAAGCTCCTCACAGGACAGGGGACTCACAGCAAGTTACCCTTATGAGCTGGGAATCCACGTGGCATGGAGGCTCCTGCGTGGAGGACACGGCAGGACCAGGAACTAGATCCTGCTCTTAACGTTCGTGACCTCTCAGTGGTAATGCACACTCTTCCTAACCATTTTACATATGAGGAAACAAATTCAGAGCGGTCACGTCACTTGCCCAAGGGTAAGAACTTAAAGTGGTAGGTTTAAACTTGATCCTGGGGCACGGTGGCTCACCCCTGTAAGCCCAGCACTTTAGGAGGCCCAGGCGGGCAGATCGTTTGAGTCCAGGAGTTCAGTCAGCCTGGGCCACCTGGTAAAACCCCATCTCTACAAAAAAAACACCAAAACATTAGCCAGGCATGGTGGCGTGCCCTTGTAGTGTAGCTACTCGGGAGGCTGAGGCAGGAGGACTCCTTGAGCCAGGGAGGCAAAGGTTGCAGTGAGCTGAGATCACAACACTGCACTCCAGCCTGGGAGACAGTGAGACCCCATCGCAAAAAATAAAAATAAAATAAAATAAAAACTTGTTCTTTTTCTTCTTATCATTCAGCCGACTCCAACTACCACTGGCCCTGAACTATCTGAACAAAACTTACCAGTCACATATAAAATTCCGCTCCCTTCCCCACCCCCTTTATTTTGCTGGTCATCTTCATATGCTTGTCTCCCTGGCTTCTTTCCCCTGCTCTCTAGATCCTTTTTCTGAGATGCTTTCCCTATGGTCTCCAATCAAAATTTATCACCCCCTCTTTTGGGCTGCTGCTGCATGTCTACTAATAAACAAACACGACTCTGAGTCCAGAGAGTTTGCAGGTCTGATTTTCTAATAGCACCTGAAGGGCAGGACTTGGTCTTATTCACCTTGAAATTACCTGAACCTCATGCTCAGTATATGTCAGACATTGACTCCAAAGAAAATAATCCACAATGACAAAGTAGACTTACTCATGGAGCTCTGCCCGCTCAGAGAACTCCGAAGACTTTCTACAGAACCTCCAGCCTTGAGCTTGGGCTTCTCCATGTGTTCTGGGTCAGTCTGCGAAGGCGGAGGGGAGCTAGGCATTCCGTCAAGGCCTGAGTCCTGCCATGGGTTTCAACAAAATGAAAAAGTTCATCAGAGTGAACAGACGTTGTCTTGTAATTCTCAGTGACTTGGTCTTCAATGAAATCAGTCAAATCAATCTATACCCACATTTGATTCTATACCCAGTATTCTCCTCCTTTTAAGCCTACATCCCTGCTTTAAGTCGTGGCCAATGTTACCGTTTATTAAGCACTCAAATATTATGTCTCATTCTCAAATAGGTATTCTTGAAATCTCCAAGAAAAAATGAAAGGCTTAGAGACTCAGCATACACAAAAGCCCAGTAACAAGGCTGGATTTCAAATGTAGATCAAGTACAATCCATGACTAATGGAATACCTGGAAGTGTAGTCAGAGGAAATTTAATCTACTTGGATGGGAAACATTTGCACTTTTAAAAAAACATTCGTTGAAAAAAAAAAATTGGCCAGATTCTTGTTTCTATTTATACATTATTGGCATTGGCTAAAGAAGTACAAAATAAAAACCCAAATATACAGCAAACATACTATTTTCCAGTCTACAATAAAATTTCCATATGTCACTCTGAAGTTTTAGCTTTTTTCACTTTTCTAAAGTGTTGTCAGTAAAAAGCTGGGAAGTCTCTTTCAGATCAGAATCCTGATGAGAGTGACTCAGAAGTACTTTCTGCATTTGGGGTAGCTAATTATTACCCGCTCAGCGGCTCCTCATTTGCACATTCCAGTATAGCACGCTTATTGGATTCGTGGTGCTGTATCAATAGACAATATCACACTTCGGAAAGTTTGCAGTGAGAACTGTTTACTTGCCAAAATAGAAAAGTCTCTGGCATACTTCATATGGCCATAGCCATGTGAGCACAAAACCAACTAAACGAAACCTGCTATTTGCATGTTGCCGAATCATCAGAAGGGCCTGAACCCAGCTCCGCAGGCCCTGCAAACATCTGAGGACATCAGCAATAGCAGCTTCTGATCCAACACACATTAGTGCTTTAAATGTAAGGAAAGTGAGCAAGCGACCTCAAAAGCAACGAGGAAAAACAGATATTAGGAAGTTACTGAAGCTACAAAGTATGAATTTCTTAAAAAGAAAAAAGAATTCATTCCTCCTTTCTGCATTATAAAATAAATAAAATTTTCCCATCAAAATCTTTTGTAATGCTTCTGAAAAAAGCACGCATTTGAAAAACAGCAATCGTAAATGTGGATCTCTGATATATTTTCAAATGCTTTTTAAAATTGTTAAAATATTCATGACATGTTTATGGATTACCTACAATAGAGGAACTATCCCAAGTGCTGGGCATACAGCAGTATCAGAGAAAACAAACATCCCTACCATAAGGATTGGTATATTTACTAAAAAGTTTTTTTTGAAAACAACCACACAAGGCCGGGCACGGTGGCTCATGCCTGTGATCCCAGCACTTTGGGAGGCTGAGTGGGGTGGATCACAAGGTCAGAAGTTTGAGACCCGCCTTCTGGCCAACACAGTGAAAACCCGTCTCTGCTAAAGATACAAAAATTAGCCCCGTGTGGTGGTGCACGCCTGTATTCCCAGGTACTCGGGAGGCTGAGGTAGGAGAATCACTTGAACCTGGGAGGCGGAGGTTGCAGTGAACCGAGTCCACGCCATCGCACTGCAGCCTGGGTGACAGAGTGAGACTCTGTCTCAAAAATAACAACAACAACAACAACAACAGCAAACCATACACAAAGCTTTCCATTATTTTTTGCTTTACAAAAAGTTTATAATGATCAGTTATTTCTTTTATTCCTTAACTTACATAAAATGACTGCTTTAAAAAAATAGACCTAAGCACGTAAGATTGCCATATTATAGTAAAATTATAGAAAAATGTCAAATTGACATTAAAAATCTGATCTTATGATCCATAAAGCAGAAAGCCTCTTGGAATATAAGCTTAACAGTTTTAGTAGCTGTTTCAATTTTGGGGAAAAGCAAACTTAATAAAGTGCTTTAAATTAGTAGCATGCTTTCACTAGCAAGCTGACTGCTTCAATATAGAATATAATATTCAATATAGAAATATAGAATCACTATCACTCCCTCACCCATAGGGACAAGAGAATGAAAAAAATAAAGAAAAAAATCCTGGATAAGAGACACTGAAGGCAGCCCAGACATCCCCTGCAGGGCTTATAAGCCACAGTTTCTCAGCCTGAGCACTGATGATTTTGAATGCACAGTTCTTTGCTGTGAGGACTGTCTTGTGTATGCTAGGATGCTTTGGCAGTGTCCCTGGTGTCTATCCTCTAGATCAGCATCCAACTCCCGGGGCATGGACCAGTACTCCTCCGTGGCCTATTAAGAACTGTGCCACATAGCAGGAGGTGAGTGGCGGGTTAGCAGGCGAAGCTTCATCTGTTTTTACAGCCACTCTCCATTACTCGCATTACTGTCTGAGCTCGACCTCCTGTCAGATCAGCAGTAGCATTAGATTCTCATAGAAGCACGGATCCTGTTGTGAATCGCACACACGAGGGATCTAGACTGTGTGCTCCTTGGGAGAATCTGATGCCTGATGATCTGTCACTGTCTCCCATCACCCCCAGATGGGACCATCTAGTTGCAGGAAAACAAACTCAGGGTTCCCACTGATTCTATGTTATGGTGAGTTGTATAATTACTTCATTATATATTACAACGTAATAATAACAGAAATAAAGTACACAATAAATGTAATGCATGTGAATCATCCCAAAACCACCACCCGCCCCAGCTCCGTGAAAAAACCGTCTTCAGGAAACCAGTCCCTAGTGCCAAAAAGATTGGGCACTGCTGCCCTGGATGCTGGCAACATCCACTCCACTTCACCCCAACCCAGTGTGACCATGGAAAGACACTGACCCAGGGTCCGAGGAGGAGCGAAATGGTACCCTCTCCCCACTTCCCCATGAGAACCACTGTAATCAAGCGAAGCAGGCTTTGTTTGAATCAAAGTGAGGCGGGTATCGGCTGGCTGGTGGTGTTCAGTCACTTGCATGGAGCGATGCTTTGTTTTAGCTCACTGTGCCCACCAGAGAGCAGCAGCTGAGCAAAAATGTCTGCTTTCCCTGCTGTTTGTATTTGGAAGATAAAGTGCATTACCTACGTATTTCAAGCAGACAACCAGCTCATACACAGGCACTTCAACAGGCTACAAAATGAGTGCTATACAGGTGCCAGACAGAGGAGAGTGTTTTGAAAATTGAATGGTCAAAATTACCTTGAGGGCCAGCTCTCCAACTCTCTTTACTCCCTCCACCCATGCAATTAAGATAGAAAACAGTCATGCTTCTAGCAATGAAATTATAGATCTAGAGGGGAAAAATCAATTCTGTGATACCTTCCTTCATGGCCACAGATAGGGCCAGTGAGGGAAAACACCCCTCTCAGAAACATTATTACCAAAGTCTGGTACCCAGGAAGAACTTTGAGGATCTGTGCTTCTAGAACAACTTATGCTATGATTGACAAGCCTGCTGTTCCAAAAAAAAAAAAAAAATTGTTTCGGGTTTGATTCAGCTCACATCCATTTTGTAGCAACGCATAGTTTAGAAAATAAAATCCTTCCTTTGTATTCAAATTTACAATGCTTATTGCACTAAAGAATAACCATTTCTTTACATGTCTACCTCTATCTATACACAGAAGGCAAGTCCTGTATTTTGCATTCCTAGCACCAAGCACAGTGCTGAATAGTCCAAAGTACTTAATAAACGTGTGTTGAATTCAGTGTTTCTCTACATAAATAAAGCACGGACTTGGAGCAGATTAATGCCAAGGAATATGTGTATTTAGCTCCATTAAAAATCTCAAAAGGGCCATCTTCAGCTTTTCCTGTCAGGAAGAACCAAGGGAACATTCTAGCAGGGAGCTGCATACCTGCTCAGAGATAGAGCTGCTGTACTTTTTAGACATCCTCTTTCTCATTGTCTCTTTCACTGATTTCACTTTTTTCCCAAGAGAGATGCGAGAGGCAGTAGGTGATTTGATGACTTCTTTGTACACAAAGTCTCCTTCTTTACCCTGTAAAACAAAATGTTGCAAGTACTATTAGTCACAGAAAATGAAGGCCGGAGCAGGTTTTACTGTTTCAACCATCCACCTCCTAGCTCTCAGAAATATTGGCATTCCTTAGGATCTTGAAGGTTTTCTTGTGTTAACTCAGTGCTGTTATTTATCTCTTTGATGAATTGACTATGGGGCTTTTTGTTTGTTTGCTTAAAGTGAGGTGTGAGTCACTTTTAATTTTACTTACTTTTAATACATTCTTATTTGGTTATATTTTTTCCACTATTTTTAACACCCAAGGGGACTGCATTTCATCAGTGAAGGGTGATTTGCATGAATCAATGTTCATGAATCCCATCAGTGGGGGACGAAGAGAGGGATACTACTACTGAATTGTCCTGGGAAAGAGGTTAGAACAAATGGTGAAAGCTCAGAGCAACATCTGATTGGATTTCCATCACTATAGAGCTCAGTGTGTAAATTTCCTTCTCTTTACAAACTAGATTGTGGTCTTCTCTCATTCTAGTTTGCATTTAAAAAAAAAAAAACACAAAACTTTTCCCTGAGAAAGAAAAAAAAATCACACTTTCTCCATTTCTAAAAAAGATCAACAGCATAAAACTATTGGCTTTGGCCAGGCGCGGTGGCTCACGCCTGTAATCCCAGCACTTTGGGAGGCCGAGGCGGGTGGATCACGAGGTCAAGAGATCGAGACCATCCTGGTCAACATGGTGAAACCCCGTCGCTACTAAAAATACAAAAAATTCAGCTGGGCATGGTGGCGCGTGCCTGTAATCCCAGCTACTCAGGAGGCTGAGGCAGGAGAATTGCCTGAACCTAGGAGGTGGAGGTTGCGGTGAGCTGAGATCACGCCATTGCACACCAGCCTGGGTAACAAGAGCAAAACTCTGTCTCAAAAAAAAAAAAAAAACTATTGGCTTTAGAATCAATATAATTTGATAGCCAAATAAAAGAGTTTAATTCTCTTCCAGGAAATTTTCAAAACACTTCATATATATCCCAGGTGGGTATTTTAGCTGACCTATGAACATAACAAATATAAAACATGAAATCTTCATTTTACAGTTTTATGACACAAACAAGGGACAAGCTGTAAGACTCACCTTCACCCTTGGGGTCTGAGAAAGCAAACTTCAGGGAACAAAATGTGTGTACCACCGTGGTGGCCTGTCCCTAGACCATGACCCAGAAGCAGGTCTGAGAGGGCAGACACCTGGGCCCTGAGGGGTCTGGTTTGCTTTGGCCCCACAGAGACTGGGTTCATTCCAGGACACCCCAGGCCACAAAACTCTAGGCTTAGTATAGGCCAGGCAGGGCCAGGTACTGGGCTCATAATAAGACTGGTGTCCCAAAATGCCAGCACATACTCTTGGGGCCCAAATCACAGGGCTCCACTTCATGGCTATGTGTGCGTAGTAGTTACATGCTTGCAACTAGCAAGAAGAAAAGGCCGTGTGCAAAATGACTCAGACCACAGAAGCCGGACTTATCTGGATTTGTTATTTGAAGAAAACCAGAAGCAAAGGCATTAAAGGAACTGTGCTGCTCTCAAGGAAGGGGATGGCGGTGAGAGTGGTCACCATTCACTGCATGTGGAACAGTGGAGTCTGTAAGATGAGTGAAATAGAGCTTTTTTCTAAATGTGATTCAGGATTACTAAGGAAAACATTACCCAGTATCCATTCTCAAAGATGCTCAAGGGTCAACTATTGTCAGCCTCATCGCCTGAATCCAAGTCTTTTGCTTTCCTCTGACGTTACTCACCATTGGGTCAGAGTTATTACTGCCAATGTGCAGAGAGCGATTCGTCAAGTCAAATCCTCCAAAACTGCAGGTTCTCTGTGGAAAAGAGGGCAGGGCAGGAAAACTCCAGTTACGCTTAAGCCAGCCCACAGTCCTCCAACCCAAAAGCCCCCATTTGCGGAACATCTCTGCATCACAAATACACACACAGGATGAAAGGAGAAAACGAGAAATGATGAGAAACAAACACATGATTCATGTCATGAGGAAACTTCACTCATTTATCCCTTTCGGGGGCCACTGGAACTTTGCCTGCCCCAGAAGCCTAGAATCCCCTTAACATGCAGAAACCAACCACTTAACAAAAGCCCAAACAACAATAAAACCCTCCATGAGTCCAGTGCTGTGAGATTCCCTGTCCCTAGCACAGAACTTCCCCTAACATCTGCTGCATTCAGTAGAGATAATGAAGGGATATATGTTAGAGGAGCCATGTGTTCAGGCATCTTGGAAACCCAGGTCTGAAATCCCACGGCTCTGACACCAACAGCAAGCTTTTCAAACAGACTTTTGTTTTGTTTAGTTTTAAATCGCTGAGAAGGGGGAAGAGGGGAAGGTTATGTTTACAGTTGTCCAATCAGGCCAAGAGAATTACTCACTCGTTGCTTCCCCATCCTAGCCAAAAATGCTGGTAACTTTCCCATCTAACTGCCCAAGTTAATGAACGATAACCATTTTCTCTCAGTGAATGAAGATGCCACATTTGCCCAGAAAGAAAACGGTTGATTCAGTGACTGCCTTTGACCACTCTTTAATTTCAATAGGAAAAATGCTGATGTTATAAAGAATGAAAACTTTCTCATCCTTTTAGGTGGTTGCAAACTTCATGGAACTGCTTAAATCTCAGTGATTTGGTATTTGCAGAACTTGGTTCAAGTTCACTGCTGTTTTTCTAGTAAAGGCCACTGAATGACCACCCAGCTTCCCGCAATGAACATTGATGTTGCTACAATTAATTATCTTTAAAAAAAAAAAAGTCAGTTATAAAAGTTTAATTGCAGATTCAGGCTTCAATATTTTGTATTACCAGCTTCTCAGAGAACTCTAATGAACAGCTATTAAATGGAAGAAATGAACAGAAAAGTACAATGTATTAGGCTGGTGCAAAAGTAACCACAGTTTTGCCATTATTTTCAAAGGCAAAAACTGTGGTTACTTTTGCACCAGCCTAATACACTATAAGCATTGCTTATTTAATATGTTTATATATGTATAAACATATAATAAAATATAAACATTAAATTCATATAAGCATATTAAACATTATACATATATATAAATTTACTGAATTAAGAAAGTAAAAACATCCTAGAAGGAGAATGTTTAGGTTTTTGAAATCATAGAAATGTAGATGCAAATCCTGGTTCTCCCACTTACTTCTGTGTGATCTCAGGTAAAGCACTTGCTTACACTCTCTGAGCTTTAGATTCTTCATTATTCAAATAACACTTATATAATATTTGAAACCTTCTAGCACACTGCCTGGCACAAGGTAGACCCTCTATGAATGTTGGTTTCTTCCATTACTTTTCATTAAGGCTGTCCTGAGAATGTGATAGTCACCCTGGCAGCTGTTATACTGAAGCTGAGGCTTAGTTCACATCATAAATATGCAAAGGCAGGGCTGGAGCTTCGTTCTGGGCCTTACAGTCTAATCTGGGAGTTCAACCACAAAACCGGAGCATTCCAGCAATGGGTCACAAAGTGAGAGATGGCCAGGGGGGTAGAGGGCTGGGCCAGGAGATAAGAAGCATTTCAAGATAACCAACTTCAGGATGTCTCAAAGCTGCTGTTCTTCACCAATGCTGCTGCTGCTGTTGTTGCTGTTTTAAATAATCTACTACCGACTTGTTTTCTAATAGACATTATCCTAATTCTATATTAAATATCAACGGGCAATCTGATTTCTTTTATAGTCAATTTCACTGGACCTCTATTCTATAGAAAGAGAACAACCTTTCTACACCAATATATTCACCAACATTATGACTACCTCTCAAGGCTAATTTTTAACATTAACTTTCTCTTTCCAGCTTATAATGCCATGTACGTTTCCTCTTTCTTGCAAAAGCAGTGACTTTATTCTAGTTCCTTTCCTGTGACTCAGGGCTTCACAGACACAGTATGGCGCCCAGATGCCTCATGACTGTATGGCTTTTGCATGTCCCTGCTTTAAAATACAGCATCTACTGCAACGCTGGAGCCCAAGTTATTTCTGATATGTATGAAATAACTAACAAAGAATTTATGTGGAAACTATGACTGCAATAAATTAGAATTTCATTTAGGTTTTCATATGCCTGTTGTATGCATTTATTTCTAAAATGAAAAACTTAAAGAATGGACCAGTTTTCTTAACTACCTAATAACTAAAACCTCTTCCAGTGATAGACTAAGATACCTGGAATGGACTCTTTTTTATACAGTGGAGGAGTGACAAAGAATCTAACAATAAACACTGCTTGAATTATTTTCTAACTTTTTCTATAAGATCAAGTAGCTCTTTAAATAGCATTCCTTCAAAAGAGAAAATGGACTGTAAAGAGAGTCATAAAAAATAAATCAGTACATGAACCAGTCTTTGGCATTGATGACCTAAATAAATGAAGCCTAAATGAATTTTTTTTTGTTCACACATCTCCTGTACAGATAATTATGAAAACGCTTTGGATCGATGCTTGGGATGAGGAGGCTAGTCAATGGAATGCTCATGCAGTTGCAAACACATGTTTTGGGGTTGAATTTTAAAATGGACAAAATTGCAAAATGTCATGCATGTCTGTTCTCCCAAACAAAAATTGAATGACCAAATAAAATGCAAGACAAGTGACCACTTCCAATGTATACAAAGCATTATCATTTCCCTGAGGCTTCATCAAGCAAATACGGCATTTTTGAAAGACAAAAAGATTGAGGTTGAAGAATAAAGGAAACTTTTAGGCAAAATGAAAGAAATATATGACAAGGAAAATGGAAAATAACTTTTAAAATAAATCTAGCAAAGAAATATGATTAATCCCTTTTTTAGAAAGTTCTTTCTATTGTAAGATAGAACACTTACTTTCTCTTACATTCTCTGGATAATTAGAAAATAAAATTTTGTTCGATTGTACTATAAGAAAAGACATATGCAAATATTTAAGTTCTTATTAAACACATATTTTTGCAAGTGTTGAAACTGTCCATTAGTGTCTCAAGCTCACAGTATCTTAAAAATACTCAGCCTCTGACTGATAGTTGGGATAGGGATTACATAGCACCATGTTAGGTGGGGGCAGTGCCTGGAAATAAGCTTGCCCAGATGTTCATACTCAATGTCAGTGAAGAATTAACCACTGGCCCACAATGCTGATTAGCACAACTCCCAGCGATAGAACTAGAAACAAAGCCCTCGTGGAGTTATGGTATTAATCTGACAATAAATAACACAAGAAGCACATCAACAATTCGAGGTGCTCAAATTGGGAAAATTCTCAGTCTTACATGATGTAAACTCACAGAGGTGAGTCATCAATTAACAGAGAAGAAGTGGGTCGGCTCTATCAAGGTCATGTCAAAAGGTACAAGAGCAGAGGAACTGAGTGGAACACTTCTGAAAGTAAAAAATAAATACATAAAACTAAGACTGGTTATTTTTCAAAATATCTGTGAGTCAGAGCAAACAGAGGCTGAATGGGTGAGAAAGAGATTGTTATTTTAAAACAAAAGCTCAACCAAGGAAAAACTGTTGCCAGGATGCAGAAAGAGCCAGAAGAAAAGTTTCTGCTCATACCGGTAGTATTAAAAGTGCTGCAGGAATTATATGAATATGAAAAGACAGAAAATAAGATCTAGGGAAAAAGTTCAACATGTGGAAATATCTGGAAAACCCAGGGGCTAGGAAGGACCTAATGATTCTTTTACAATGGAGAAGGGCTTTTTAAGGAGGGCATTGACCAACCAGTCTTCACTTTCACAAAAGCAGAACTTGACTGAATGAATTTAAATTACACCAATCGTCTGGGGAAGCACATCCTGTTCATGAATGTGAAGGCTCCTGGGAAAAGCCACTATTGAAGGATACTCTATTTTTTTCAGATCTTTAAAAGGGCCCACAGCCAACCGTCCCGAGCAGATTAAGCAAGATGCCAGGTGACAGAGGGCCAAGAGCTCTACTTCCTCATTTTGCACCATTTTATATGGGCCACTTTGCAAACTAAAAGTTAGGTGGGAATTTCAGAAGGAAAAATGTCTATATTCTGAAGTTCAGAGTAAATCATGCCTTGAAAATAAATCTTACCAGGTCTCTGATCATCTGGTATTAAAAGTGAAAAACATCCTATTCTTTGAGAGTGAGTCCTTTCTTGCTTGCTGCATATAGAAGAAACTATAGGCTAGAGGAAGGCATTTCCAATGTTGATTTGTTTAAAAAGATAAGAACATTGAATAGACTTAAGTAAAACAAAAAAGCTCCCATTTTTTTTTGTTAGATTTACGAACTTTCTGCTTGCCTCTGCTAATAAAAAAAACCGAATTGGTGACCGTGATGATGGCAGTTTTTCCATGAGCCTGCTCCTATTGTTTCAATTTTAAAACCAAGAGCAAGCATCTCTTTCAAGGGCAAAATGCCCTTCTGTTTTGAATCAGCCTCTTTGAGGTCAAGTGACACGATGGCCGAGAATCAAGACAGCCACCCTTAGAGGCAGCCAAACCCCACCCCAGTATCCTGGAAGCCCCTCTCTGGATCAGCTTCAATGCTTATTTTAATGGGGACTCAAAAGCTTCATCTGGCAAGAGGAGACATAGATGAGAAGGAGAAAGGTGCCTGGAAGTGAAAGCAGGGTTTGAAATTGAAGGTGATGGTGGGATGGTCCCTGACGTCATGAGTAGCAGAGAGAGGGGAGGAAGCCGGTCCCCGCAGAAGAAAGGCCATAATGCTTGACTGCACATCACAGAAATGACAAGGCCGTCCTCGGGACCATCTTTGCGACTCACAGACTTCTGATGGATTCTCAAGAGAACCCTTTTAGTACAGCGGTCGACCGTGGCGGCCCACTTCCTCTTTGCCTCCTCATCCTCCTCCAGCAGGCACCGCCTCAGGTCCTGTCTCTCAGCCTTGCTCAGGGTCCTGTCTGAGGCAGGCCGCACTAGCTGGGTCAGGTTCAGGTGGCTGTACAGGCTCCTCTCCACCACATAGGTGATATTGAACTCGCTGACCGAGGTGCGCCCGCGCACCCTCCTGCCGGGGAAGCCGCAGCTCCCGCCCCCTTTGCCTTTCTGCCGGAGCAGCTGCAGGTCACAGGTGGTGCTGGCGACGCCTTTTCTGGAGGGACGCTGGCAGAGAAAAGCTCTGGAACAGGAATAATTAGTATCCGTTTTCTTCAAGCGGATTTGCTTCCGCACACTCTGAAACTCCTCCAGGGACACCAGCAGGTGGTGCCTGCGCCGGCGGTTGTCATAGAAGCAAACACCATCCGTACTTACCCCGTGGCTCAGGGACCCGAGACCCTTCTTCATCTCCCCCTCGGTGAGCGAGCGGGACACTTTCTGGGCCTTTTCTTCTTCTGGGTAGGAGAAGAATGTCCCCATCTTCTTGGGGGGCTTAATCAGGCCCCGACTCTCTCCCTTGCTGAAGGTTTTGACCAACTTCCGGCCAGCGCCCCAGGTGTCCAGGCTGCTGGACGATGGAGACGTGGTGAGAGAGTCCGAGTCATCTTCGGGAGGTTTCTCAGCAGAGCCGTCAAAGAAAAAGGGCTTCTTGTGCACGCCAGAGTAGAGGGCAGACCGTTCATCCAGGACTGGCGAATTCTCGAACACGTGCTCCTCCCCACCTGCAGGGGAACCAACAGAGTCTCTTGTGAACACACCTTTCCATTCTTGCATTACATTTTTTTTTTTAAGGGACGGAGTCTGAGTCTGTCACCAGGCTGGGGTGCAGTGGCAATATTTTTGGCTGGCTGCAACCTCCGCCTCCCGGGTTCAAGCCATTTTCCTGCCTCAGCCTCCTGACTAGCTGGGACTACAGGCCCATGCCAACACGCCCAGATAATTTTTGTAATTTTAGTAGAGACGAGGTTTCACTATGTTGGTCAGAATGGTCTCTATCTCTTGACCTCAAGATCTGCCGTCTCGGCCTCCCAAAGTGCTGGGATTACAGGTGTCAATCACCACGCTCGGCCCGCATTACATCTTTCTTTACACACAACACCCCGCAAAAAATCTCACCCATATAGCTAGCTAGCCTACAGCGGTATCTTTCTCTGTATCATGACCCTCTTTATAAACCCAGCTCCCCCTTAAATATGCACAGAAAAATGAAAATATACTGTGCAAATATATGGTTTCACACAAGCTTAATGTTAAAAGGTTTCAGATGTGTTTTCTTCTTCCTTATATATCTCTGTAGACCAAACACCTTCACAGGCATATTTAAAACACCATTTGGCAAAATCTAAGCTAGCCATAATCGGGATATGCCTTACCATTTCGAGATAATGTCCTCCCCAGTTTGTAAATGCAACCTTCTGAAACTAGGAATCACGATCTTGCCCCCTTCTGAAAGGCGCTCCTTTATGTTGGCTCTGGTGGCTTTTTATAGTTGGAGTGTGATAAATGCATGCGGCTGACAGTGATTGTTTTATTGGTACATATGCCATTTGAGTGATTAAATCTCCAAGGAAGTTTTGCTGGGGAGAAACACTAAAAAGGGCTGCATCTTGCAAATGTGACTGATGAATTGTCTCCAGCTGACAGGCCAAACGCAAAAAGTTAGGGAACTCAGTGATTGCGGCCAGATATTCCCATCAACTCGGGCCTCACGAGGAAGCAGCAAGGGCGTTTAAGGGCCCTGACACGCAGGCAGCTCCAGGGTCCCGCTGGTCTCAGGGATTCCAACTCTTGAAGCCCTCATTGGAGCCAGGTGGCAAGCCAAGCCCTCCAGGGCCCAGTGGAAAGGTTTGGACTTGCTGGCAGGAAAACCGAGTTCTTTTCCGCATGTGTTATGTGAACAGATGTGAGAAAAGAAGTAGGTCAAACTGTGGGTGTAGTGATCCCAACGGGCTGTGTCCCTTTAATTACAGGGAAACTTTGAGCTCTGCAGCTTTCCACCCGCTGAATTGTGAAGAGGAAAAAAGGAAAAGTTCCTTGGAACAGAAGGATGGCACTTAATATACCAGCTGGGACGAGGGCGCCAGTGTGCAGTTTAATGTCAGAAAAAAAGGGAGAGCTACGCTCAGTTCAGAGCAAAACTCAGAGGGGAAAAGAACCGCAGCGGTCCTTTAAAATTCTAAGAATGGCTTACTATCCCAATTGATGGGATTTAGAGGTACAAATATAACAACAACAAAGAATAGCTGCTATCAAATACAACCCAAGGTCAACTTACATTCATGTCCAGGAGGCAGTGGTGGGGAGGGAGGGAAGTGAGAAAGAAGATGTAAAACTCCGCCTGGCCCAAGTCCCCTGAAGAATTGTTCAGAGATCTTTCAGGGGGAGTTTAAAGGCAGGGTTCAGGGTTCTAACAGAAATTCATCAGTCCAGGGGCAGGATACAAATGTCCTGGAAGTTTCCTTCTCCTTCCTCGGGACACCTGACTGATAAAATGTGGAGACCAAGGGTTCTCATGCTGTTGGAAATAAAAACAG
Source organism: Cebus imitator (assembly GCF_001604975.1). NCBI lineage: Eukaryota > Metazoa > Chordata > Mammalia > Primates > Cebidae > Cebus > Cebus imitator. Next base: position 1,332,259 of record NW_016107656.1, read on the forward strand.
CAACCTCTTCTAGCTGCAATCTACCCTCCACTTCCAAGAAGAAGCGACTGAGCCAAGACAAGAGGCACAACTTGTGGCAGGGGCAGCCCAACCGTGGACTTCTCTGTTAAAGAAGGCGGGAGGCCAAGGCGGGCGGATCACAAGGTCAGGAGATCAAGACCATTCTGGCTAACATGGTGAAACCCTGTCTCTACTAAAAATACAAAAATTAGCCAGGTGTGGTGGTACACGCCTACAATCCCAGCTACTTGGGAGGCCAAGGCAGGAAAATCGTTTGAACACAGGAGGCGGAGGTTGCAGTGAGTCGAGATTGCACCACTGCACTCCAGCCTGGGTGACAGAGCAAGACTCCAACTCATACACACAAAAAAAGAAGTCAACATGCTTGTGGTTTCACCATCTACCCAGGTGTCCTCACAGATGTGCAAAGGCACCCACAATCTTAAGGGGTTTCAGAGAAGTCAGGTGGGTCTACCCTACATATCCTAAGGATCTGTCATTCAGCAGCTGCTTTGGACATTTTCTGGACTTTGTGCTTAGGACTGTCGTCAGAGATTCCAATACTTCAGTGTCACATCTGAGTCTGGAACCAGCTGGTGCACGCATGCCCATGACGAATGTAGCTCTACTCTTGGGTTCAGGAAAGTCAGCATCTGGTAAGGGGTTGGGAGGGAAATGTGGCGGATGCTTCCCAAGTGGCTGCATCCACTGGCACCGAGGGCAGGCCTTCTGCAGTGCAGGCTTTTCCATCTGGGCCTGACCAGCGGCCTGGAATCCTAACCTTGACCTGGACCGCTTGAACTTGGAGCATCACTTCCCCCATCTTCCTCTGACTTGAGTGTACAACTCTCCTATTGGAAGAGTGGCCCTCAAGATGAGCTCACTCCATCACATTTGGTGTGATTTGCTTCACGTGAAGGCCTCCATCTATCTTAGCTGAGGCCGGCTTACCAAAGGCAAGGCGATTCTGGCAAGAGGAAGGAGGCAGGCTATGGGCTGACTTAACGCCAGGAACTCAGAGGTATGCTCTGCATCCGGCCTGGCTCTGCCACTCACAGCTCCCTGACCTTGGGCAATTACTTCCTGGCCCTGAGCCTCTGTTTCCTCATCTGCAATAATGCCTACCTATCTTTGCCTAATATCCCTGGCAAGGCTGCTGTGACAATAACACTAAGTGTTATTCCCACAGAAGAGTTATGTGGAGGTGCTGTATAAGCCGAAAAGCTTTCTACAAAAGAACTGAGTTGGAGCACTGAGGGGAGGAAAGGGGTCCGCTGTGGGGCAAAGACACAGAAATGGGCACATAAAGGGCACTGATGTAACCTAAAGCTTGACCAGGGTCGTCCATGCCGGGATAAGGACTTGAAACCCAAGATGCAAGGGTGAGAGTAAGTGAAGAACTGATCTCTCTGCTGGCGTTCCGAGGACTCCAGAGCTGATGGGGGACAGAGGTGGCAGCGGAGTGAGCACAGGCTGCTGTCAGGGAGCAGGCTGCCTGGACATTGTGCTAGGCCTTCTACTGGCTGGCTGAGTGGCCAGGAGTCAATTACTTCGCCTCTTTGAGTCTCAGTTTCCTCATTTACGAAATGAGGATGGCATAAGTGCTTGCCTCTGGTGGCTATTCTGAGGGTGACATTAAAGAGAACGTAAAATCTGAAGTGTTTAGGAAAGTGCCTGGCACATGGAGTGCCCTCAAGAAATGATAATTACCATGCAGACAACATGGTATTAGCACAGCCACGCAGGAAGTCAAAGGATCAACCCTTTGTAAGTCCAAGGGCAGGGAGAGGAGAGGCTCCTGGAGTATGAATCCTTCCTGCTTTGCAAGATGAGAGAGCCAAGGTGGCCTCTCTCAAGTACCCTCGCCAGGTGAGGACCCTCAGAGAGTTCTCCATTGTGCAGGGCTTGGAGGAAGTTCCAGTTTAGCAGGGACTGGGGGGTGACCCAAAGCAGATGCCTTGCTACGCACACACCTGGGGCTTCTCCTGAGAACACGGTGAGCTTGGCCAATGGCACCTCGGCTCCCCGACTCATCAGATGCCTCAGTGTACCTTAGGACTTGAGCTCACTAAATCCATCTGTGAAGCCTGATTCGTGCCCAGATGAAGTGAAGTTCAGAGCCAGAGTTCCATCTGGTTATTACTTTTTACTCTAGAGTTACCCCTTTTGGTATATTTTTCCTTTTCCATTGATGCTTCTCAAAGATAGTTGGATTGATTTATTCTGAGATAAATATGCAAATTACAACGTCTGTATTTTTCATCACATTATTCTAGTGGAAAGGCTGCCTTCACACACCACTACCACGTGTGAAGGGCCCACGGGTGAACAGCCCAGGACTAGTTACTTTACCCACGTTACCTCAGTTATGAATGAGCCCCATCCATCTATTTGTTATATCTGGGGCTTGATTTTGGCCTAGTGTTCATGAAATTTGTTATAAAATGTGCCCTTAAAGTTGAATGTTGGCAATTCCATATGGTTCTCCCTAACAGTACCAGGTGACACTGTCTGTGATTTCAGTAAGAGCTGCCACAGGGTACATTCCATACTGTGAAATTCATGACTGCCAGGCAGGTATGAAAACACCCAAATGTAAAATCAGCATTGCATCCAAATGTAAACAGAATTACCGTGAAAAAAGACACCCTAATGAAACCCCAGAATTGAAAACAACCCTAATTTATGAAATTGGCCATAAAGCTGATTTCTCTCCCCATGTTTTTCTTTTCCCTTCTAATCCCCATGCTCTCACAGATATCCGCTTAGCTTCAGTATTATTCTAAGGGATTTAAACCCACAAATGATGACAAACAAAAATTAATTAATTAATTTAAACAAAAATTAAAAACAGCAATATAAATGAAAAACCTTTATCTTTGCAAATAAGGGGAAATTCATTTCTTTACACAGCTTGATTTTATCTCTATGGAACAAAAAGGCCTCTACAAAAATAATTTTAAAACCTACATGTTAAAATTTTGAAATTCCTCACAACATAGATACGACATTTTCACAACTAATGTGTTTTTAAAGCATATTCTTTCCAGTATTTTTATCCAATTCAATTATTATCATTTTTCAAACAGAAAAATCTTCTTTTATTTTGCCTTTTTGGGGAGAAATTTTAAGATGCCGCAAATGCACTTTACTAACAAGAGAGATGAATAAGGTTCAGATTTGAACTGCCATAATTATACTTCGGAGGCTAACTATCCACTTCAATAAATCCAAGCTGATGTGTCTTTTGACACTGTTGTTTCCCCTGGCTAACCCAGCAACACAGCTCTTAAAGATTCCCTTAGAATCCCAGATTTCTTCAAGCCTCCATTTGAATGGAAGAACAAATCACCCCTGAGAAATTTAAAGGGATGTCAAGTGCCTTGATTGTTAGACATTTCTTCAAGATGCGTGTATATCAAGTTTGAACTAAAGTTCACTGAGCAAGAACCACAGTCCTTTTTGGGATTGGAGGCTCATTCGAAAAAGTTAGAAAGTGTATATAAAATGGTAGAAGCTCAGACATGAAGCTATACCACACCTTGAGAATATTTCCATTTCCCATCGGTTCGGTTTAAATTACTAAGCATCCCAAACGCCTGACGCCAGGATCCTTCATTCCACCACATCATCGCATCTGAGCATCACTCTTCCAGCAGGCACAGTCCTGCCAGACTCTGCCAGAGCTCCACGCATTTTCCACTTGAAATCGTATCCCTTTTCTACTGAGAAACTGACCCCCAAATGATTTCTTTTGGAATAACCAGGGTGGAGTTCACCTTTTTTTTGTTTTGTTTTTTTTTTTTACCTTCAGTGCTGGGCTTTTTCATTTCTTCCACCCTAATTAGTTTCTTTCTGACTCTGCGAGTGGAGTTTACCAGCTTGTGTAACCTCTTAAACTTCACCGACTCCTCGGTCTCATCATCCGATTGTTCTCTTGACTGGCAAAGAAACAAAGGAAAAGTTAATTAGATAATTGCTTCAAGCTCTGCTCGAGGGGCTGGATGTAGCCAACCCTGCTGCCAGTCTGAATCTTGGCAGCTCTGTTGCTGAACTTGGGGAATCAACAAATTTGTTCAAGAGGTTGACAAAGCTCCACATATCATCTTAAGGTCTAATTCAGTGTAGAATTAGGTCCTAGGCACTGAAATGCACATTTTTGCCCTCGACAGGCCTGTGGGGGCATCTGTCTCAACTACTTCCTTGTCCCCTTTGAGGAGGATTCCGGCAGGACTCTCCCTCCAGCGCTGGCCCTGTCATTCCAGTTTCACTGCTGTGGTTTGGGGCAGGCTCTCATCTGTCTGGCCCATCAGGACTTGCTGTTTAACGTGGTCATCAAGTATTCTCCAAACCAAAATTCTGTTGACTTTTTCTAGCCCTCCCCCCGAAAATCAAAAACAGCAGGGCAGGAAAGGGAAGGAGATGCAAAAAGCCTCTTCCATCTCATTGGCTAAGACTGTCTGCCACATTGCAGCCAGCCCTTCTACCTCTCTCGGCTTCTTCTGAGGGCTCACAAGGCAAATGTGAGGACAGACCCTGCATTCCTCCAAGAGAGACAAGGGAAAAAGCTGACCTTTCAGCCATACAGTATAATCCATATTCCCCAGCAGCCCATTGCACTTTGCAGGGAGCCAGCATGCTCAGGCCCAGCTGTTTTCCCTCAAGTATCAAACATTACAGAGAGAGGGGAAAAAAACTCTCTCTGCAGCAGTGACCCAAGCTAAAAACAATCCTTTCCTTGTGAACAAAATGAGAGTTTCGTTTCCAAGTCAGCTCCAACATTCAATATGCAGCTTCCTCTGTTGTATCTGTTCAAAATGTGAAACAGCAAAAGAGGTCTCTGGCTAAATGAACGTGCAGCGCGAGTGCGTAGGCATGCCTGGGAGCAGCCGCCTTGGCACACCCCATGTAGCGGGTCAGCGATTCCAGCTCACGTCGCCCGCCCCAACAACAACCTTCTCCATTTCCTCCAACCCAGTTTGTGGACTAGTAAGAAGACCAATGCCTCAAATGAACACAAAACAAAAACAAGTGCCATCTCTGAATACAATCCTAACGTAGAGACTTCTCCCCAAGAAAAGCTCTCGCTAATCCCGATGTTATAGACAATAAAACAGATAAGCAAGAGTTTGCAGAGAATCGCTCCAAAGAAGAAGAGGTAGAGTTTCTATGCATCACTTAGGCATATAAATGGCGCGCATTGTGAGTCCTCTTTGCACTCGGCACAGACCTTAGTACAAGGATAGTAAGGGATAAAAACAACGGATTTCCTGGCTTCTGTCTTCACCCTGGAACTCAAGGCATGGAGCCATGGTACTTTTTCCCTGTATGACTCTCAGCAAGCAGTTTACCCACTTATGGTTAACTATAAACCTAACATCAGCAAGTCATCAGGACAGAAGTGTTTCTCAGACTTCTCTTCTGTGAAGTGTATAAATTATCTATGTCCAATTTCTCTACAATTCCTAGATGAAATGTTGGCTACAAATGTCAGAGTTAAAGTACTGGTTACCTGGTAATAAAAAATAGAAACTGGGCTCCCAGGTAACAGCGGAGAGAGACTATACTGGATGCCGGCAGTTAGCTTAAAACTTAAAATGTAAAAAATTAAAATAAAATAGTAACTATAGCTCCTAATACAGAATAGGATTGTCTGGTTTGAGTTTCATTTCTGCTTGGTTGGATTGTTGACATGTGATGAAACGGGTGGAGTGGTCAACCAGAGGAATGAGAACTTGGTTAACCCCCATTCTGGGTAGGCAGCACCTGAAAAACCCACAGTGCATGGAATTACACATAAACATTTAAAAACATTCTGCCCTCTTGGTGTAGCTCAAAAGACAAGCCATTCTAATAGAAGAGGAATCAACATATGTTATAGAAAGTCTCTATACCTATCAATGGGACAAACTTAGACTATGTCTCTAACTTTCTATTTTTCTAGAGATCAAATGCAAATGAAATAGGTACAGATTGTCTGTAATCAAAATATAAGAAGCTGTGTTACAGGATGAAAATTACTGATGTGTATACTTCATACCTAGCTTGCTGGTTGCTGGTGGTGGTGTGAGGGTGTGTGTATATATGGGATAGTGGGCAGTAAGAAGAAAAATGAGGTACAGAAAAAAGCAATAGAAAAATTGCAAATCATTATGTGTATTAGAGTGAACTTGCCAAGTTGAAATCAAAATGGTTAAACCAGGACAGGAGGCTTAAAGGTAATGCCTTCCTCATAAAGTTCCACTTTCCTCTGCCCAGATTCACTGTGGCAAAAAGTAACATATTCCAGGTACTTATTTAATTGTTTTCACATGTTCCATTTATTTTTGAGAAACATGAGCTCTTCATACCTTTGCATTATTTTATTTTTATTTTTCTAGAAAAATCAAGATTTGGAGGTGTTTGTCATTGACAAATCACAAACCATGGCAACCAAGACCTTCTTTTCCATGATCATGTTTTGGACACTAGACAAGACAGATGTGCCACAATTTATATGAAGAAAATTGCAACAGAAAACTCAGGTCATTGAAGGGGGTGTGTGTGTGTGTGTGTGTGTGTGTGTGTGTGTGTGTGTGTGTTTTAAATAGAAAATTTCCTAGAAGTCAGGTTAGAAGTTACTTGAGTTCAACAACCTATCCCAAGAATGCACTGCTGCATTCATGATATTGATGGAGAGGTGTTGACTTCTCACTTCCTTCTGAGTCCAGAGGAAAAAAGGGTTGTAAAATATTGGCCTTTAAAAAATTCTCTCCAGCTGTTTTTAATACAAAAACACTGTAAAAGGCTTGCATTTTTTCTAAACTGGAGAGTAAATCTTGAATTCCTCATGTCATGTTTTTCTTTTTAAGTATATTCCACTTCCCAAATGCTGAAAATAACATAGCGTGTCCTTTTTTTTTTTTTTTTTTT
>NW_016107656.1:1339215-1349035 GCF_001604975.1 Cebus imitator
ATGGAATGCAATGGTGTTATCTCAGCTCACAACAGCTTCTGCCTCCTGGGTTCAAGCAATTTTCCCGCCTCAGCCTCCCGAGTAGCTGGGATTACAGGCACACAACACCATGCCTGGCTAATTTTTGTATTTTTAGAGACAGGTTTAGCCATGTTGGCCACGCTGGTCTTGAACTCCTGACCTTAGGTGATCTGCCTGCCTCAGCCTCCCAAAGTGCTGGAATTATAGGTGTGAGCCACCACACCCGGCCAGCAGGTCTTTTTATTCAGGAAATACACCACCAGGGATGGGGGCTTGGGAATTTTTATATTTATAAACATAAAAAATACATAATGTTTAATTTCAAATACTATGTATATTTTAAAAGAAATCTTCCTACGTGAAGAACTTCGTAGAAGATAGAGGAAATCTGACTGTATATAAAATAGATGATTCTAAGAAATAGACTCAGCAGTATTATAGAAAAGGCTTTAAATGAATTAAAGTGAAAAAATAAAAGTATATGTTCACACACATTCAAACATGAGATAGTGTGGCCTCCCCTCCTGTCCCACCCTGGGTCAGAGTTAAATGGATCATCTTCTAAACAAGAAGGTGAACTCAGTCATCTGTAAGACAGCTGCTCACCAGAAAACCTTCAAGAGAAAAAGGCAACCTATCCCACCAAAAACTGTGGAAAAGTGGATTTCCAATACTGTAAACAGAAATATTTGATTTCCAGCCTCTCCTCTGCAGATTTTTCCAGCAGAAAGCCCATATGGCTCAACTTTTAATTACTTTGGCTAATGCTATATGTAGTAATTCTGTGGTGAATGCTTAAGTGTTTCATTTCTGGTTTCCATAGCAACATTACATCAGATTGCAGACAGCTGGCTCCACAGTTTTAAACCATAACAAATTGACCAAGCCAAGACACAAAACTATAGCTGCTTTAAAGAGATAGTACACCATTCGCCAGCCAGGCCCCTGAATGAGGAACCTATGGGGCCCGTTTGGCACTCAGAGGAGGGTGGAGCCTCCTTCCTTCCCAGCTTCTTTTGGAACAAGTGCATCCTTGACACATCTGCAATGTTCTAATAGGAAAGCCATGGAGCCAGCGTGGAGAACGTTTTATAACACAGCCACATGCTGGATGATCAGAAAAAAGGAACAAAATGAATAGCATCTGTAAGTACAAACATTTGTGTGCCGGAGCTCACTGAAAGCATCCCCTCACTGCTCCAAGAAAGCCTGTGGTTGCTGGTAGGTAACAGATACTTCACCGGACTCTGTAACAAACAGTTCTTGGGACTACAGTGTGCAGAGCAGATTCTTTCCAAAAGCCGTACGGCACAGTTGTGCGGGCACAATGGCAATGTGCTATAATAAAGATGACAACAAACTTGCGAGGAGCAACTATATTCTTTGGAGGACCGCACGAGACCACGCTGATCACAGATTACAACTGTGCCCTTTGCAGAAGCACTCTCACTCGGCTGGTTTCCCTTAGACACGCTGTCACTATTAACACCGAGACTAAGCCCACTTATCACTCCCAGTGCCACATAACACCCGGAGATATTTAAACATTTCTGAAAAGCACTTTGAAACTGGAAATGTACTTGGTTGTGAAATTCACACACTGGTCTCTCTAACCTAGTGCATGATCGGACATACATAGTTCAGCTTTCTAGGTCTGCTTTGTCACAGCATGAATCTTAAAGTTAAGACAAGGAAGCCAATCGTGAAAAAAGAAAAGAAAAGCAATGTGCCATACTGTCTGAATTCAAGTCCTCCCAGGAAAAGCCTCCACAATTCACAGCTGAGCCATATATGCTCATTTTCTCAAATTCTCAAAATAAAATTCTGCTGTTCTCCAAAAGTTATGCATTTTCACTGGTGAACACACAAGGCAAAAATGCTCAGGATAACCAGGTAGGGGAGAAAACAGGGAAAGAAGGACAAATCTAGAGGAATTTAAGAAGAAAAGAGAGAGAAATGTCATAGGCAGGAGCAGCAAAAACTTTTACTTGAAGCAACAGAAAACACATTCTTTCTTTCCCGTCAAAAGCATTCAGCGACAAAAGCATTCAGCAACTTACCGGCTTCGGCATTTAGCAAGCCTAAGGGGCAATTCTGAAGACGTCCGGTACCTCCCACCCCCCTCCCCACTCGGAGAGCGTCTTCACTCCTGTGGCATCAACTCCGCAATCTCGAAATTAGGATTAGGCACTCCTGGAACATGTCTCTCTGGAGTTACATGATCAGGCAGGCTCCGCCGTCACAGCTTAGTATCCGAAAGAGAAAGGGGAAGACACTGGATTCAATTAGCTTCTTTCTGCTCGCTGACTGATTCCCCAGTCGCTTGCTAACTGCATAACTTGCAAGAAAGGCATAAGTCATCGGCTCTAAGCAAATCTCCTATTCACCACAAGGAAAAAAGGGAGTGTTGTGCATGGCCAACAATCCCTGTTTTCACTGAGGAAGGCTCCCTGACCTCCTGCTGGCCTCCAGTTCCTTAATTACTGTCTATGGAATTCCAGAGACAGAAAAAAGAACGCGAGAATCTGAGCAAATCCGGGACAAGGAGGACAAGGACTAACCCTTGAAAGTGACTGGACTTTAAAAAAAGATCTCTTTTGCAGACATTTTTCTGGACACCCCCGTAAGGGAGTAGCCTCAACAACAAATAGACACCTTTCAAAAGCTATTTTTGAAATCACTGAATTAAAACTTAGAATTGTGGTTTTCTCCTAGAGTTGTCACTTTCTCTCTCCCTGCCCACTCCTTTTTAAAATTTTAACCAGAGTAAATGTAAGTTATTTCCCCTTCATTGGAGCTTCTAAAACTCTCTTAACAAATTGTTTTAATGACCATTTCAGAGCCTCTGAATTCTCCTGCCTTCTAGAAATGTCAGCATGAGGACTGTGTCACAAGATGATCATTTAATTTTCTCAAGGATCTCAGGGGAGCCACTAGGCACATGCTGTTACTTAAACAGAACATCATCTAAACAACACAGGGCTAAAAACCCATAGAAAGTCTCCATGACGTGGGCTGCAAGTCACGTCTGTCTTTCCAGGGGCTAAGTTCATTCACTTGGGTAAGTCATTTATTCCCACTGCACAGTTAAAGCTGCTTGTTTTAGACATCGCTTGTATTGTGTGAGTCTTTATGCATGATGCTCGAGTCCATCTCCTTATAGGACATCACACAACATAAAATACCCAGCTACACAGGACTCACGGATATGTATGAACCACTCTCCCGCCTTAAAATGACAGAACTTTAGAGTTAAACAGGATCCAGAGGTTACCTAAACTAAATAAAATGACCAGGCTCAGTGGCTCAAGCCTGTAATCTCATCACTTTGGGGGGCCGAGGTGGGCAGATCACTTGAGGCCAGGAGTTTGAGATCAGCCTGGACAACATGGTGAAAACTTGTCTCTACTAAAACTACAAAAGTTAGTCAGGTGTGGTGGCATGCACCAGTAATCCCAGCTGCTCAGGAGGCTGGGGTAGGAGGATGGCTTGAGCCTGGGAGGTAGAGGTTGCAGAGAGCCAAGATCTCTGCACTCCAGTTTGGGCGACAGAGTGAGACTCCGTCTCAAATTAACAACAACAACAAAAGGGGATTGGAATACGAAGCTTCCAAGTGGAAGGTCATGTTTTACTGTGCACATGTTGCAGGTTCTGCACCAGATCACCAGAGCTCCACCCCCTTTTCCTCGGCTATTGCCCTGCTCTTCTTCCCTGGGCTGTCTGGCATCTCTCACTCCTTGGCAAGAATTACACTCCCTTCTACCCCTGTTTTCTGCTCAGAAATACCTCCTCCCAACCTTTATGGAATTTCCTCTTGTTTCTCCTGCAAGGGCTCACCACACCTTCCCTATACTGCCCAGTTCCCCATTTCACAAACAGATTCTCCCACAAACTACCCCTCCCCTGCCACCACCTGACAGCCCAGCTGCTTTTCCCATGTTGTACTTCCGACACTTGTATTTGTCAAAAGCCCACCATTCCCAGGCACTGCGCTAAACATTTGCATGCATGATCCCATTTCATGGACAGCAATGACGGGGCAGAATCCGAGACTTTATGGTTTTGCTCCTCTGCCACTACCCTACCTCAGCAAGGCCTTTCTTCATCCAAGGCTGACAACTGTGCACAAAGTTATGCTCAGAGCTCCTTACACCTGAGTGTAGACATTTTCCACTGAACGCCTTCGTCACAGGATAAAAACGAAGAAAATGAGAGTGCCCCAATGAGACTGGGGTAAAGGGAAGACGATTAGCCCAAGGTCTCAGGAGTTAGAACAACCTGGGTTTAATTCCCAAGTTCTCTAGCAAATCACTTTACTTCTATGGGTCTTAATATTCATGCACATAAATTTGGTGTAGTAACATTTTTTTTACATGAAATCAACAACTGGAGTTAAATAAGCACCTATTATTATTATTATTATTATTATTATTATTATTTGAGATGGAGTTTTGCTCTTGCTGCCCAGGCTGGGGTGCAATGGCAGTCTCGGCTCACTGCAACCTCCACATCCTGGATTCAAGTGATCCTCCTGTCTCAGCCTCCCAAGTAGCTGGGATTACAGGCATCTGCCACCACACCCAGCTAATTTTTGTATTTTTAGTAGAAACGGCATTTCACCATGTTGGTCAGGCTGGTCTCAAACTCCTGACCTCAGGTGATCTGCCTGCCTTGGCTTCCCAAAGTGCTGGGATTACAGGCGTGATCCACCACGCCCAGCCTTATTCTTAACTCTACAGTCTTCTATTCACAACTCACTGGAGTTTAAGCAACATCTAATTTTCATAAATTGCTTTTTTAAGGTGCTGTGTAAATAGCAAAGACCATTCAAAAACCCAACAACCAGTTGGGCACAGTGGCTCTTGGCTGTAATTCCAGCACTTTGGGTGGCCAAGGTGGGTACATCACTTGAGGCCAGGAGTTCAAGACCAGCCTGGCCAACATGGTGAAACCCTGTCTCTATTAAAAATACAAAAATTAGCCAGGCATCGTGCACATCTGTAATCCCAGCTATTCGGGAGGCTAAGGCACAAGAATCGCTTGAACCTGGGAGGTAGAGGCTGCAGTGAGCCGAGATCCTGCCACTGCACTCTAACCTGGAGACAGAGCAAGACACCATCTTAAAAAACAAAAACCCAACAACGTTTTTGCATGTGAAAGCAGGTGATATGGCCAGCATGTGAGGCTGGCTCTGGACAGGCGTTCAGCTACAGAGAAGATTCAGCAGCATTAGGGGCCAGAACGCTGGCACTGAGCCAACGCAGGTTCAGCTCCCCTCTACACCACATGGGAAGAGTGTGTGGCTGTGGGCATGTTTCTTAACTTCTCTCATTTCTAAGATAGACAGTAAGAAGCCGCCTTCTAAGGCTCTCTAGAGGATGAAACAAGACCTTGAATGTGAAGCCTAGAGCTTGACAGGTAGGGAAGTCTTCGATCCATGTGAAATACACATGAAACTCATGTACTGATTTATCTCAATACTTTAGGGAGGGTGGCAGGAAGGACACATCCCCAGTTCTTCCCCCGAGCGGCCTCTCTTCATAGCACAGGACTTGGAGAGTGTCCTAAGAGGGTGGGAAAGAGATCCAACCTTGTCCACTCCTTTTAAACCTCACAGCCATGCTTCTCAGAGGGTGGCTCAGGTATTTACCAAGATCGTCGATGTTGGGCTCTTTGTGAGGATGCACCACTGCTTGACTTTCAGAAGGCAGGAAGCTCCCCTGGGCCAGGAGCCTTGTCTGTTCTCCTTCTCCTTGCATTCCTAGTGCCCACCCATAGTAGATCCCCCATAACTATCGGTGCGATCACTGTGGAATGAAGAAGTTGAGATTCCCAGCCCTGTGGCTCCCAGCCCTGGCCATGTGTCAGAGTAAACTGCGGGATATTGGAAAGACTAGACTGAGCCAGGCCACCCTGGGAAGCCTCCTGGTGAGGGACGGATCGGGGGATAGACTTTGTGAGGGAAGGCCACTGCTGGTCCTGTTCTCTGGGTAGCAGGCTTGAACTTACCCATGCACACAGTAGGTGTGCAAATTTGCTGCGAAGGGATTTCAGTATTTGACTCGTATGGTGAGGAATTGTTCCTCATTAGCTCCTTGGAACAAGGTCCAAAGGCCTTATTGTGGAATATGTGACTGCGTGGTCAGATTCAGCTTCTGGTACATTGTGCTCCACTCTTCAGATACCATGCGGTGGAAAGGGCCTCAGAGCACCTGGTCCTCTCTCCCTCCTGCTTCCTCACAACGTCTCAAACACTCCATGCACATCTCTGCCCTGATGGCTCTTTTCTGCAAACAGCTCTGCTGATTACATCCACATCCCTAACTCCTACATATCCTTCAAGTTTCAATCCATATACTGTCTCCTCTGGAAAGCCCCCGTGGCTTTGTTCCTCATCTCCCTTAGACTAAATATACTTTACCCAAGGACTTAACACATATATTGTCATTGCTAGATTCCCTAGCCCATCCCTAACTGCCATGTAGACAGTGAGCACGACTATATTCATTTCCACATCTGTATGTTAGCAGCATTTATTGTTTCTGACTACATATGATATATTTTACTAAAAATTTGGAGAATGCAAAAATGCACAAAGTAGTAAGAGAAATGAAGTATCATCCTATACTCAGATAGAAAACTTGGTGATATTTTGGTTTATGCCTTCCTACTTTTCCCCCATACACAAACACACACACACACAATATTGTAAAAGAATTACAATATTCTTTTCCACACACACAATACACCCTGATGTTTCTGTATGTTTCCTTTTTTCTTTTTTTAAAAGAAAGGATGATCTTTGATCTTTAGCTTTTCCACCTCCTATAGCCACTATCAGTGTCCCCAAATCCTCCCTCAAATGCACACACACACATAGTCCAAGTAGAAATGACACATCTGCCTGTAAGTGGGGACCCTTTCTGAGCCGTGGTTGCCTCAAAAGATTTTCCTTTAGAGAAACCCTGGGTCCCTAGCGTATGCTGCACCCACACTGTTTCATAGCCCATTTTTAAAAACTCTTATGTTTCGAACATTTTTGCATGTCAACAAATATTCAATACAATACTACACAATGTATTAATGATTCAATAGTATGAAGTACAGCATAATTTGCTGATATCATGGCCCCCATAATTAGACATTTGCCTGTTTCCAATTTTTCAAATACTCCTTGGATGCACACATTGTGGTAAAATTGCTAACACGTCTAACACATTCTTTTTTTAGAAAGATGATTGGATTGTAGAATTGATGAGTAAAAGGGTGTGTCTTTAAGACTTTTGATACATATTAACAACTTGCTCTGCAGAAACATTGTTGTATTGTTTTAAAATCTCACAAGCACTTACCAAAGCTGAGAATTACAATAAGTGGAAAATTCTTTTCCACTTAGATAAATATCTATGTTTGTGCTAAACAGATATTTCCTGATTGAAATGGATGAATGAATGATGCATGGATTTAGGGCATTGGGAAAGGCAAGGAAAACCAATAGGAGGAAGCTGGCATTTCCTGACTCTATGACGGTTATCATCTAGAAGTCTAAGGGTAGGGAAAGCCCCAAGAGAAGTTCAGAAATATAATTAATGTTAAAGTCAATCATGACAAATGCATGAGAAAAACACAAGACATAGGAATTCCAATGAGGGAGGACCCATCTCTGAGTAGGGAAACTGAGGCACACTTCCATGACGGGAATAGTACCTGCCATGGGTTGAGGGGCATATCCATGTGCCTACAGGAGTCTAGTCCAGTGTTTAGGTGGTCCTGGGGCCCTACTTCTCCCACCCACCCCAGCCCAACCTTAGATGCCCTCCTATCTAGACAAAGAAGAGCTCAGCTGATGTTGCTGCCTTTATAAACAGCATGTGACACTAATCAACAAGAGCTTCCCAGCCCTCCTCTTCCCCAAGCTTGATTTCATAATCTCTCCAACATGCCTGATCTCCCTCCATGATCCAAAAAGTTAGGCACTGAAAGTCCCTCCCTACCTTGGGGGCAGTGCACTGACTCTGGCTGAGTATATTCAAGATTTTCCTAACAGTGAGGTCTGAGTGGGGTCCGGCCACGGCAGAGGCCTTTTGGTGACAGTGATCAGGTTAATGTGTTATTCTTCGTGTTTACAAAAAAATTAGTCTCACGATTCAAATAAGTTAGAGTTACTTAAAAGTGTGTTTATGAGTTGCTAGAAGTAACAGTAGAAAATATGAAACACATTGTGGGTAATTATTTTTTTCTTTTATCACAAAGGAGTCAGGGGAGGACTCAGCTGTTTGGGAAGAAATATTTTGCTCATTAGCTGGTGACATCATTGCCCTCTGAAATTAGGAGATTTTTGTTAGCATATGGAAAAAAAAGATGAGATTCCATTCTTTTCCCAGAGGTGCAGTGGAACACTGAAATAATCTCTCTGGCAGTTTCAAAATTAACTAGTTGTTGCCAGATTTGAAGAGGGAGACGGAGGAGGAGGGGGTGGCGGAAGAGGAGAAGATAATTGCATGATAGTTTTATTTGGAAAAAGTATGTGAGAATTTGAGGTAATATTACTATTCCCTAGGGGCAAAGGCTTCTCAGCACTTAATTCACTTAAGAAACTGCTTTAAAATTTAACCATAAAACCAAAGAAGCAGCAAATGGATGTTTCGTTCCACAATCAACTGTAATCTACACCTTAAACTCATAAACTTGCAATTGTTTTTAATCGCCCCCATGAGAAGAAGGGAGAAAATCCAACATCTCAGGAGTCCTACAGCCAGATCTAGGGAGACTTAGAACAAAGGTGAATACCCATCCCCCACAACCCCCAATTCTGCAGGTTGCCACTGAGCAGAGAATGTCTTTCCTTCTCCTGAAGGGTCAGGGGAGAGAGTGGTAAGTGGAGGAAAGAGGACCGGCTTCTCCTTCACTCTGTAAATATGTGGAAGACATTTCTGCCTGGGGCTTTGCCACCCTGATCATAGGCCCGAGAAACCTGTTGTTTCATATAAAATAACTGAGTTAGGATACAAAGTGTTGGGAAGGTAACCTACAGCTCTACAGGTCCCTCTGTTCAGGGTGGGGTCATGTTATCCAAAGCAAATCTGTGGTATCAGACACACTGAAGACTAAAGCAAAACACCAAACCCACTCACTCCCAAGGGCATCTGATTCTCACATGCCATGGAAAAAGGATGATTCAGAACAGGACTGCCAAGTAGGGCAATTACATATGCGTTTAAGGCGCTAGTTTCTGGAGCTGATGAAAGTGTTCATCCCAGAAGTAGTAAGTCTCCTAAGGGATTGGGTGGTGTTTGCAAAGTCACATTACTTACATGGCATCTTAGACTGAATGACTCATGGATCAGGCATGATGACTTCTCAGAGCTGCCAAACAACCTTGTCTAGGCAAATGGCAATGTAGAAATACAGAGAACTGATGGGGCCAAATGGCAATGGAGGGAAGGTGGGACCACCAAGACCATTCCTCCAGTCCAAACTCATGCCACCAGGTCAGTGGTCATCTGTCTAAGCTGGAGGTGGGAGGGTCCAATGTTACCTTCTAGACTGACGATCTACAACCTTAACATTATTCTCCTTATGTTTGCAGAATAAATAAGTAAATTTACTTCAAGTTCCAAATTGGAGAAATCTAGACTGAATACCTACCTTCAGAGAGGAATTATTTAGAGCTAAAAAGGTTGTTTGAGGTCATCCAACTGGCAAAACTATCAGGTCATGAACTCTGCTGAACACTGAACCACAGAATATTCTTCTTACAACAACTAACAAACTGAGCAAAAGCCCCCAAAAAGGAAAA
>NW_016107656.1:1349050-1399779 GCF_001604975.1 Cebus imitator
AAAAAAAAAAAAAAAAAAACTAGCAAAAATATTGCACCGAGAGCAACCAAACAAGGAAAGCTATGTAATCTAATGTACTAAACTCCATGACCAAGTTAAGAAACAAATTTCTGAAGCCCACTGGAAAAGGCTCACAACTTCTACAAAAGCTAGGCTGGCAAAAATCCAGACAGTCCTTTCATGTAACCCCAAATCTGGAAGGAAGCTGTGTGACCTCTTTATCTTTTTCTGATCTAAGATCAGTGGAAATGGCTACAGAAGAGCAGTGAGTGAAAAGACAGTAAGTCAGGTGAGGCTGTTCTTGATTGAAAGATAGCCTCTAAAATTCAAAAAATGAATTAAAGGCAGACTGGCTATATTCCATCCATTACCCCAGCTATGAACCAGCTGGTATAAATATGATACAGCACATTTAACACAGTTTGAGCAGAGAAAAGGCAGACTCCAGGTATCTCAATGAAGACCACATTTCATCACATACCATGGCCAGGTTGTAGCAACAACAAACATAAATGGACCACAAAATAAAGCCTTCAGCTGTATCTTGAAAGGAGAGAAACAAACAAACAAACAACTATTGTCAGATAGCATGGTAAACAAGTCCAAACATCTTCAATATCAGCACAAACAGAGAATGTGATCAGAGCCACTCAAATGGGAACAAGGTGGGAAAAAAATGCATGACAACTACACAAACGAACTATGGCAAGGAGGGGGGAAAAGAAGAAGCATAGATAAAAACAAAAAGCCAATCTTTTGAGCTCATCACTTCATTAGGAGAAAATATAACTCAAGGAACAGGAAGAAATTCCTAATAGTTGCTTTCCTCTATAAAATAATTTAATAAGAACACTAATTTTGTTAAATGAGACTTCAAAGACAAGATGGAAAACATAAATGATATAAATTTAAAATCTGCAGAAATAAGGAAACGACCTATTACAGAACCAATTTATAAATAAAAATAAACAAAGAATAGAATCTATACCCTAGAAGTCAAAATACTGATAGAGAGAAATGCTTCAGATTACTTGACCCAATTTTCTCATATTACTCAAGTTCTCAGATTTACCCAGCTCTTCATCTACACCTTTGACTTTGCTGCTCCCTCTCCTGCCACACATTTCTCCTTCTGGAAAACTCTTCCTCAGTGTCAACCACCTTATCTGGGAAGGTTTCCCAGATCCTCCTTGCTGGGGCTTGCTGAACTTTCTGTGTGCCCCTACCACAATAGGCAGGAAAATCTCAATGAAGTTCACAGTCATGCCATTCATTAGTCTGGCTCCTTTTCTCAAACCCAAGCTCCTTGTATAGAAGGAATGGCACACAATGGGCACCCAATAAATGTTTTCACATAAATAAATGAAAGAATGATCAAGGTGGCATTCTTTCAACCTATACTCTGGGTCAAATGCACAGTGTAGGAAGTGATTTGCATCCTTTTAGAAACTAATTGTGCAATACTACTAGCATAATACTAATAATAAATAGTAGAGTGGGCGCTGGAAAGCTAGGAGTTGTGCCGTGGCACAAAGAGGGAGATGAATCGGATAGAGAGGAGAAAAAAAGGATATTTTTATAGAAATTGTACTGTAGAAAAATTCGGTTATGTTAAAATATTGCTTTCCAAATGATTTTTCTGATGACTGACTATTGTTCTAAGAATTTTGATACAGCGGGTAATTATGAGAACATTCAAATAGACTCAAAACAAGTGATGGGCAACCTATGATTTTAATAAGCCAGCTTAGTTTGGAGATGGCCCACAGTCTAGCTTCTACTTATGAACAACAATAGGGCCTGGGTATCTCCCCAACCCATCCATTAAATAAGAACTGGCACTAGGGCAAATGATTTAAAAAGGAAGTGACATGTCATGAATCAATAATATTGAACAAGTAATGGAAATCCTCTTACCTCCACCTTCCCCAGGGTTGTTCCCAAGAGCAAAATAAGAAACTGGTACTGAAAATTGAAATGCCAGTCTTTAAACCAAATTAGATTACAAATATCTGTACTGAAATATATTCGGCTAGCAGGGGAAATGTGGCATCGCCTCTTTGGTATTTACATATTAGGTTGGACAAAAGAAATTACCACTTTTATAGATCAAAAGCTGTCAAGTATCTTCAGTTCCACAAGCTTCAACCAAATGAAAGAAACAACTGACCAAATTGTATCCACAAGCCGCTTTTTAAAAATAGGTACCCTCAGATTATGTAGTACCTGGATATTTTGTCATTATTTGTTTTATTAATGTGGCCCTTGATGTTTTTCTTTTTCTTTCTTTTTTTTTAAGACAAGGACTTGCTCTGTCACCCAGGCTAGAGTGCAATAGCATGAACACATCTCACTGCAGCCTCGTCCAGGCGATCTTCCCGCCTCAGCCCCCCAAGTAGCAGGACTACAGGTGCATACTACCATGCCCAGCCAAATTTATTTCATTTTTGTTTGTTTTTTTCTGGGGGTAGAGATGCGGTTTCACCATGTTGCCCAGGCTGCTCAAGAACTCCTGAGCTCAGACAATCTGCCCACCTTGGCTTCCCAAAATGCTGGGATTACAGGTATGAGCCACCATGCCTGGCCAGCCCTTGATATGTTGAGGAAGGCCTCCAGGCAGCAAGCACCCTCAACTTCCTGCAGCTGTAGAAATCAGTAACTATAAAGATGTACCTGGTTAGTTCCCAAAGTCAAAAAGCCAGATGGGCCTACCATGAGTATGCCCTCCAAGATAACAGGTATGGAACACACACCCACACACTCCATAAGGCCACGTCATCAGTGCTGTCAGGCCCTAGATTATTTCAGTGCAATTAACCACTTACTCTTCACAGACAGTACTTCTAAGTTCAAACATGCTTACTAATACCAGACCCACCCTCAAACCACTTATGCAATAATACCTTCTAAAATAGAAAACAAATTGGTTATGTGTTTGGTAAGAGTGTAACCAAGTAAACATGCACTTTTACATTAAGCTTGTTCTGACAATTCTAGCCTATCCGCTGATTACATGAACACAAGCCATTACTACCATGTTAATGGCATGTGCAAAAATAGCACTTTTATGGGAAGTCAAGTATTTTAAGAATGGCAGTTGACGGGAAGGGCAGAAGATCTTCACATTAAGTAACAAAGAGCTGAAGAGCCTGGCCACAGATGCAGAGCAAATAGGTGGCAGATTTGGATCTGAGCCCAAGGTCTGACTCAAGTCTGAGCTTAACCAGTCTCCTCTCCTGCCCACGCTGGGGGAAAGCCTGGTTTCCAGGGACTAGTAGAGGCAACAGCTTCCTTCTTGTGTAACTTTGTGGGAACATGGGGATATGAAGGGACTCAACCAATATATGTCTGAAACTTTGGCCCCGTCCCAGGTAGAAGACTGGGAATGGGAGGGCAGAAGAGAAGAAGTGACAAGAAGCCAACTAAGCAATGGCGCCTGGGCAGCTTATAGCCAGTTGGAAGAAAATGAGTATTTCTCAAAACATCTTACTTTGTCTATTTTTCCAGTGGTTTGATTTTTCCTTTAGTCCCACCCTAAGCTGCAGATTAAAGGAATTGTTACTTTGATTCTTTTAATAAGAATTTTAATGTGTTCCTATTTTACTATCATCAGTTTCAGAATCATGGTTTTATTAAAATACGGAATAGTATTTCCTCCTATAATCTCCTACCAGCCAAATAAAATGAAAATTTATAAGAATTATCCATAAAAATCAGAATAATCATATGAAGGTCTCAAACACATTAAAAGAGTAAGATCAGTATGCATTATTTTACTTTTTTAAAAAAATTTTTCCTTTTTTTTTTTTTTTTGAGACAGGGTCTCGCTCTGTCATCTAGGCTGGAGTGCAGTGGTCTTATCATAGCTTGCTGCAGACTCAGCCTCTTGGGATCAAGGCCAAGTCAGCCTCTTGAGTAGCTGGGACTACAGACATGTGCCACCATGCCCAGATAACTTTTTTATTTTTCATAGAGCCCAAGCTGGTCTTGAACTCCTGGCCCCCAAGTGATCATCCTGCCTCGGCATGTCAAAGCACTGGGATTACAGGCATGGGCCATCACACCCAGCCATTAAAAGTTAATTTTAACATAGTTACATGTAGAAAGATTTTTGAAAAGCCTTCATCCACACAGGTAATCCTGCATGCACGGTATACAGAATTGCTGATACCTGTCCCAAGGATACGGGGCATAAATACCTTCTGATAAATTATTGCTATGCCTTGTTTCTTCTTTCTCTTGGTCATATTACAAGTCAAACAAGTAAACTCTTCTTCTGTGAGAAATAAAGAACTGAAGAACATAACCAAGCACTTTATGTGTAAGCCCAGCTAAGAAACCATTGGAGCTTCAACAAGCAGACCCATTTTCCAGCTGTAAACCAAAAAGCATCTTGCCAATTAGGACCCTTTTAAATTTAAACCCACACACTTAGAGTTATGAAACGATCCCTTAGGAAAAGAGAAGCAGTGGGAAAAACAAAAGTAAATACCATTAAAAAGCAAAATGCTTATTCAGAAAGAAAGTTATTTTTATACTTGGAATCTTTCCTCTCTTAAACTTCCTTAACAAAAAAAAAAAAAACTTCGCGCCTGTAATCCCAGCACTTTGGGAGGTTGAGGCAGGCAGATCGCCTGAGGTCAGGAGTTTGAGACCAGCCTGGCCAAAATGGCAAAACCCTGTCTCTTTAAAAAAAAAAAAAAAATTAGCCAGGCATGGTGGCGGGTGCCTGTAATCCCAGCTACTCCAGAGGCTGAGGCAGGAGAATTGCTTGAACCCAGGAGGTGGAGGTTGCAGTGAGCTGAGATCATACCACTGCACTCCAGCCTGGGTGACAGAGCGAGACTCATTATCAAAAAATAAATCAATAAATAAGTAATTACAAGAAAAGAAAGCCAGCAGAAATAAAATCCATCATTTTCTTGGGGATGGTTTCACTGCACCTGTAATGTCAACTCAAGTACTACGGCATGTGTCACTCTTCACACAATTTATGCATCCAATAAATATTCACTGCCATCCAAGTCAGCAAAACTATAAAAATCACACACATTTTTGAGATTGCTGGGAATATTTATTTATTTTTATTTTTTGAGATGGAATCTCATTCTGTCACCAGGCTGGAGTGCAGTGGTGCAATCTTGGCTCACTAACCTCCACCTCCCAGGTTTAAGCAATTCTCCTGCCTCAGCCTCCCAAGTAGCTGGGACTAGAGGTGCACGCCACCACACCTGGATAATTTTTGTATTTTAGTAGCAACGGGGCTTCAACATGTTGGCCAGGATGGTCTGGATCTCTTGACTTCATGATCCACCCACCTCAGCCTCCCAAAGTGCTGGGACTACAGGCGTGATCCACTGCGCCCGGCCGATTGCTGGGAATATTTATAGGTGGAAGAAGATTTTGTAAATTCATCATATGCTGCCATTAAAGAAATCTTCTTTGTAGTCAGGCTTTTCCATATGATGAAACTAATGATATTGGTTTATATGTTAACACCTTTGAAACATAAAAATAAAACTTCTGGTAAACCTTAACCTATTGATAGTGTCTAAACGTTACTCTAGCTTTAAAAAAAAAATTCAAAATAAACACAGCAAGAATAGTCAATCTTTAAAATTTCAAGCTGAGCTCAGAATAGCAGATTCTAAAAAAGAGGACAGTGGTTATAAAAGCAGAAGGACGCTGTCACACTGCTCCAGAAAGCAGTGAATCACAGCTGCTCAGGGCACCTTAGGAGCATGTGCACTGTTCTTCCACCATACTCTGTATAAAGGGATTACACTGTTAGCCTTTTCGTTTGTCATAATGGAAATTAAGCCATTTACCATAAGAACCACTTAAAAGTGACTTCTGCAGGTACTCTGCCTTCTGACACACCAGAATTGTTCTTAATAAATTATCTTTCAGAATGTTCTATTTCGACTAGGGCTGTGACAACCTTTCCTTCTAAAACCTCAAACCTGAATCCTCTGGCTTGAAAACAATGTCTGTTATTGAGGCGGGTGAAAGAACATTGAAAACTCTAAGTAAAACCTGGCCATTGGAGAGGGACATGTTTATGGTTTACAATTTTAGAAAGTCTCAAAAAGATTTAAAAGGTGCCAACTGAAAGATCTTATAATCTGTGGATATTTTAGTTGAGAACCTGGAAGTCCTCAATCAAGGAAACACTGAAAATAGCTCCATGGCGCTCTGTCTCTGTGGCCCAAAGTTTTGGACACAGTTCAATCACATGGCTCTCTGTACCTCAAACCAAGTTAGTGACAAAAACGGCCCTATGATCGAATGGAGGGCTATAAAGAGGTGCACACATGGAGGTAAGCTGGTGTTACAAGGCCACAGTTATAACATTCTTTACACAAATATTTCCCAACTCTAAAACTCCCTAAATGCAAAAGTGATCAATGATGAAATGATGACTTGCTTTAGTCACTTCACAATAGCATGTCCCTAGAGATGCTTCATCCTGGTGATGAGCTCCAGCTACAGAAATGCAATTCCAACTTTTCCTGGAACATATTTTTGTATGAAGTGAAGCAACTGAGCGGTAAAGATGACTCTCGCCTATCTTGTGCTTTGTCATCATGGTTGTTGCTTTCATTTTTCTTCTTACTTTTTACACATTTTTAAAACATTTTAAGTAAGATTACAATCAAATGATCTTTCATTTCATTTGGAAAGATCTTTCACTGCAAACATTTTTATTAATGTTCAAGTACCAGGTACAGATCACAAACTCTTTCTAAAAATAGAATTTACTAAAACTTATATTAGTAAAAAACTAGAAAATCCGGTACGACAGAGATCATAATTTCTTCAAATATCTTCTAAACTAGAAAGTAAACGGAACCTTCATGCACAAAGCTGATAGCATAAAATGAGAATTCTGACAATCATCCCCCCCTCGCCGGAGGCAAAGGAAAAAACAAACTTACCAAGCTAAATTAAAATGAAAAATAATAAAATAAATGTGCAGACATTTCCTAAGAAATTGAGCTAAGCTCTCAACGAAATCTCTTAAAACTTTTAGCACTCCCTACAGAAGTTTATTATTAATGGAAAACAGCACAAAACAGATTCTTCTCTGGCAAAGAGAAAGCTATTTTTCACTTCCCCTGGTAACTATCTTTAGTACTTTACACTCTTGGAAACTAGGAATGTGCATATGGATTTATTATGAGGCAACACGCGATTATCTAATTTCAGCGACGGGGGTAGGGAAGCCTGTGAAATCAATGCAAATGAAATCCTAAGGCATGACAGGCATCAATATAGGCATTGAGGTCTGGTGACAAAGGCCTTATGGTCCCTAAAACTTTCATGGCCTGGGCATTCCTGACTGGAGCCAGTGGGCTATTCACATTTCCGTACTCTAGAAAGGAATGGATAGAAAACAGAAACACCCCAGCCCTTGCACAAAAAGTATCCAAAGCACCTATTCCCCGTGGTGGCTGAATTCTGAAATTAACTGCTCTGCAATAGAGGCAAATCTAAAATAATGAGAATGAATATATTGGATGGGGTTTCTGGCCGACTCTTCATAAAAATGCAAAACGGGCTAAAGCCTGAATAAGTGGCAAGGGTCATATGTATATATACCTTAGGATTACGATCAAGTTCAAGCAAATTTAAGTGGTGATGGTGGTGGGTTGTAGTTCTGAACAGCAAGACCAGAGGTGGGCATGGGTGTTGGCAGAGAGTCAGCTAGCAAAATACAAAGGGTAAATGAACTGCTTCAGAAAAATGCACTGCTGAGTAGCCTATCATCACCTATGCCTCTCAGCCAAAAGAGAAGTCACTCTTCAGAACTTCTGGAAAATTATGCTCTGAGAAGCAGCAGCATATGGCATTTCTGGCCCTAGGTCTAACTAAGACAGGCTGAATTTATTTGCGAGACATCTATGAAGAAACAATTTGGTAAGAAGTGAGTAATGTAAATGTGTACATGGCATCTCAAAGCTGTGTGCACACACACGAATGTGATTTTATTTATTTATATTTTACGAGATGAAGTCTTGTTCTCTTGCCCAGGCTGGAGTGCAGTCCTGCGATCCCGCTCACTGCAACCTCTGCCTCCTGGGTTCCAATGATTCTCCTGCCTCAACCTCCCAAGTAGCTGTGACTACAGGCGCATGCCACCATGTCTGGCTAATTTTTTTTGTGTGTGTATTTTTATAGCGATGGGGTTTCACCATGTTGGCCAGGCTGGTCTCAAACTCCTGACCTCAGGTAATCCGCCAGCCTCGGCCTCCCGAGGCTGCAATTACAGGCGTGAGCCACTGTGCCCGGCCACATGGCTGTGATTTTAACCTCTGCTCTAAAGCATTAACTGCCAGAACAGGGCCTGTCTCTTTCTCCTTTACTTTTATAACCCAAACATGTAGCACAATGCTTGCTATATTCCAAGGGCTCCATAAATGCCTCCCAAATGAACAGAGAAATGCTGAAGAGAATGAAATGTTCCAAGTACTAAGAAGAAGCCATTTCATTTTCACAATTTCTACCTAGGTAATGGTTCTGACTGGCCCTCTGAAAGGGGTCTCATAAGCCAATGCTTAATAATGCTTTCTTAGCAGCTTGTTCTAAATGCTTGATAATACCCAACTTACATTAACTTTTTCCTAAACAAAACAAGCTTCTCTCTTTGAAGTCTAAGTGTGTGAGGTTTTACTACAGTCCTGTTTCTCTGAATGGTCAAAGTCTTCTAACCTCTCCCTCAACTCGGATGCTATTAATCAGGGCGGTATACAGTGGGTCTTACACTAAGGGACCCAGTAGGGACAACTGGCTCTTTGTTTTCTCCCCCAAGTTGGGTTTGAATCAGTCCTGAGTTACTGTATTTATTCCTCATGATCCTTTAGGTTCATGATTTACATTCATATTATGTTAGACTTTAGGACTTGAGGATTACAGCACATTGAAAACAGAGGACACGGCTCTATTGATTACCTCATCATCCCAGAACACACTGCTGGCTGGCCTATGACACATTTATTATTATAAATGGTAACGTCTCAGTCCCTTTCACACAAAAGTAAACCAGGCAGGGCTTTCAAATTCATAATCCTTTGATTTTTAGCTGCAATGGAAATCTGGTGCTTGACTCAGGAAATCAGGGAGATGATAGGAGGATTATATTTATTTCTGATAAACCGTCATTTGTTGTTCAGATGCAAAGAAAGGTAAAAACTGAATCTGTAGTTGCAAGACATAAATCATGCTCTTAAAGCAACCAGGAAGAATGAATGCTCAGGCTGGGCACGGTGGTTCATGCCTGTCATCACAGCACTTTGGGAGGTCGAGGCGGGTGAATCACCTGAGGTCAGGGTTTCGAAACCAGCCTGGCCAACATGGCAAAACCCCGTCTCTACTAAAAATAGAAAAAACAGCCAGGCATGGTAGCACATGTCTGTAATTCCAGCTACTCGGGACACTGAGGCAGGAGAATTGCTTGAACTCAGGAGGCAGATGTTGCAGTGAGCTGAGATACTGCCACTGCATTCCAGCCCAGGTGACAGAATGAGACTCCATCTCAACAACAACAACAAAAAAATGAATGTTTGAATACAATGTTCTTGAAATATTTCTATAGGAGCTGGACATTGGAGAGACAACGAATACAGTCTTTCTTGCCCAAGGAGATCACTACTTCCAAGAATGCTGAAATACGTGCTTAGATTTAATCTATAAAGCCAGTTTAACAAAAGCACATAATAGGAAGCAATAAATACGCTTGAGGGTGGGAAGGAAAGTTTCACAGACGAAAAGACAGTTGGACTCCACCTTGAAAAACTCATAGATTTTTCACCAGGAAAAATTTGAAGGAAAACATTTTAGGTAAAGAAAATTATGTGAGTTAAAGTGCAGAAGAACGAAAAGTACAAGGTTTGTTCCATGATGCATATGGGGTTCAATATGTCTGGCATAGAGGGTATTGGGTGTGGAGATAGAAAATGAGATTTAAGAAACTGATTAAAGCCAGATCACATAGAATCTTAAGTGTGCCAAGAAGTTTGGAATTTATCTTACAGAAATGAAAAACCATCAGGCTGTTCAAAACATAATTGCAAGAAAAGAGGGATGTTTTAGAAAGATGACTAGTTGTATGGAACATAGATAGGAAAAGACAAGAGGCTGAAGACGGAGATGGAGTTGTTTCCAAATTTTAAGGATGAGATAACCTAAAAAGAAAACACAACAACTACATAATACATGAAAAGAGGTAATTCCTCCTGTTTCTGCTCCACACAGTGTGAGGATGACACCTTAAAATGTCTACATGAGGCGGGGCGCCATGCTCATGCCTATAATCCCAACACTTTGGGAGGCCAAGGCAGGAAGACCATGAGGTCAGGAGTTTGAGAACAGCCTGGCCAAGATGGTGAAACCTCATCTCTACTAAAAAATACAAAAATTAACCAGGCATGGGGGCGCACGCCTTTAGTCCTAGCTACTCGAGAGGCTAAGGCAGGAGAATCACTAGAACCCAGGAGGCAGAGGATGTGGTGAGCCAAGATCACGCCACTGCACTCCAGTCTGCGTGACAGAGCAAGACTCCATCTCAAAAGAAAAAAAAATAAGTCTATATGAAATTCTGAAGCCTTAATTCCTATCATCCCAGTGGAACTTGTAGAATAAGATGCACTGTTTTGGCCACACTAAAACAGTATGAATAATACAAGGTATGCAAATTGCAAATGAAAAAGTTAAATCATCTCTTTTTTTTTGACAGATGACATGATCTTGGTTTTTTTTTTTTTTTTTTTTTTTTTTTTGGAGACAGAATGGAGTGCAGTGATACGATCACAGCTCACTGCAGCCTTGGCCTTCTGGGCTCATGCAGTCTTCCCACCTCAGCCTCCTGAGGACATGATCTTATATATAGAAAACCCTACGACTACACATGCGGGCGCACACAGACACACACACACAGACACACACACACAGACACACACACACAGACACACACACACACACGGCCTATATAGCTAATAAATTCAGCAAAGTGACAGGATAGAAAATCAATGCATGAAAATCCACTGCATTTTTATACACTAGCAATGAACAATTTGAAAAAAATTAAGAAAACATTGTCACTTACAATAACATCAGAAAGAATATTTAGAAATAAACTTAACTAAGGAAGCAAGACTTGTATACTGAAAACTGCAAAACACTGCTGAAATTAAAGAAGACATAAATAAATGGAAATATACCCAACGTTCATTGACTGAAAGATTTCATATAGTTAAAATAATATTACCCAAATCACTCTAAAGATTCAATGTAATCCCTATCAAAATTTCAAAGACATATTTTTTTAAAAATAAAAAACTCAAACTAAGATTAATGTGGAATCACAAGGAAACTTTAAATAGGCAAAACAATCTTAAAAATCAAGAACAAAATTCAAGGTGTCATATTTCCTAATTTCAAAACTTACTATAAAGCTATGGTAATCAAAACAGCATGGTATTAGCAAAATGACAGAGATAGTCCAATGGAATCAAATAGCCTGGAAATACATCATCACATATATGATCAATTAATTTTCAATAAATATGACATGACCATAAAATGAGGAAAGGATATTCTTTTTAACAAATGGTTCTGGTAAAACTGGATATTCACATGCAAATAAATGAAGTTGGACCCATATATTTCATCATATAAATACATTAACTCAAAAGAGATCAAAAACCTAAACTCAAAGGCTAAAACTATGAAACCCTCAGAAAAAAAACAGAGGGAAACATCTTTATGATATTAGATTTGGCAATGATTTTTTTGATATGACACCAAAAGCACAGGCAACAAAAAAACAAATAGCCACACTGGATTTGAAAATTTAAAAGTAAGTGCATTAAGGACACCATCAAGAGAATTAAAAGGCAACCCACAGAGTAGGAGGAAATATTTACAAACTGTATATCTGATAAGGAATTAATATCCAGAAAATAGAAAGAACTCCTGCAACCTAACAACAGCAGCGAAACAATAGAACTGAAGACCAGGCAAAAGACTCAGACGTTTCTACAAAGCTGTTACACGAATGGCCAGTGAATATACAA
Organism: Cebus imitator; assembly: GCF_001604975.1. Taxonomy (NCBI): domain Eukaryota; kingdom Metazoa; phylum Chordata; class Mammalia; order Primates; family Cebidae; genus Cebus; species Cebus imitator. Next base: position 1,361,125 of record NW_016107656.1, read on the forward strand.
AACATGCTCGAGGGAAATGCAAAGCAAAGTCATGACGAGATACCACTTCAAACCATTAGGGTAATTATTATCAAAAAAGAGGACAATAACAAGTGTTGACGACGAAGTAAAGAATTTGGAACCTTTGTGCATTATTGGCAGGAAGATAAAATGATACAGCTACTGTGAAAAAAAATATGGCATTTCCTCAAAAAGGTAAACATGGAATTATTATATGATCCAGAAATTCTGCCCCTAGGTATGTGCTAGGTATATGCAAAAGATTTGAAAGCAGAGACTCAGAGAAACTTGTACACTAGTGTTAACAGCAGCATTGTTCATAATGGCTAAAAGCTGGAAGCAACCTAAGTGTCCATTAACAGATGAGTGGATAAACCAAATACGGTATATACATATAGTGGAATATTATTCATCCATAAAAAGGAATGAAGTTCTGATACACACTGCAGAGTGGATGAACCTTGAAAGAATTATGCTAGGTGAAATAAACCAGACACACAAATATTGTATAATTCCACTTATATGAGCTACTGAGAGTAGACAAATTCACAGGGACAGAAAATAGGATGGTAGTTGCCGGGGCAGGGTGCGAGTGGAGGTGGGTGAGGCAGGGGCGTAGGGCGAGTTATTGTTTAATCAGAACAGAGTTTCTGTCTGAAATAGTGAAAACTTCTGGAAGTGGATTATGATGTTGGTTGCACAGCAATGTGAACTTAATGATCAATATCATTAACAGTATCAGTATCACCAAACACTTTAAAATAGTTGATATGGTAAATGTCATGTTATGATACTTCAGGGCAGTAAAATAAATAAAAAACAAAACTCCAGCATGATAACACTATTTTGACTGTAACTGAGTCTCTGTCAGGTAGAGAAAATAAGCAACCTACATAGACACCTCTTTGCAGACCCAGTTGTGAGCTGGAAGCTATGAAAAGAAATCCAGGCTGGGTGCGGTGGCTCAAGGCTGTAATCCCAGCACTTTGGGAGGCCAAGGCGGGCGGATCACGAGGTCAAGAGATCGAGACCATCCTGGCCAACATGGTGAAACCCCGTCTCTACTGAAAATACAAAAATTAGCTGGGCGTGGTGATGTGCACCTGTAGTCCCAGCTACTCGGGAGGCTGAGGCAGGAGAATTGCTTGAATCCGGGAGGCGGAGGTTGCAGTGAGCTGAGATTGTGCCACTGCACTCCAGCCTGGCACCTGGCGATAGAGTGAGACTCTGTCTCAAAAAAAAAAAAAAAACCAAAAAAAAAAAAAGAAGAAGAAATCCAAAGGCTGAAATGGTGAAGACTGTCCCTTGTCGGCGCAGGTGATCAAGATGTCAAAGAAAGTCATGGTAAACTTACATTGCAGTTTGATGAGCCATCAAATGTTGGGTAAGAACCATCTGGCCAGTCGGCAGGGTCCAGAGCAGCCGACTGCCGGTGCTGGGCCTCATATTCCTTCAGCTGCAACAAGAAGAAATGGAATACTGAAGTGGAAATCATGGCCAGACGCTGGCCAGACCTTTTACAAGGAAATGACTAAAATAATACATCTAGGTTCCTGGTTGAAAAGCTTGTGCCCAAGCAGCAGAGATCACTTTGGGTACCTTCTTCATGCCAGTATTGGTAACTAAGCATCAGCCAAAGACACCTTTCCCAAAACCAAGAGGAAGGTAAGGACCCTGTCCATTGGGTTTTCATCTAAGTCAAATCAACAGGCACAATGGACTCTGTTCCAGAAAGAATCTTCACTTTCCCCCTCCAACATCAAAACTTAATGTTTCTTCAGCTTGATTATACAGAAATCGTCTGTAGTTTGGCCTCTGAATTACCTTCCCAAGTCTGTAAGTCAAAAACATGCATGTCCTTTTTAGGAAGAGAAAATGATAAGACTATAGACATTTTAGTGAAACAGGGTCAAACCCTGAAACACACATACATATATATATATATTTGCTGTTGTTTTTGTTACAACAGGACCTCACTCCGTCGCCCAGGCTACAGTGCAGTGGTACAAACATGGCTCAGGCAGACTTGACCTCCCAGGCTCAAGCGATCCTTCTACCTCAGCATCCTGGGTAGCTGGGGCTACAAGCATGTAGCCCACCTAATTTTTGCATCTTTTTGTAGAGATGGAGTTTTACCATGTTGGCCAGGCTGGTCTCGAACTCCTGAGCTCAAGCGATCTACCCCCTCAGCCTCCCAAAATGCTGAGGTTACAGGTGTGCGCAACCACACCTGGCCCTGAAACAGAGTTTTAAAAATCACATGCTTGTCTTGCTCAAAATGGCTTCAAGTTGCTAATCCAGTGTTATCACCTAATAAACGTTATGGGGTTTCCCGGAGACCTTTGAGGGGGGTCTCTGTATTCAGACCTTTGACATATTGAAAGTTTAGGTTCAGAAACAAGGTTTCTGGTTTTTGAAAAACAGAGAAAGACAATTGAAATGCTAACAGCAGGCGGGGCAAGAGGCCGAGGGCGGGTGGATAATCCGAGGTCAGGAGATTGAGACCAGCCTGGCCAACATGGTGAAACCACAAAAATTAGCTGGGCATGGTGGCGCATGCCTGTAATCCCAGCTACTCAGGAGGTTGAGGCAGGAGAATTGCTTGAACCTGGGAGGTGGGCGTTGCAGTGAGCCAAGATCATGCCACTGCACTCCAGCCTGGGCGACGAGAGTGAAATTCTGCCTTAATATATATATACATATGCTATAGCAAAGTGAGGAGAGTTACTTTAAAAACAATTTTTATAACCTCTTTTACTATACTTCTCAAATAAGTGAGCAAATACAACTTAGCAAGATGAGATCTTTCAGAATGGCATATGTGAGACAGTCCAGGTGTCACACACAACTTGAGCTCTGGAGCTCAAAACAATTGGCACTGCATTAAAATCCTATTATAAAGGAGTGTGCAGCTATGAATTTAAGACAGTTATCAAATCATGTTTCACGAGACAAGCAACTTAAAAACAGAAATAACTGAGCCTGACCGCCCATGCCATGGTGACTGGACGATCCCGAAGGCCCGGAGCTTGAGGAGGCGGTAGCGCCACGACAATGACAAACGTTCCCCTAGGAAAAAGCCACTTTCACAACTGTGATTTCAACTACGAAATTCTTTTCTGCATATATGTGGGAGGGGGTAGGCAGTACTGATTATAGTAAGAGCTTGAATACAGAACTACACACCAGCTGGGAGCCCTGAGGACAAATCATTTAAGCCCTCTATATTTCTGTTCCTCCACCTGGAAAACAGGCATGACAACAAATCTATCTTACAGAGCTGTTACCAGAATTAACTAAGATAATGCAGCTACGCTCTTAGCATGCCGTATTTAAGCAACAGAGTTATTCTAGTACTATTATTATCACCATTGTGCTTTCAGAGAAAACAAAGCTCAACGTTCACACTAACTTGGCATGTTGAAATGTTTTTGTATTAGGGGTATTAACCATTTTAATCTTTGTATTACATTAGGGATACTTAGAATGTTCCAGTCTTTACAGTATATTTATGTTATACACCAGGATGTTCTTTCCATTTTGATATATCGGCTTGTGAAATGCTACGTTCTCCCTGTATGATTGAAAGTATCTGCCTGTTGGAAAATTGGATTATCATGAGATTATTAGGTCTTCAGGTCTTTAGTCCATGTTTATACCCAACCTTAGCCCCAACTACTAAGAGCCGCTAAATAACTTTCATTGTTAATGAAAACAGGTACCAATTTCTAACTAGTCAATCATATATAGACTATTTTTTTTCCTGCTGTATGCTCATCTCTGCTATCTACTTTGGGACTGAAACACGTGTGCTCTTCTGATAGAGCACACTTTGCCACAAAACTGGTTTTTTGGTTTGTTCTCTGTAACAGGGTCTCACTCTGTTGTCCAGGCTGGAGTACAGTAGTGCAATCACGGCTCACTCTATCCTTGAACTCCCTGATTGAAGCAATCCTCCCATCTCAGCCTCCCAAGTAGCTGGGACTACAGGGGCATGGCACCACATCTAGCTAATTTTTTTTGTATTTTTTGTAGAGATGGAGTTTTACCATGTTGCCCAGGCTGGTGTTGAACCCCTGAGCTCAAGTGATCCGCTGCCTCAGCCTCTCAAAGTGCTGGGATTAGAGGCATGAGCCACTGCACCGGCAACTGTTTTTTAATTGTCCTAGTTACACAACTCAGAGTATTTTAAAGTTACAAAAGAAGATCTCTTTTTTTTTTTTTTAAGTGTACTACGCAGGAAAAAAAAAACCTACATAATTACACAGGTTATTACATAGATAATTACCTGTGTAATTACATTTTTATATTCCACTTTGCTTCAGGAAGTTTTGTTTTAATTATAATTTAATGAAGGCATGACTATTTGTGATTTTCATTAAAGAATGTGTACCTTTTAAAGCAAATCCGTAGTGTTTTACACATTAATTCCAGAAGTTAAAAAATAATGACATTTTAAAGTATGTGTGTGTTTACGTGAGTGTGTGTTTGTCTTAAGCAGAAACGTTCCCTCACATCCTTTGTTCCCTATTCTAATTGTTTTCTCACAGTTCAAGTCCATGACATGATTGTTTAGAATGATGGCCGTCTTTAAAAGAGTAATGCTTATTCCATCTTGGAGCCCTTTAGGGACAGATATATCATAATGTTTCAATTTCTACTAGTACTTACTATAAAGTGCATTTATATTATATTAAACCAAAATCCACTCCAGCTGCTTTTTAAATTCATTTCTTTCTAATCTGTCCTCAGTAGAGATTTTAAAAACAAACAAACAATTAAAACATTCTCCAGGACATCTGAAAGATGTACTCTTTAACAACCCTTCAGACACCTGAAGATGTGATTAAGTTCTTTTCTGCTTCCTTTGAGATACATCCTTTCCAACTTCTCACCATCGGATCAATTTTTTAAAAACTTTCTATGGATTCTATAAGCCTCTCTATGTGACCAAATCTCTGTGATTTGATACACAATAGCTTTTACAAGGAAATGACTCAATAATACATCATAATACATCTAGGACCCCGGTTCATAAGCTTGCGCTCTGGTATACCAGATGTCCAGAGTACCTTTATGACTTTCTAAGAATGTCAAGTAGGTATAAATTCACACACCCTGCTTTAGAGAACATGACTAAAAGAAGCTGTCTCCTCAAAGATATCTAGATGGCTGCTCCCTGTCCCCAATCAACTTTCAGACACCTTATCCCTGGCATGACAAATTCTATAATGCCATTCAACCTCCAGGGCTCCCCCCTCCCTTTGGAATCAGGCTGAGGCTAGACTCCTTCTGAAATCATCTCTGTCCAACTTCATCCTTCTCTCATCCTTGTCCCTCACTTAGAGGTTTCTCTTAAAAGCCTTCTTTCAATAAGCCACTTGCACAATGCTATAGTTTGGATGTCTCTTTCCCCAAACCTCACACTGAAATCGAATTCAAACACTGGGGATGGGGACATAAAGAGAGGTGCTTGGGGCCATGAGGGAGGATCCCTTAAGAATTTCTTAATAACCTGGGGAGGGGTGGGGAAGGTGATTTTTTTCACTCTATTTGTTCCCCAAAGAGCAGTTGTTAAAAAAGAGCCAGGCACCTCCCCTCTTCCTCCTGTTTCTTTTCACCAAGTGATCTCTGCACCACCTTCCAGCAAAAGCAGCCTAAGGTTTTCCTTAGATGGCCAGTCTCCTGGCAGGCAGAATCATGAGCCAAATAAACCTCTTTTAAGTTACCCAGTCTCTGGTATTCCTTTATAGCAACACTAAATAGACTTAGATACACAAGAATCCCTGTTTCACGCTCTGCTTCCAGGGAATCCAATATATGATACCTGGAATTAAGAAAAGTTTGGGCCAGGCACAGTGGCTCATGCCACTGTAATCCCAGCACATTGGGAGGCTGAGGTGATAAGATCACTTGAAACCAGGAGTTCGAGACCAACCTGGGCAACATTGTGAAACCTTGTCTCTACAAAAATAAAATAATAATAATAAAATTAGCCAGATGAGGCCAGGTGTGGTGGCTCATGCCTGTAATCCCAGCACTCTGGAGGCCAAGGCAGGTGGATTACTTAAGGTCAGAAGTTCGAGACCAGCCTGGTCAACATGGTGAAACCCCATCTCTACTAAAATACAAAAAATTAGTCAGCGGTGGTGCACACCTGTAGTCCCAGCTACTTGGGAGGCTGAGGCAGAAGAATTGCTTGAACCTGAGAGGGAGAGGTTGCAGTGAGCCAAGCATTCCAGCCTGGGCAACAGAGCGAGACTCTCTCAAAAAAAAAAAAAAAAATTAGCCAGGTGTGGCCACTGGCATGTGCCTAGAGTCCCAGCTACTCAGGAAACTAAGGCATGAGGCCCACTTGAGCCTGGGAGGTCAAGGCTGCAGTGAACCATTGATCATGCCACTGCACTCTAGCCTGGGCTACAGAGCGAGACCCTGTCTCAAAAAAAAAAAAAAAGTTCATGATGCCAGAACATCAGTGACAGTCAATGACAAACATTAAGTGCTCTTTTCTCAATCTCCAAAGGACTTTACTTCTGACTTTCACATGGATATCATGTTTGAATCAGATACATGCATCATCAGATAAATCAATGTGTAATACTTAATGATTAGATCGCATTGACTTGAGCAGTCTTTAGTGTAAATAATCACTTTTAAGTAAATGTGATTATTAAATCATGGTCATAGATCTCTCTCTATTACCTATAGACTGCTTCCAGTTAAAATTGCAAAGGACATATTTTTCTACCACACAGCTCCATCAATGCTGATTATTATCATGCCAAAAAATGTACTACTATTCTCTTTTATCCAAGGCTTTACAATGTGAGTGTATTCCCTTATCTTCACCCACCCCAACACACACGCAAATTACTCACATAAATGAATAGCCGATAACTTCCAAGTATGGGCTTTCTACAGCTTATGGAGTTAGTAAAAGAGCTGAATATCCTGAACTTACTTGCCAAGAGCTATATAAGCCCTTAAAACTGGGACAGGCACAACTCATTCTACTGAGTGAGCTTCACTTGCTGCACATCACAGAACCTGCGTTTTTATGAACTGAAGGTTTGTGGCAGCCCGGCATGGAACAAGTTTATCAGCGCCATTCTTCTAACAGCATGGGTGCACTTTGAGTCCCAGTGTCACATTTTGGTAATTCCTACAGTATTTCAAACTTTTACGTTCTTATTACATCTGTTATGGTGACCTGTGATCCATGACCTTGGATGTTAATATTGTAACTATTTTGGGGAACCACAAACCTAAACATATAAGATGGTGAACTTAGGCCAGGCACGGTGGCTCACGCCTGTAATCCCAGCACTTTGGGAGGCCGAGGCGAGTGGATCACTAGGTCAAGATATCAAGACCATCCTGGCCAGCATGGTGAAACCCAGTCTCTACTAAAAATGCAAACAATTAGCCACAAGTGCCTGCACTCCCAGCTACTCAGGAGGCTGAGGCAGGAGAATTGCTTGAACCCAGGAGGCGGAGATTGCAGTGAGCTGAGTGTAGATGTGAGTGGAGGCTTCAGACCTTTGGCCTGGGTGCGGCCTCCTTGGCCATGTTTGTGTGGTTGCAGAAGCAGCTACAAATCTCATTGAGAGCAGGACTGTTGTCTGTAAGGCAACTCAGAAACAAAGAAACCAGAAGAAAAAATCCAAGGCATTCTCTAAACTTTAGTAGATTCTACAGATAAGGAAGAGCACCTGTTGGCAGATGAAGAAGTCACAGAGCTGCTTATTAGACTGTTCTCAGGGCAGCATACATCCTCAACTACTGGTGCCTAAATGAGCTGCTTCATAGCCAGAGATGAAACACTTCATGAAAAATGTTGTCTGAAGCAGAAAACTGTCCATGGAGGGGATCTACATCCTTTAACTTATGACCTGCTCAAGATTGAAACTCCCCAGCACTTTGGGAGGCCAAAGCAGGCGTATCACCTGAGGTCAGGAGTTCAAGACCACCCTGGCCAACTGATGAATCCGTCTCTACTAAAAACACAAAATTAGCTGGGCGTGGTGACGCATGCCTACAATCCCAGCTACTCCCGGAGGCTGAGGCAGGATAATTGCCTGAACCCTCGATGTGGAGGTTACGGTGAGCTGAGATCACGCCACTGCACACCAGTCTGGGCAAAAAGAGCAAAACTGTGTCTCAAAAAAAAAGAGAGATGGAAACTTATTTGATCACCATATAGAAGAAGTTAAGACTCAGACTTCATGTATTGACTATACTGAGAATGGTTAAACTGCCTCAGAGGGTGTGATAGGACATGCCATTCCTCCAGGCTCCCAGATGGGTTTACCTCCCACTGTCAATCAAGGATTTCAAGACACCTGGGTGGAGCTTGTGGCTGTGAATCCTGATCAGTGATTATAGGACAACTCAACAGAAGAGAAGATGGTCTATGCACGATTTGGAGGCAGGCATCATCATGTTGAGGAAAATTTTGCCCATGTTCAAATCAAGACAATTAGGTCCACTCTGTTTCATTTGTATGAATTTGATTTAATTGATGGATATTTTCCCACTATAAACTGTAAAACCATGATTCATCACAGCCCTAAAACCCAGTTATCACATACAAATGACGATCAAAACGAAAAAGGCTACAAAGAATTAATATGTGAAACACCACTGTAAGCTGAAAAAGCATTTGAAAAGAATGAAATTTACAAAACACACCTCAGTGTACTGTCTTTTTTAGTGCAATTTTAAAAGATAGCTTAACTTAGGATTTCAATATTTTATTTACTGCACGCTTTCATCCCATCTAATGGTTTTAACAGACATTTTCTAATAGCTTTAGGATGGGTAATTAATACACATGCTTTAAAGAAGTCAAGCTCATTAGTTAAAAAGCTGCTTAGGGAGATCTAGGTCATAGGCAGATTTTAAATAACAATTTCTGTGCACAGGCATTCCTCAGAGGTATTACAGGTTTGATTTCAGACCACTGCAATAAAGGGAATATTGCAGTAAAGTGAATCTCATAAATTTGCTGTTGTTCTCAAAAAACCAGTGTCTTAATTTATCATAAGACGTACTTCCTTATCTCTTCATAGAACTGAGGAGTTAGGGGCTTGCTCTGGATTAGGCTTTGGCTTACGAGAGTGTCATGGCTGTTAGGATCTCCCCAGCCCACCCCAACTTTCTCCACATCAGCAGTAAGGCTGTTCCATTTTCTTATCATATGTGTGGTCACTGGAGTAGCGCTTTTCATTTCCTTCGAGAACTTTTCCTTTGCATTCCCAGCTTAACTGTTTGATGCCAAAGGCCTAGCTTTTGGCTTACCCTGGCTTTCAACACGCCTTCGTGGATGAGCTTAATCATTCCTAGCTTTTGACTTAAAGTGCAAGGCATGCTACTGTTCCTTTCAATTAAATGCATAGAGGCGATTGCAGGGTTATTAATTGGCCTAATTTAAATACGTTGTGTTTCAGGAAATAGGGAAACTTGAGTCAGATGGAGAGAGATGAGAGAGCGGCTGGTCAGTGGAGCCATCAGAGCACACCCATTTATTCATTATGTTCACTATCTTTTTTTTTGAGAGGGAGTATCACTGTCGCCAGGCTGGGAAACATGAGGAGACTCTGTCTCTGTAAAACATTTAAAAATTAACTAGGTGTGGTGGCACACGCCTATGGTCCCAGCTACTCAGGAGGCTGACATGGGAGGATCGCTTAGGCCCAGGAGGTTAGCTGCAGTGAGTTGTGACTGCCCTGCACTATAGACTGGGCAACACTGTGAGATCTCAACTCGAAAAAACAAAAATGAAAACAAAAACCTGATGTTTATGATGCTTTTACATTTGATTCTTATTTAATAATTAATTTTTCACTACTGATTACATTCTTTTCAAAAGCCTTGTGGATTTTGCAGTTGCATTCAGAAGGATTCTTATTTATTGATTAATTGTTTTAAACACTGATTATATTCTTTTCAAAAGGCCGTTTTCCTTGTTAATGTGGTCCACAGATCAAAAATATCTGCCATTCATTCATTCATTCATGTTTTCATTGACTGCAAGTTTTACCTCACAAGGTAGAATGCTTTTATCAAATAAACAGAATAAATATTTTATCTGATATCAGGGGTACCTGAGTACTATACCCCTTGATGGCCCCAAACATTTTTACGCTTCAGGAAGCCAAGTCCTCACAAATATAAACCAGGTATCTGCATGCTTACCCTAGCAAGTGCTTCCTCAATAGTGATCATCTTTTCTTTGACCATCATCATTAGCTGAATCCGCTCCTCATCGCTCATCGTTATTTCACTGGCAACGTAACCAACATCTTCTCCTAGAGATTGGGGACAAAGAATAACAGGAATGAAAACATTAATGAGGAAACAGAATGTCAGTGCTGACACCTGCTGTCTCGGGCTAGGGAAGAATGTTGCTCAGGACACTACCTATGTTAAATGTTACTGAGGGAGCAACAGGGTAGCAAAGAGTACGCTGCTTTTTAAGAGGCCAATAAGCACCTCTGATGAAGAAGAGGCTTGCAGAACATGTGGATGTCACCGTAGAAACAAATTCTTCAAGATGATCAGAGCCTTTGAGATGGAGCGCCCAATGGATGGGTTTTGGAAGAAAGTGAGAGAGAGCTCCGCAATGTAGGTGGAGTAAAGATCTAATTCATACACCCAACTGGATCACACAAGCATTCCAAGGCTCCTTCAGCTGTGGGTTCTCTGTGTCCTTTCATATGAAATATAAGTGAGAAGAAAATATTTTTGCAACGAAGTGGGAAAGAACGCTAGGTCATGACAGAGGGAGGAAGGTCACAGAGTCTAGACCCACGGCCTGGCAAAACCTCCTACTAAGCTATTTCACTGTTAACATTCCTCAGAACTAAGTGCAGCCCGGTGCAGTGGCTCATGCCTGTAATTCCAGCACTTTGGGAGGCCAAGGCAGGTGGATCACCTGAGGTCAGGAGTTCAAGACCAGCCTGGCCAACAAGGTGAAAGCCCATCTCCACTAAAAATACAGAAATTAGCCATGCACGGTGTCAGGCACCTGTAATCCCAGCTACTCAAGAAACCGAAACAGGAGAATTGCTTTGAGCCCAGGAGGCGAAGGTTGCAATCAGCCGAGATCTTACCACTGCACCCCAGCCTGGGTGACAGAGCAAGACTCCGTCTGAAGACCAAAAAAGAAAAAGAAAAAAAAAAAAAACACAAGTGCAAATCACAGACATGAAGCATATTGAGTCAATCAAAAGAAGGATTCCATACAGGTTTGTATCTGAAAGCATTATTGTCATAAATTGGTTTCCAAACTGAGGGAAAATCAACTTCCAATTCATACCTGGAAGCAGCTAGAACTGCACAGAAGAGAATGACCCATGAGATTCCTAAGTTTTCCTACAGAGAGAACAGACTGCTATTGTCTCCAGTATATCTGAGCCACCTTGGGCAATGGGGCCTCTGGTCAGCATGCGGGGAAGGACATTACAGCTCATGCTGGTGAACGTGAGCTGTAACATCCCCACTCCAGTCCTGCATCCTACACTCCTCCCCATCATTCTCCTTTCTACTTTTCACCAGCTTCCAGTATCATTAGGATGCCTGGCTGTGGCTTAATTTGCCTTTGGTGTTAGGAACAGAGAGAAAGAGTCTGCCTGTAGACTTGTGGGGAACCATTTCAGGCACGGCTGACTTTAAAATTTATGTTGCCCTGTATTTCCCTATCTCATTTCCATTTTGTAATCAATCAATCCAAAAATACTCCTCAAGTTCCCTTTGCTGCTTACACAGGGGGAATAATAGCGTGTGCTGGGTGAAGAGAGAAGCCTCATGGCAGAGAGGGTGATGGGGAGTTGGTTGAATTCTTTAAAAATCCACATTATCTGGTAAATTGTGGACTTCCTCCTTCCCTCCCTCTCCCTTTTTCCTTAGCTTTCTTTCTAAATTAGACTTTTTTTTTTAGAATCCAAGGTTTATTTTGAATCACAAGTGATGCAGGGTGTATACAAAAAAAAAAAAAAAAACTAGGAATGCTAAAAAGAAGGAAAACTAAAAAAAAAAAAAAAAAAAAAAAAAGAAAAAACAAAAAGGAGGAAAACTAAAAAAAAAAAAAAAAAAAAAAGAGCCACGTGGAATGTTGCCAAGGAACCCAGGTGTGCAGTGACTTCTGTGCTGTTCACATCCATTTTTCTCATTTCCACGTGTATGGATAATTAGACAGACGTTCCACACAGTGCAGGACCCTAAGATTTTGTAAAGGAAATGAAGTAGTGTTACTGGTGATCAAGGAAAACTTTTTATCTATCGATAACCTCATTCAGCTGGACTGGAATCTGGAAGTGGATTTGTTCTGGTTTCTTCTCTGAATACTGGGGAAACATAAATCATATAACTGAGCCTCAAAGGGATGACATATTTACTCACTATATAAACAACAACAAAAGACACAGCAGAGAGTAGGGTAGAACTCCCTTCACAAAGCCGCCCGGGCAAATTCCCATGATGTCAGACCACTAGAGTTTCCAGGGGCAACACCCAGAACCGTCCCGCAGAAGAGCGTCAAACGTTCAGAAGAATGCAAAGGCTCTAAGTGGGGATGCAGACACCAGAGCCCCAAACCAACACACTGCAAGGGCTTGCTAGACCCTTTCGGGTTAGATCTCGACAAGAGAAGACTAAAGATCCTTCTGAGGTTACTGCGGCTGAAAAGACTAAAGATTTGACCTCTGCTGTCAGATCTATGAAGGGAAAAAACTGTGAACTTGCCCCCTTTTGTTTTCTTTGACTTAAAAAAAAGAAAATCACTGGGACAAAGTCTTAAAGGAACAACAGGAATGTCAGAAAAGTTGAACGCTTTATGGGCATGTGCAGTGAGTTATGCTAACTTAGAGCATCCACTGAGGTTGGCAGCACAGGCTTCTTCAAATGTTAGGGCTAAAAGGACCTACTGTCCGCCAGCTGCATTGCAGTACCTTTTGAAGTCTGTCTCATTATTCCTTTCTGGTTCTTTCGGAAGTTCTGCCAGAAATACTTGTTTTTCTTCTTCCAGTCTCCTTTTCCTTAAAAAAAAAAAAAAAAAAAAAAAAAGGAAGAAAAAGCACAAGCAATAAATAAATTCATTAATAACAAAAGCAGCCTCTTCCTTATAATTTGAAGCTAGTAAGAATACTTTGATTTCACAAAAGGACAGTTTTTTTTTCTTTCTTTCAGTTAGTGGAAGAATGGGAGATGCCTATAAAGTTGTTTAAAAGAAATACAAATTTCCCGGTAGCATGAAACGGTGCAGCGGGGTTAAGATGAGAAACACAGAAACATCAAAAAGGAAGGCAAACTATGCGTTCTTGTGTTTACTTTGTTGCTTGTTTAACTACTAGGCCTAATTTGGCCTTGTCTTGCAGTATATTTCCCCCGCTTTGGTCTTAGCCACAATTATTTCAACTATACCACAAATAGGGTATTTTAAGAAGTTCACTTTGTTTTGTTGTTGTTTCTGTTGTTGATCTACCCTTGGTTTATTTCTGTTATTCCAGATTTAATGACACATACAGAATGGTTGGTATGTCCTGGACCCACAGGTCAGGGGAGTGGGTCCCCTGGGTCTGTGGGTCTGGCCCCCACTGTTACTCTCTGAAGTGTGGTCTACAAGGTTCTGGATATGGCATGACTCCCACGTCCCTGGCATTCAGGCTACCTGGTGACCCACCTACAGCTTACCCAGGGCACAAAGACAAGAAAGACTGCAATCCGGCTGTGGCATCTCCCAAATGGGTTTCCCTCTACGCGCCCCACCCCCATCCTTTCCAAACTACTGCAGTGACTTTCAAGGGAAAACAAATTCGCTGCTTTAGCGAGACATTTTTAGTATGTAGTAGGATTCCAATCATCAATAATATGTGATGCCTTTTTAAAAGCAAAGCAAAAGGGGAGAGTAAGTAAAACTAATGGATAGAGCTGTCCTTTATCCTTTACAGATGAAAAGCGGCAGCAGTGGTGTCTGCCATCATGCTGATGCGGCACATCCAAAATAGCTGCTTTGTCACCACTTGGTGTCTGGCTGGTGGCTCCATCGTCACTGGATACAGGGCCCAGCAAAGTGATGGGTTTCCCCAGTCTAGACTGGCGGTGCCAAGCAATGAAGCAGACACGTGGGAACCATGTCTATGGTGCTACCAGGCTAGAAAGGGTGTCGTCTGTCAAAACAGGATGCCTGCATTTAAGTTCTGACAGCCCTCAGAGTTATGGGAATGAAACCTTCAGCCAAAGGCAGAGCTCTGTGCAAGTTTTATATTGCCCACTGCCTTTGGGCTTAACACTGAAGCAAATGTCAGCCATGCAGAGTTAAAGCAGGTTAGTTATTATTAACTCAAACTTTCTCTTGGACAGTTCAGAAATATTTATTTTATTTTCTTTATTTTTTGAGGCAGAGTCTTGCTCTGTTGCCCAGGCTGGTGTGCAGTGGTGCAATATCGGCTCACTGCAAACTCCGTCTCTCAGGTTCAAGCGATTCTCCTGCCTCAGCCTCCTGAGCAGCTGGGACTACAGTCATCAGACTAGCCAGGCTGGTTTTGAACTCCTCACCTGCTGATCTACCCGCCTCGGCCTCCCAAAGTGCTGGGGTTACAGGAGTGAGCCACCGTGCCCAGCCTATTTATTTTCTTTTTAAGAGACACAGTCTTTGCCATTCAAACTGAAGCACAGTGTCGCAATCACAGCTCACCGTAGCCTCAAACTCCTGGGCTCAAGGGATCCGCCCACCTCAGCCTCCCAAGTAGCTGGGACTACAGGTGCATGCTGCTATGCCCAGCTAATTTTCAAATTTTTGGTAGAGACAGCATCTTGCTATGCTGCCCAGGTCAGTCTCAAACTCCTGGGCTCAAGTAATTATCCCGCCTTGGGCTCCCAGATTGCTGGGATAAGAGAACTGAACCACTGTACAGGCTGAGAATGTATTGACGTGATATTCCCTTCTCCCTTCTCCCATTTTCATGATTCTGAAACAGAGATGCAACCTAATGAATGGTAATAGCTAACATTTATTCAGCTATTATATCCAGGTACTTTGCTAACTAATGGCATATTTCATTTAACACTCAATTATATCATACATTATTGCACCAACCTAGCAGATGAGAAAACGGAGGCTTGGTACAGGTAAGCTACACAAGATGATAGCTATTCAGTTGGCAGATTCAAAGCCAGGCAGCCAGATTCCATTGAGTACTTACGTTCCTACTCACTATCACCCACCCACCCTCTGACCCAGACAAGGCAGCAGTTACTAAACCAAGAGTGAATTTTCTAATCAAGAATATATAAAATATACAATGCTTGATTGTGCATAATCTTGGATCTAAAAAATTCCAAATTGAAGGATTTATCCTAAGGACATTATCAGAGATACAGGCCCCAGGAGTTTTACAGCAGCAGTACATTTTTAAGTCTGCATGATATTCCACCATATTGGATGTGCCATAAGTCAATTAACCAATTAGTTCTTTGCTGGATATTTAGGTTGCTTCCCATTTTTTCTCTACTAATGTAGAGAATATTCAGTCATGGGAAAATGCTCATAACATATTCAACTTAAAAACTATAAAACAGTATGCAGAATATAATCACAATTATTTTTTTAAACCCTAGAAAAAGAATAAGGTGGTACACCAAAATCTTAACAGTGTTTATTTCTGAGTAGAAGGATTATTTGTAGTTTTTATATTTTCACGTTTGTGTTTTCTATAAAGTATTCAAATAATTAAATAGGTAAACCAAGAAGAATGGTACTGACCTACAGAGCCGTCTTCTGAGTTTGATTTATGAAGAGGGTTCCTAGAAAAGAAAAACAAATCAGATTACCAGAGAGACTTGCTTTCATGGGAGAACTGGAAACCCTCCTAACTAGTCTGACCAGCATCAACACTACTTAATACAGCCAGGGAAATTGTTATAGGCTATTTACCACTGGCTTTTCTTAACCCATCTGCTGACTTCCTAGAAATAGACTCGTGTGCCATTTGTCAACATTTATTAAAGACTCACTCGAAGGTGAGACCCGTAATATTAAATGAAGAAGACAGACTTCTTCACTAGATGATCACTAAAGTACCTTTCATTCTGTGAACTATTAATACAAGTGAAATTGCTGCCATTGGGAAGTGTCTTGTGTAAGAGAAAAAGAAAGCAAATGATAATAAAATCATAAACAGCACCGCAAATGCCACTTGGGCCTGCACATGAGTACAGGGGTCAGCTCTTGGGAAACAAAGAGGGCGGGGAGGCGGGGGAGAGACCCACAGCAGGAGACTGAGTGCCCCTAATAGGGGCGGCCAGTACGGAGTTCCTCCAGTTGCTTGCTGCCAGTTGGCAAGTGTAATGTCCATCCCGCTGAATGTTCCAATGTTCAGAGAGAAGCCAGAAATCTGCATTTTTTTTTAGATGGAGTCTTCCTCTGTTGCCCAGACTGGAGTGCAGTGGCACAATTTCAGCTCACTGCAACCTACGCATCCCAGGTTCAAGCAATTCTTCTGCCTCAGTCTCCCAAGTAGCTGGGATTATAGGCATGCACCACCATGCCCAGCTAATTTTTGTATTTTTCGTTGAGACAGGGTTTCACCATGTTGGCCAGGCTGGTCTTGAACTCTTGACCTCAGGTGATCCACCCGCCTCAGTCTCCCAAAGTGCTGTGATTACAGGCGGTGAGCCACTGCGCCTGGCCAGAAATCTGAATTTTTATATGAGACCTCTAACATTTTTAAGTGGTGGCAAATGAACCAGTTTTTAAAAATGTGTCCAAATTAATCAATACATGTCTAGGCATCGAATTTGCCCCCTACCCTAACACCTTTGGCTGCCAGTTTGTGAAGGCAGATACAGATGAACTCAAATAATCTGAAAAGTGTACACAACCGAAAACCAGTTCATTAAACATTTATCCAGAAAAAAACTCAGATAAACAAAATTTAAAGAAAGAAAGCATGAAAATGGGAGAAGGGAGTAGGGAATATAGCTTCAATATGTTCTCAGCCTGTATTGATTCAAAGCCTTTCTTTGTTCTTTTTTGGGAAAACCAAAGAAAGTTAAAAGTTGGTTGTATCAAAAAGGGAACAAGGTGAGCAGATCACTTGAGTTTGAGGCCAAACTGGACAACATGGCAAAACCCCATCTCTACTAAAAATACAAAACTTAGCCAGGTGTGGTGGCGCACGCCTGTAATTCCCACTACTTGGAAGGCTGAGGCAGGAGAATTGCTTGAACCCGGGAGGCAGACGTTGCAGTGAGCCGAGATTGTACCACTGTACTCCAGACTGGGTGACAGAGCGAAACGTGGAAGAAAGAAAGAAAAAAAGGGAGGGAGGGAGGGAGGGAGGGAGGGAAGGAAGGAAGGAAGGAAGGAAGGAAGGGAGGGAGGGAGGGAAAGAAAGAAGAAAGAAAGAAAGAAAGAAAGAAAGAAAGAAAGAAAGAAAGAAAGAAAGAAAGAAAGAAAGAAAGGAGAAAGAAAGAGAGAGAAAGAGGAAGGGAGGAAAAGAGGGAGGGAGGAAGAGAGGGAGGGAGGGAGGGAGGGAGGAGCATGGAGCAAAATCTTTCATTAGGTGGGTCCAAAGCCCAGAAGGAAAGTTCAGTATCCTTGGGCTTGTAGCCAAGGAAAACCAGAAAGAAGGCACCTGCATCAGAACAGACACAGACACTTTGGGTATTTAAACCCGAATCTGCACTACATGTTCACTGCCAGGAAGGAAGATGGAAGAGGTGATTTTCACATCTGAATGAGTGAAAAGACCAGAGAGTTGGAGGCCAGAGATGAGTTATACTAAAAAAATTTTAGAGGAAAGGCTGAGCAGGAGGAGATCAGCCTGGGCAATGCAGTAAGACACCATATCTACAAAAAAAAAAACAAAAAAAAACTTTAAAAACGTTTAGCTGGGCATGGTGACATGAGCCTATAGTCGTAGCTACTCGGAAGGCTGCAGGAGGAGGACTGCTTGAGCCTAGGAGTTCAAGGTTGCTGTGAGCTATGGTCGCACCACTGACCTCCAAACTAGGTGACTGAATGAGACTCTGTCTCTTAAAAAACAAAATACGGTACAGGAAGAGAAACTGAACATCCTAATCACCTGAAGTGATTTTCTGTCTACCTTTTGGATAAAAGGACCTTGAGAATCCAAGGTGACCAGAGAGAGGGGAGGGAGGCTTTTTCATGCAGAGCTGCCTTTAATAAGCCACCACCCTTTGGTAGCTGCATGGGTGTGGGCTGATACTGGGTGCCATTTCTGAGTGGCAGGCCCAGCCCTGCAAGCACCGCCATTCTCCACCACTGAGTGCGGTGAACTGTGGATGACCAGCACAAAAATCTGAAAGCCTTCTATTGTAAACTAGGGGAGAGTCCAAGCTCAGAACAGAATCAGGGGAGAAACCGCTGCAGAGGACAAGAGCTAGATTTGAATTCTAGTTATTTCCCCTTACTCCTATGCTGTGAATACAGAACATGTAAGGAAAATCCCACCTATCACCAAATTGTGCCACAACATGGCTGAGACCTACTTTCCTGCCTCCTATCCCCACAACAATTCAAATCCCTATATTTACCTGCAAGGCTTTTAGGAGGTAGCCATTTGAAAATGTAAATCATTCAGTCAAAATGTAGCGAATAACACCACAAGTAAGGGACATGGATGAATAGGAAGAAAGGGGACCCACAGGCTGGGGAGGAGGCGAGACTGGAACAGAAAAGCCTAAGAAAGGATGGGGGTGGGGGATGAAAGGAATGAGGAAGAGAAGCAGCCAATGTGACTCTCAGGGCCACAGGAGAAGCTGGAGCAAAATAAGAGCAAGCTAGCAGGCTGGAGGCTGAGGCAGGAAATCCTCTGAAAGAAAGATGAGTTTCTGCTTACTTTAGATTCTTAATTTTTTTTTTTTTTTTAATCTTACTGTGCTGGACTTTGCACTTCAAGTCATGGGGCTGTGCAACTGCTCACCTTACTTCAGTGGGCCGGGGTCTGCAGCTGGTAAACCGTGTTTTCTGTAAGGGGAAGTCAGAGGCACAGGGAGCCCCACATGCATTTTTGCCCTCACGCTAAGGACTAGGGATGTCTTTTTTTTTTTTCTTTTTTTTTTCTTTTTTCCTGAGATGGAGTCTCGCTCTGTTGCCCAGGCTGGAGTGTAGTGGCGTGATCTTGGCTCACTGTAACCTCTGCCTCCTGGGTTCAAGCGATTCTTCTCCCTCAGCCTCCAGAGTAGCTGGGATTACAAGCACATGCCAGCATGCCCAGCTAGTTTTTTTTCTTTTTTATTGAGACAGAGTCTCACTCTGTTGCCCAGGCTGCAGGACAGTGGCGCGATCTCGGCTCACTGCAACCTCTGCCTCCCAGGTTCAGGCAATTTTTCTGCCTCAGCCTCCAGGAACTACAGGTGGGCACCACTATACCCAGCTAATTTTTGTATTTTTAGTAAAGATGCGGTTTCACCATGTTGGCCAGGCTGGACTTGAACCCCTGACCTCAGGTGATCCACCTACCTCGGCCTCTCAAAGTCCTGGGATTATAGGCGTGAGCAACCATGCCTGGCCAGGACTATAGAAGTCTTGACATAATTGCTAAGGACCAATAACCCTACCTCGGGATAAAACTGATTATGTAATAAGTCAAAACATAAACTGTGAACTTCTACTTTCCCTAAGGGTCACCAAAATACTTCAAAAAGCACACTGCAGAAAAACGTACGCTCTCAGTGCTCCACCATTATCACAAAATGTAATCATATTTTCCTCTCTAAAATGATGACTGACAATAGTTTCATTATTTTTCATCTACAGTCTTCAAATTGTCACACACTTTGAATAACTGTATCATCTAGTTTAAGCTTGTCCCAGGCACTGCTTGAATTTCCCCAGGAAGCCAGCAGATGGCACTGTAGTTTCTTTATTCATCTTGCTGTGGTGAGTGGGATTTTGTTTTTAAAATTTCACAAGTTCACCACCTAGATGCTGGCCAAAGAATAACAATCCCATGTTTCATAAGCGTGAGGCTCTCCAGCTCATCAAATTTGCAAAGGAGGAAAATGACACCGTATGAATTTGGATGCAGTGACTTCTCCCTGCAAACAGAAGCTGGCATAGAAGCAATGCAAAATGCCATCTCCTTTCTCCTTGAGACTGACTATTAAAATTCATCCAGCAGGAGCAAAAATCAATGATATAACCCCAGTCCAAATGTGGATGGCAGCAGGTGGAAAGGGTCATTTACTGATCTCCTGGTGGAAGAAATTAATGCTGAGACGTCAGTTCCAAAGAAGCCTCCTGGTAGAATCTCCTTCCTCCAGCCGGATGCCCCAGGCCCGAGGATGGTGGGTGCTGGAGGTGGATCTGCTCTTTGGACTCATTTTTTTCAATGTCAGTGGCTAAAAAGGATGGGAACAGCATGGATTTTGATGACCAGGAAGCAATAATTAATATTTCTGCTGTGCTTTAAAACTCCATTTAAACATTTAATTATCATGAAGTATTGGATTTAAAGTCTCAGAAATAAACCTTAGAAAATACTGTAACTCCTACTATTTTAAGACCCCAAACCTGCTTAAGTGTCAACATTTTTCCTCAAGATCCCTACACTGCTTTAGCTGTTCCCGAAGGCAAAATTCACTTAAGAAAATTCCTACATTAAGGAATTTATCAATTGCATTTAAAAAAAAAAAAAAGTAAGAGACAGCATCCCCAGAACTGAACTAGTTTCGGTCCTCCTACCTCCACCTTTAACAAATTCTTTGTTAAATTGCTTTGTGTATTCATTTTCACTCATTCTTTCATTGAGTACTTATTCATTCACCTCCCAGTAGGAGTCAGCATCCTCTGAGGTCCTGAGAACACAGCAATAAACAAGACAGATTCAAGGAGGGAGACTGCAGAGTCAAGAAGTGGGGAGAAGTTGAGATGATGGGACAGAGAAGGCATCTCTGAGCAAAAACCTCAACAATGAGCTGAAATAACATTCACTTCCCCAAATGGGGAAAGCTGGGCAGGGTAGCAGCAGGGGAGGGAACACGAGGTCCATTTTGGACATGCTATGTTTGCAGTGCTTATTAAACATCCTGTGGAGACAGTAAAGAAACTGTTGGATATGTGAGTCGAGAGCTGCAGATAAGAATTTGTAAGTCACTTGCGTACTCTAAGCTCTGAGATTGGCTGAACACAACAAAGAGAGAAACATTATGAAGACTGAGCTCTGGGGTAACCTGATTTTTAGGGGTCAGAAAGGGAAGGTGAGTTCCCTTAAGATGAGCGGCCAGTGGAGGAAGGAAAAGCAGGCAGAGTGCTCCTTTACCTTTCTGGCTTGAATAACATTAAACTCAATTTTACAAAAATTATATTGCAGTTGGGCGTTGTGGCTCCCACCTGTGGTCTCAGCACTTTGAGAGGCCAAGGCGGGCGGATCACCTGAGGTCAGGAGTTCCAGTCCAGCCTGGCCAACATGGTAAAACCCTATCTCTACTAAAAATACCAAAATTAGCCAGGTGTGGTGCAGAGCACCTGTAATTGCAGCTACTCAGGAGGCTGAAGCAGGAGAATCGCTTGAACCCAGGAGGCAGAGGTTGCAGTGAGCCGAGATCATGTCACTGCACGTCAGTCTGGGCAACGGAGTGAGACTTCGCCACACACACACACACACAGTTAAAAAAATATTTTGCAGCCTTATACTCCACACAGTGGTAACTCTACGTTGCCATATTTTCTTTTCCAGTGAGTCTACTGCTTTACAGTGGAGATCCTTATAAGACCAAATAGTAGGAGGAAGAACACACACAGGTCAGCATGAAATTCTTTTCACTTGCATAGAATCCCACCTGTCAATGCAATACTCTCATTACTCCCCATCACAGAATAGGGCTATCACGGGGACGGGAGTGATGGCATGCCTGAGGTCCAGTCACGCTGGGCAAGGGCCTAATTGGGCTTGGTGGCCACATTTCTGACTCCCGAGTCCAACAGCTCACCCTCTTCCCCAGACTCCTTCTCGCTTACACAGGAGAATTCCAAATTGTATACATTCTTTAACATGATGCCCCTCTTCTACTTACGAAGGGATAGACGGAAAGGGGATACCATTAGATACTGGCCTGGCTCTTGAGTAAATTGCTCAGAAGAACTTGCAAAAATAGAAAGTTTTCAGCACCAAATCTGACCACGGCCTATGGAAGTATCAGAACTAAATATTCCAAGAACACTTTTCAGGAATTGACATTACGACTATTGCGTGACCCCCCCCCCCATCTGCTTCTAGAAGGAAAGGAGACCAAATACTATGGCTCAAACTTATTTTTCGTCTTCTGTTCATGCACAGATAGTCTAAGCTACATCCAGGAAAAGACAACTCTGTCTCGTTTCTACATGCTGTGTCCAGCACGCCAGAAAAGCACGATGAATGGCCAAGCATAGAGAAATTCCTGAAATACACTTCATGTTTTGGCTTTGGTGAGCTGTCCAGAAACTTCATTATAACAAAATAAGAAAACAAAAGAAAAAACAAAAAAGAAAGAAAAGGGAAAAAAAATGAAAGCGATTATAACCTAATTTCCAAGAAAGGAACATACGCTATATGTTACTGGAAATCCTGTACTTAAGGGATTTTCAAAGTTCCTTAATCTTGAGTCTCAGGAAATAAACTTCTCCATTAGTTGATTTCCTGCTGAATTTGGAATCTGGGCTTTTGCTGTGTCTGGGTCTTTTCCTGCATCATCCCAGCCCTGCCAAGGCAGTCCCCAAAGCCAGTAGCAGCCTTTTCTCCACGATTTCAAGAAATGCCTGACACATCTGTGCTACTGATTTGTGCATGTACAGGGGGAGGCAGGGGAAGGTTAAGAGGTTGAAGGACTTACATTAATAAGTAGTTAAGATTTTCTTTTTTTTATGTCCTACTTAAGTATGGATAACTTTGTACCTTCATATTCTGCTCCTTTCCTGACAAAGCATTTCATGTTAAGGAAATAATGCCTCAATTTAATATTTCTTTTGATACCCTTTGATACCCAAAGGGTATCAAAGATATTTTCATCATACAAATCTATTTCCCATGTTTAAGAGAAATAGATATGAAACAAAATTCAATTCATACTATTCACTAGTTGCCATAAAAATTCAAGGATCACCCTTTCTCCAGCCACAGGGCCAGGACTTGGATGACGCCAGAGAGACGATGAGAGCCGAAGCTTAATGCTCTCTCTCAGAAACTAGCAGGTGCAGGGAGTGAGTGCCTCCTTAAATTCCACACCCTGTGCACCTCTCTTCCTTGGGTCCATGATTTAGCTTGTGAATTCACTGGCTGAGACTGAAAAGTAATTCTATTGCCGAATCTGGCATACCATTAGAACTCCAATAATATTCAGTATCAATGACAACATGGGTGACATTTTGTCAGGCTGGCCCAAATAATCCCCATCCAGGTTTTTCTTTCATTTCACAGTCTATTCCCAGTCTGGACTTGCTGGCTTTTTGCTACAAGGTCACCTTTATATACGATCAAGGCAGGTATCTGCAGTGCCAAATACAAGACAATGGCCTGACCCAGCACACACGCTCAGGAGTCAGGCAGAGCTAGGGGTAAACACCAGCGCTGCCACTAATCTAAGCCTTGACTGTCTTTTTAAGTGCAAGTGTGATGATAAAAACAGTACCCCTTAATGGATCGTTAGGAGGAGTACATCGGAGTGAATGTTAAGAGCTTTGCACAGCGTCTCGCACTAGGGAAGCTCCAAGTAAATGTTACTTCTTGTAACTATTCAGAGAGCAGTCCCAAAGTGACAAACTGTCTTAGTCTTCTCTATCCGGCTCGCTCTTTTTATCCCCCCAAGTATTGCTATTACGTATCTCCTATTCTAGATTCTAAGTTTCCAAATCACTAAGGTTCTTCCTTGCAAATTATTTTATCATTAACTTCTCTCAAATAATTGAGATGGACACAAGAATTTCTCCTTGACTTCCCTATCACTTTATAAAAGCAATTTGTATGTTTCTCAGAATTACAAAACACAACACGCATAATGATTGAGCATGATGTCAAAATTTCTTTATCCAATGGATTTTCAGCCTATTATTTCCATTATTCACATGTTATTATATCCTACTGTCTTCCTTAAGCAGTATTTAGCTTATTGTATACGACACATTGTATACCAAATAATTTTTTATTGACGTTGCGTAGCTTTTCAATACAGGCACATATTTATATCATGGGAAATGGCTTGGGGTCCATCAGTTACCTCAATTACCATTAACTCTCCAAAACATTAACTCTCCAAAAGAACTGGCGGGGTTTTCAGGTATGAAGTGTAAATGTTGCCTCTAAACAGTAATACCATCTAATCTTTAATTCTGGTTCAAAGGGGACTTTTTGCCCCATAATCCAAATTCTTACACTTGCAGGTGCTAAAAGGACATTGAAAGATTTGAAATTTCCAGCCGTGAGTTGTAGAATTTTTGACTTTTCTACCCCACCCTCTTTGTATATCTTTGGTTTACAACTGATATCAGAACCACTTTAAGTCAGCCTATTCCTTCTATATAAGAAGTCTCAAAAGGGCGTCTTACTCAGAAAAATAAGGAGAAAGATACAGCTAATTTAGACACGCAGTGTTAGTTCTAATGACAACCACCTTTGTTATCCTTCAATCCCCTGCTAATTGTATTAGACAGATGGAAGTTGTAGGTAAGTAAACATTATCTTTCCTGCTGCAAATCCAGCCTGCCTCCTTTTGTTCTGTATGTGGTAGAGATCATGAGCAGCTGGCTGGTATCTCAATGTGAAGGATGTCTCAAATGTTGTCATAAGGCCACTACCCGGGAAATGGCATCGCACAACAAATGGTTCAGAATGTGAATTCAGGAGTCCAAATGCCAGTGTTCAAAGCCAAGCTCTACCCACTACTGATAGTAACTCTGGGCAAGTTATGTACTTCTACCAAATCCCAGTTTCCTGCTATGCAAAATAGAGACAATAATGCTACTGATCACGTAGAATTTTTAGAGTTTTCCGTGAGTTGTGGCTTTTACTGTACTTACTACACGCCTGTACATGCCAAGCACTAAAATAATTAAATAAAATAAGCTAGCTATTATTACCGCCTTTTCTTTTAACCACTCTACCTATAAGCCAAGACATCCTTAGTCCCTCTCCAAATGTACTTCCATTTCTTAACTTGTAAGGGGCTGGTTCTCTGGCACCTCAGGAATGGCTAACAGGCTCTCCCGGCCAAGGACAGGGCCCATCCCTGTTGACTCTGAAAATCCCCCACAAAGGTGCAGTGAAAGAGATTTGTGTCCTTTCATTCACCAACTGGTAACTTGTACCGAAAGTTAATGATGCGGGTCACTGGCAGAAACTTAGAGTTTCACGTCTGAAAAGCAGCCAAATCCCATCTCTTCACAGGGGAGCCCATGGTCTGGTTGTATCTGGGCCACGGCCTCAGTAACGCCAGGACTATCCAAGTGCAAGAGCAATGTGGGCTCAAGGTAGGGAGAGTCAGATCTGGGATGCGATTCAGTCATCCTCTGAGGTTTCCAAAAGCCCCTCAGTGGGTCTTCTCTTTTCCATCTGGGCCATATTTTTCTTCCTTTATGGTTTCATGGGTCTGAACTATCTAAGAAGTTAAGATAAAATTGTTCTGTGAATGCCTGCTTTGATGCCAATAACACTGTTGACAGTAACAGCATCTATTCCAGTACTGTAAAGTTATAAATGCCTTCCCAATTCCTTCAAAGTTAATAACTAATGTTCATAATATCCCATGATATATACTAGAAGGTGTGTGTGTATATATATATATGTACATATATAATTCTTTTTTTCAGATAGGTTCTTGCTCTGTCACCAGGTTAGAGTGCAGTGGTACAATCATGGCTTATCGTAGCCTCTACCTCCTGGGGTCAAGCAATCTTCCTGCATTTGCCTTCCAAGTAGCTGGGACTCTAGTCGTATGCCATCATGCCCAACTAATTTTTTGATTTTTTTTTTTGTTTTTTTGTAGAGACAAGTTCTCATTATGTAGTCCAGGCTGGTCTTGAACTTCTGGCCTCGAGGAATTCTTCCACTTCAGCCTCCTTAAGTGCTGGGATTACAGGTGTGAGCCCCCATGTCGGCCCATATAATTTTTTTTACAATGTGAGATCATATAAAAAGGAATGAGCAACTGACCAATTTCATGTATAATCAATGGTTTATTGTTTGCATGGTATAGATAATGAAGCTCTATGCCACTGGATGAAGAAACTGCAGACAACATGGCCCATACCTTCCATGAGTTTACAGGACTCAAGAAGATCTCACTGTAACATAAAAATAGTCAAGCTAGTTGCCTCCCATGTCAATATCCATTTCATTTTCTTTCTTACTTTCAGAGTCCTGATTTTGCTTGGGGTAGCAGTATACCCTGTTATAATATTCACTTCCCCAGACTCCTTTGCAGTTAGTTGAGGCCACATGTCAGTGTCTGGCAGAGAAGAAAGACTAGAACTTCGTGGTGAGATGTTTCTAAGAAAGCTAGTGTTTCTATGACAAAAAGGATTTACTCCATCTACACATCTTTTGCCTGGCTCTTCCCATTATCCCTCCTGGAACAATGCCCAGGCAGACATCATTTTATCACAAGGAAGAAAGTCCCATACTAAGAATGGTAGAGTAGCTGCTTAAGCCTTGGAAAGCCCAACTCCAGACTCCCTGCTATATGAGAAGATGACCCCATTGTCTGAACACTGAAGTCAGGTGTCAGTTATGTGCAGGTGAATATCATCCTAACCGTTCAATATGGTTTGGCTCTGTGTTTCCAACAGGCGTGGAACCTCGTGGTCCGTAATTTAATCATGGGGACAGTTACCCACGTGCTGTTCTAGTGATAGTGAGTGAGTTCTCATGAGATCTGATAGTTTTATAAGGCGACTTCCCCCTCCGCTGGGCATTCATTCTCTTCCTCCACTCATCATGTGAAGAAGGACGTGTTTGTTTCCCCTTCTGCCATGATTGCAAGTTTCCTGAGGTCTCCCCAGCCATGTGGAACTGTGAGTCAATTAAACCTCTTTCCTTTATAAATTACCCAGTTCTGCTATGTCTTTATTAGTAGCATGAGAATGGATGAATACACAGTTACTGGTTAAGAAACGAAAACCACTAACTTCCACAAAGCATTGGTTTGGCTTACCAAGTACATTCATATATCTCGTCATATTTCAGGCTCACAGAACCCCTGAAAAAAACTAGCCCACCATATGTATAAAGAGATTCTGGCCTAGAGTCTTCATGTAAGTGACTTGTCCAAGGTCACGCAATTCATCATCGTAAGTCACAGAACTGGAGGTTAAACTCAGCTCTTTGGACACCCACACCAATGTTTTTCCCAGTAAAACTTGAGCTTCGCAAACTCAAGAGGTTCACTAGTCTTACTGAGCACAGTATTCACAGTACCCAGTGCGGTACTGTGAGCCCAAAGCCAAAACTGCATTGTCTCTAATTTCTGGCAATTTAAGTTTGTAATGTGGCCCCTGGAGTCTGCAGCTTCAGGACAGGTTCTCATGTTAGATGATTCTTCAGTAGGCATACAAATTAAAGTGTAAAAAAAAGGGAGAGACTTGAAATTCTGCTTTTTATTCTGGTTTTGATCTAACCAGTGAAAACAAATGCCTTCATTTTACGGCCTCACTGTGACTTTTAAAATTTACTTAAGTCTTTTTTAAATCTTACAAATTACTGAATCATTGTCAAAAGCAAAATAAAACAAAACAGGGTTGTAGCATATTATTTTCACCACAAAAACTAGCTATTATAAAAATGAGGGAAAAAAAGGTAATTTCTTATGAGCTTAAGCAGCCTACTAAAAAGAAATTACCTTTGTTTACATTATTATATTATTATTATTATTATTTTGAGACACTCTGGGTCTCACTCTGTTGCCCAGGCTGGAATGAAGTGATACAATCACAGCTCACTGCAGCCTCAACCTCCCCAGGCTCAGGTGATCCTCATGCCTCCTCAGCCCCCTAAATAGCTGGGACTACAAGTGCGCACCACCATGTCCAGCTAATTTTTATATTTGTTTTTGTAGAGCTGAGATTTCATCACATTGCCCAGGCTGGTCTCAAACTCCTGGGCTCAAGCAATCCACCTGCCTCTGCCTCCCGAAGTGCTCAGATTGCAGGTGTGAGCCACCATGCCTGGCCTGTTTACATTATTAAATGGTCCCCAATTATTCTGTAAATGGAGCAAAATTGTGTGCTCTATTTCCTTTGTTAAAATTCCCTGCATATGTGTAATAAATATGGAGTCCAAGAGAGGCTTTTCTTCTGGCTGAGGGTGGGGAGGGGCCCCTCGGGAAAGCCCTCTGGCTCTCTGTTTGCCTGAGGCAGGCCCAGGTTAAGAGCCGCTGTGAGAAGGGGCTGCCACATGCTGGGGTGGCATGGATATGGGGTCACCGATCCCCACAGAGACGGGAAGGGAGGGCCCCCAGCTTTGAGTATTTTTACCAAATGTGCAGGAACCTAGGTGGAAAGCAAGGCAGCAGGGGGCTGGCCCTGACCAGCCTCAGCCTGGGGTGGGGAAGAGAGTAGGGCAGATGGGGAGGAAAGAGGCTCCATTCAAGGACCTCCTCCTTATGTTTCCATGGCGACAGCTCCGGAAGCAGGTCAGGACTTTCTCAGTAGAAACAAACAGTGGCTCCCATTCACCATCCCCAAGGCCTGCTGGCCATGCAGGCCGTTGTGCAGCCTGGGCACAGAGGACCCTGGAGGGATGTGGGGACCAGGGCTGCCGCTTTTCTTCTGCCAGCTGCCCTGGGGGCAGCAGGGGAGCCTGGGGGAAGCAGCACCGAAGGCCAAGGCTGGAGGCACTGCGCGCACGGAGGGCCCTTCCTCCTGCTGCAGAGCATGATGACCAGCAACCCCTCCGGGCACTGCTGGGGGAGCCGCCCACCTGCCCTACTTCTCCCAGTGGGCAGCCGGGACTCTGCGTCTAGCCAGTGGCAACCACTTGAGCCTTCCCCCACCCCACTTCTAATTCATTCAGACATGGTTACTATGCAAACGAAAACTCAAGCTTTCCTGTCTTCTCAGAACTCATTTTTAAACTCCCAGGAATCTCTGTCACTGCCATGCGCCCTCCACACCTGCGTCCACTCAGAGTGGACACTGCCCTCTCATGCGTGGTCACTCCGCTCACTGATCTCACCTCGCTCTCAGATTACTTCACGTGCTTCCCCTTTCTTATTCTGTGAGCGCACAAGCACCTGCTGGAAATGATTCAGACACGAGAAAGCTTTCCAAGGTCACTGTGACAATGAAATGACCTCTACTGGCATCAGCTGAACAGCCCCCAATTCCACCTGTGCCTAAGATGCGGCGCAAAGGCCAAGAGCTTGAAGCTGACAAGACATTGATTTGGGGAGCGATTCATAAAGCCAAGCTGGCTGCTTCAGAGTCTCCTGGGAAACTTCTGAGAAGCCTCCAGGGTTCCGCATCTGGAGGTCGAATGCATTAGGTCTGGGCAAGACCTTGAGGATCTGTCTCTCCAATAAGCTCTCCACGTATCCAAGATGTGCAGATGTGCTTGGAAGCACGGGCTTAGCCTAGGAGAGGCCAGGATCACAGTGCCCATACCTCCTCCTCTGTTCCCAACTTGTATCCAACACCTCGAAAATAAAATAAGCAGTACTGCAAGTGAGATTTTCAGAAAAGAACACAGAGTAATCCAATTAAACAAGTGGCCAATCCTCTTCAAGCACCATCCTGACTTGTAAGGTTTTATTTGGGCAACGCTTTTAGGTGAGAGGTTGGGGGCTGGGTTGTCCTGACTACCAAGCATTCCTGACGTGAAGGAGACACTCCCTAAAGAGTGGGTAGAAGCAGCCAGTGGGTAAAAGAATGTAGAAAGTGGAAGTAGAATAAAGAAGTAAATAAATAAGCTAAGCCGGTGGTTCCAAGCATATCTGCACATCACAAGGCTTAACAAGGCCTTTAGACCTTACAGATCGCTCCCTTCCTTCAGTTCTCCCTGCCTCCTGGGAGGCACACAGCCCGCCTCCTCACACTGACAGTGACCCATCTAAAATACAAAGCCCCAAACCAGGAAACGTCTGAGCTGGCTCTGAAGGCCCCCCACCAGCCAGGCCTGGGGCCCCATGACCCATTTCCCCAAGATGTTGTGTTCCCAAGGCTTCGCACACCCTTTCTTCCACCTGGAACTTTCTTCCCCTCTCTGCTTTCACCTAAGAGAACCCTCATGTAATCCCAGCACTTTGGGAGGCCGAGGCGGGTGGATCACAAGGTCGAGAGATCGAGACCATCCTGGTCAACATGGTAAAACCCCGTCTCTACTAAAAATACAAAAAATTAGCTGGGCATGGTGGTGCGTGCCTGTAATCCCAGCTACTCAGGAGGCTGAGGCAGGAGAATTGCCTGAACCCAGGAGGCAGAGGTTGCGGTGAGCCGAGATCGCGCCATTGCACTCCAGCCTGGGTAACAAGAGTGAAACTCCGTCTCAAAAAAAAAAAAAAAAAAAAAAAAAAAAGAGAGAGAACCCTCAGTCAGCCCGGAGGGCCCCACTCCTATGGGAACCCTGTGGCAATTTGGAGTTTGACAATTTATAACAGCCGGATTCCATTTCTCAGAATTCTCTTCCCTGCACAGTTCCAGGTTAACCTGAACCGCAAGAGAGACTTGACATGAAATGCAGAAAGTAGCTCTCTTCTTTCCATGCATCATGGTCAGTGTGGGCATGAGGCCCTGCTATAGCTGGCACGTGTTATTGATGGGCCCCTGGGTCAGGGGTGGCCTGGGGCAGCAGCTGAACCCACAGCGCTCACGTTCCCGCTGGGTCTCCTCCTCAGGTCCTCCAACTCCTGGGCCTGTGATGGGTAGAGCTCCTGAGGAAGGATGCCAGCAACCCCTGTAGGTCCTCTGTACCCACGAAGCTGAAGCCTTGCTTGGAGATGATGAGTGATGGCATGGGTGTTGGCCCACCCTGGTGGGCTGGACTTTGTCCTTCCTCCCTTCTCTTTGCAGGCACTGATTTTGCTGAACTGCCCACCCTGCTGACTTCAGCCTGCACCGCCTGACATAGAAGGAACAGTCCTGGCCAGGCACGGTGGCTGACACTTGTAATCCCAACACCTTGGAAGGCCGAGGCGGGCGGATCACCTGAAGTCAGGAGTTCAAGACCAGCCTCGTTAGCATGGTGAAACCCTGTCTCTACTAAAAATATAAAAATTAGCTGGGCGTGGTGGCAGGCACCTGTAATCACAGCTACTGGGGAGGCTGGGGCAGGAGAATCATTTGAACCCAGGAGGTGGAGGTTGCAGTGAGCCGAGATCATGCCATTGCACTCCAGCCTGGGCCACAGGGAGAGACTCCATCTCAAAAAAAAGAAAGAGAAAGAAGAAAGGAAGAAGGAAGAAGGAAGAAGGAAGAAGGAAGAAGGAAGAAGGAAGAGGAAGAAGAAGAAGAAGAAGAAGAAGAAGAAGAAGAAGAAGAAGAAGAAGAAGAAGAAAGAAGGAGGAAGAGGAGGAGAAGGAATAGGAGGAGGAATAGGAGGAGGAGGAGGAGGAGGAGGAAGGGGAGGGGCAGGGGGAGGGGGAGGAGGGGGAGGCGGCAGAACAGCCTCACCTGGGCTGTGCAGTCAGCACAGGCTGTGATCCATGAGGTCGAAAGCCCATAACAAAGTCCTTATTCTATCTTAACATTCTATTTCTCAAATAGAACCCTGACTGATGTCAAAATACAGGGTCCTCAGCACCACCAAGCAGGGTTCACCATCCCTCCTTCTCCAGTTCCCGTCCTGATGGTTTTCACATTGCATAAGCATCTTTCCATGTCTTCAGATTTTAAGAGGACAGCTACCCTTCCTATCCTACTCATCTTTCCAGGGCTTATTGCTGGATAAATGCTTATGAAATTAAACTTCCTGAGCTGCCTGGCCCATCACAGGTCTCTGCGCGCACACCAGTCTTTGATTGTACCTGTAGCTGGGCGGATGAGAAGCAGTCTGGCCCTTGCAGATAAACAGACCTCGATTCGGAATCCAGCTCTGCCTTGCCCAAGGTCTGTGATCTTGCTAAGTCACTGACCTTTCCAAACCTTGGTTTCCTTAACTGTAGAATTCCATCTGCATCATAGAGTTGTTAGGAGAATTAATAAGATCTGCAAGGAGCACTCACTGAGCTGTACGTGTGAGTCTCCTGTCTTCCTGCCAGCAGAGGAACGTTCTTCATTTACTGACACCCTCCCACCATCACCCCATCCTTGCCCTAATATTCTGTTTCTTCTTATGCAGGAGAGAGAATAAACAGCAGCCACCTCGGTATATTAAACAATTCCTGGCAGCAGCACCTGTCCCCAGCCATCCCAGCAAGAGCACACACAGCCTGCCACCGGCAAAGGACACAGGGCAGACGTGCGGACTCAAGCTGTGTCCGGTCGGCTGGAGGCTCACTCGCCAGACAGAGGGAAGGGCAACGGAGTTTCCAGTTGGGAACAGCTGAGGAGGAGGATTCTGGCCCAGCTGCTCCTACCCCAAGCCCCTGCACTCTGGAATGCTGAGCCCCTCAAATATGCTGTGCAGTGATGCACGCACACACACACGTGTGGACACAGTAATGCCTGCACAAACACATACTTCAGCACATTGCTACCGCACAGGCTCTAGCAAAATAGCCGCTGTTTCCCAGCTGCCTGCATTTGAGGCATCACAAAAGAATCTAAAGGTCATGTGGGAAGGGCATATTTTAGGGGACCATGGCCGCTGATAACCTCGGTGCAAGGCACCATCTAATAAGCCTGAGAACGCCAGACTCACTGCCCTCACCACGGGCAGCACTGCACATTACAGAGCAGGCGAGGGAGCGAACAGCAGAATGTGAACACCTACTGCATGCCAGGCAGTGTGCTGGGCATTCCACAGCACCACCCTGGAAAAGAGCTGTTTTTGTGCACGTTTTATTGACTAGAAACCTCAGGCATAAAGAATTCAAATAACTTGTTCCCATCCCACAACTAGCAGAGCTTAAACTCATGCTCAGATTCTGATCAGCTCCAGAGACTATAACTACCACAGGGTGGATTTGCAGAGACCAGGCTAAATTGGTAGGTTCAGGGCATGCTTTAGACTGGAGCAGAAAACCAAAGTTGGCCTGAGCTAGGACCCTGGAGACCACCTGACTCACACTCCTCACTGTGCCCCTGAGGGAGCTGAAGCCAGAGGATGGTCACCTAGTCGATGACCTGGCCCTCATGCCCTCAGCCTCTACTAAGACAGAAGAGCACCTAATATCATAATAACACCTGGTTCTTGGGCCCATCCACTTATTTTCAGAAACCTAAGCTTGCTGTTTTGCCCATGCTTCCCACCCTGGTGAGCCTAAAAAACCAAATAATGGTGGCTCCAGTTGCCTTTGGTTATCTTCGGGGTGACGCTCTAACTGCCCATGAGGACCAGGAGGACGCCGGGCACAGAGTGAGGGCACATCTACCTCAGTCGGGCAGAAGCATCCTATGACCCACTCTGAAAGGCATCCCTCCACGTGATGTCCTCACTCCCATACACAGACGCAGGCCCCAGGCGCAGGGTGCACACGCACACTCCCCAGGAGAAAACATGGGTGTTCCCATCTACATCACAGCCCTGCCGCAAACAGGATGTGGAGACAGGATGCATTCATGTCAGCACCAGGGGATGTGGCTTGACCTGGATTTCCTAGCAAACTCACAGACCCCATCAGCCCTTTTCACTGAATCTGGTATACTTCCAAAGAGGGACTGACAATTCCACAGCGTGATTTTCTAAATCACAATATTTTGTATGAGCTTCTTGGTACTGTACCTTCATCTGAAGGTATTACATAGTCTGTTGTTTAGGAGAAAACAGACTTCCTTTTTTTCTTTTTTTCTTTTAAGAGACACGGTCTTGCTGTGTTGCCCAGGCTAGTCTTAAACTCCTTAGCTCATGCAATCTTCCTGCATCAGCCTCCCAAGTAACTAGGACTATAGGCGCATGTCACCATGCCCAGCAGTTGTTTCTATTTTACAAGAAGAAAATCTAGGCAGACTTGAACCAGACTGTGAAATAAAATCTGGTAAGAAAAGGGGGGCAACCCTTAGAAAGAAATTTGGCAATGTATGGAGGCTACTATTCTGTTAAATGTTTATTTACAGGTGTCTTTACAATGTTAATATTTATAAGCAGAAAGCACATTTTATTCACACTATCAGTCTGGGGAGACACTAACACATGGTGGATAACAAGCAAGCCCAAGGTGGTTCATCTGAAATTCCAGTCCTGGGAGCAATCCATTTTTAGTTCCATTTCAAAGAACTAGGGGCATTCAATGAATTCAATGCAAGTTCTAAATGAGAGCTCGCTCTGTGCAAACCACGATTCCAGTCACTGAAGACAATTGGAAGAGTGAGCTCTCAGCCTCGGAGCTCATGACTCTGTTGGTTCTTCTGGGATTAGAGAGGTACACAGGGGCTCAAGCCATAGGCAAAGGCATGAACGTGGGCCAGACAGGACAGATAACAGGCAAGATTCTCAAGCGTTTACTATGCTCTTGACAGCTTACCAAGTGAGGTAAGCATCATCATTATCATCTGCATTTTGCAACTGTGGAAACTATAGATAGAAAGGTCAAGTGACTTGCCCAAGACTTGCAGAGCCGGTAAGAAAGACAACCTGGATTTGAACCCAGAGAGTATGATACCAGGCAGGGCACCTTAATTACAAGGCTGTAATGCCACTCAGAGTGAATTGATATGTTTGTCTCTAGCTCTGGGAATTTAGGCAAGCTAATGAGTCTCAAATATAATACATACCTCAATGAGTTCATATAAAAAAAAAAATATATATATATACTAAGAGATTCGCATTGTACCCAATACATAGACATCACCCAAGAAGCTATGTTACGATGCTGCTGACAACATTGATGATATGATAAGTTACAGTACGTTAAGAGACATCAGATCCTTGGAAAATGCTACGGGAGTTCAAGGACAGGAGAGGATACAGCCAGCAAAGAGACTGAGAAAGCATTAACGGAGAAGCAGTCCTTCAAATAGGAATTGAATGAAGGAAATGCTTCCAAGGCATGAAATTCAGACAGCCAAGAGGGCATTTGGGCAATCAGAATATCCACATGGGCTGGAGTTGGGGTTATATGAAGATGTAGCAGTAAAGAAGGGCCAGGGATGAATGTAGGGGGCATTGACTTCCAAGGTGAAAACCTAGAAAGGTCTTAATCTCTAGAGGTCACTGGAGAGAGCTGAGCATCCCCTCAATGAGTTGTGGCCTGAGTGTGGACTAGGGAGACAAATCCAAAAGCCATTTCTTGAATGCTCTTTAGTTCATGAAAAGAGCAGTAAGGGTCTCACTTGGAACAATAAAGATTAAAAATAAACAGAGGGTACTAGAGTTTGGGGATGGTGTTTCCGTCCCCGCTGAAACTCACGATGAAATTTGATTTCCAGTGTGGTGATGCGGGGAGGTGGTGGGTCACAGGAGCAGATCCCTCCTGAATGGTTTACTGCCATTCTTGTGGTAGTGAGTGAGTTTTCACTCTCAAGGGTCTGGATTAACTCCAGTGGAAACGGATCAGTTACCCAGAGAGCAGGCTGTTACAAGGTAAGGTTACCCTTCTTGTTTGTTGCCAGCTCTTCACATGTGTTCACTTCCTCTTTGGCCCTTTTCACCATGTTATGACCCCACAGCAAGGCCCTCCCCAGAAGCCCAGGCCATGCCCTTGAACTTCCCAGCCTGCAGAGCCCTGAGCTAAATAAACATCTTTCTTTAGAAATCAGCCAGTCTCAGGCTGGGCGCAGTGGCTCATGCTGTAATCTCAGCACTTTGGGAGGCCGAGGCAGGAGGATCACTTGAGGTCGGGAGTTCATAAGCAGCCTGGCCAACATGGTGATACCCGTCTCCACTAAAAATATAAAAATTAGTCGGGTGTGGCGGCACATGCTTGTAATCCCAGCTACTCAGGAGGCCGACTGTACCACCACACTCCAGCCTAGGCGACAGAGGGGAAGCAAAGAAAAAATTATAGAAGTTGAAAAACAGGAATTGGCAATTAAATATGGGGTCAAAGATAAAAAGCAGGACATTATGATGAAAAAGCTTGGATAAAGGGCAGAAAAATTTCTCAAGAACAGAGAGAGGGAAGTGCGGACAAAGAGCAGGTGGCTAGAGAGGAGTCAAGAGGGCGTGATGAATTACGGTATATGAATGGGCAGTTTGGGTGAGATATTAGTGAGCAGGCATTTTTCAGCAAGAGGCTGTAATAGGCAGGCCATCAGATTGCAGAGGTCAGAGGTAGGGAGGTATATTTACAATGGGTACCTAAAGAGCTCAAAGCCATGGGCACAGGTAGTACCTTGGGAGGGGGTCACAGGCTGGGTAAAAAGCCTGGGGTGCACTCACAGTGAGGGCTGGGCTGAGCCGCACAGACTGCACATAGAGGAGGAGAAACTCGAAGCTGCAAAGTCGCAGCCACCAAGGGAGATGCGAGAAGCGCGGCCCGAGGAAATGTCAGCAGGACCCAATGCAACAGGGACTGCACGCAGGGAGAGGCCTCCGGTTAGGTCACTATAAAGTCATTGACCTCTGAAGTAACATTTTATCAGGGAATGAAGACAGGGGCTGGGCTTCACGGGAAGTTTAGCAACTAGGGAAAGAGAAATAGAAATACAGTGTGCAAGAATGGCAAGCAGATTTTTCTAAAGTAAAGAAGACCTAAGTATGTTTGTGCATGCTCACTCATTCAATCGATGTATTCAACATTGCCAGGTGTCTTCTGTGTGCCAGAAGTGAAGCAAAAGATCCAGAACTCAAGGAGTTCAGGGTGAAGGTGACAACACACACACACACACACACACGCACGCACACATGCACACAGTCCACTGCAACTGAAGCAGGAGAGTCCAGGGGGTATAGAGCCCAAGTAGCAAGCCACTTCACCTCCAGTCTGTGGATTAGGGAAGAATTCTGAAAGGGGCCAATCCCAGAGCTGAGGTTTTAAGATTGAATGGAGGTTGCTCAGGGGAAAGGGGTGGGAGGGATGGTAAGAGAGTGGGAGATAGGATCCTGCTGGAGGAGCAGCATTTCTGAGGCTCAGCACGCTTTTGCAGACCTTTTGCTCTGCCTAGGGAGCAGGTAGCAAGGGTTAAGGTGGCCAGGTAAGTGGATGGCAGATGGAGGAGGAGGCGCAGGAGGATGAGGAGGAGGAGAAGGAGGAAGAGAAAAAGGAGAAGGAGAAGGAGCAAGAAGAGGAAGAAGAGCAAGAGAAGGGAGGAGAAGGAGGAGGAGGATGAGAAGATCAGATCAGAGCTGCAAGCATTCCAGAGAGCAGCAGATGACTTGAGCAAAGCAGGGAGTTGGAGTGACCAGAACAGGCATGTGTGCTGGGGCTTCTTCCCCGCAGTCAGAGGAAAGAGGGTGAAGACAACGATCTCTGAGAGGGAGAAAAGGAAAGCTGACATAACCAAAAGAGTAATCAGCTTGCCAGATAAAACGCACCTGAGAGCGAAGCATTGTCCAAGGAGAGTAAGTGTCTGCACAGAACATTTATAAACTACGCTTGATCCTCTTTATTCGACCACAGACACCGCTCAATTGGCCTTCTCTCCTTTTATTTATCTTCCTTTTCCATCATGCTATATATTTTTGGACTTTTTCACCATAAAATAGTTCAAGTGTAGCCACAGATAATGAAAAAAAGCAAAACTAAATCAGTGAATTTTCAACTCCAGTGAAAGACTTAGTAGAAAAGAAGTTATAAATATTGGTTAAGCTAAAGTTTTGAAATTTATTTTGGACCTTCCTGCCTGTGCAGGTAAGTAACTGGGGCCAGCTTACATCTGGATGAGGGCAGAATTTGCTCCTATTTTCAAGGGAACCCTGAAGTGTAGGTTTTAACTGCTGCTATTTATGTAACACCAATAAACATGATTTGTCCCTAGCCTCTGTATTTGCATAAGCGATACATTCTAAGGACTTTGGAATTATAGCTCTGTGGTTAGGCTTATGGGTTCTTAACTGGGATCAAATCTGTGTACTGCTCCGTAGTAAGTGTGTGGTCCTGGGTAACTTACCTCTGTCCCTTAGTTTTGCATTTGTAAATGGGAAGCATACCATTTGCCATCTCGTAGGGTTGTTGTATTAAATGAGTCAATGTTAAGTGCTTAGATCAGTTCCTGGCACATAATAAGAACTCAGTAAACATCACCTACTATTACCTGTTTATATCTTTTCAATTTTTAGTCCACATGAACTGCCCCATGAAGATTTCCTCGATAAACATACAAAGAAATAGCCAGGTAGCCTTCCCTACAGTTGGCTCCCTTGAATGTAATGACACTAAAGAATCTTGACACACAGGCTGGGTGCGGTGGCTCACGCCTGTAATCCCAGCACTTTGGGAGGCCGAGGCAGTGGACCATCTGAGGTCAGGAGTTCAAGAACCATGCTGACCAACATGGAGAAATCCTGTCTCTACTAAATATACAAAATTAGCCAGGCGTGATGGCACATGCCTGTAATTCCAGCTACTTGGGAGGCTGAGGCTGGAGAATCGTTTGAACCCGGGCGGCGGAGGTTACAGTGAGCCTAGATCATGCCATTGCACCACTCCAGCCCGGACAACAAGGGCCAAAGTGCATCTCAAAAAAAA
>NW_016107656.1:1400399-1407511 GCF_001604975.1 Cebus imitator
CAAAGAAAAAGAAAAAAGCAGTCCAGCCACCTGGGTTTCTGAAGGCTGACCTGAGTCACGGAGCCAACCCTGGACCCATTCATGGAACATGTCAGATGTGTCTACTTGTCAGGTTTTCTGCGACTCATAGCTAAACTCATTTGTCATAGTTATAAAGCCATTTCCTAGCACCCTCAAAAAAAAGGCCTTGCCCTCTAAATATTCTTGAAAGTGTCCAGTAATAGAAAATTAGTTAAGGTCACCTATTCAGCCAGTTCACACAAATCCGAGATTGAGTAATAAAACAGGTATGTCAGAGGCATTCGAACCAGAGCGACTCCATCTTGAACTGGGGCTGGGTAAAATAAGACTGAGACCTGCTGGGCTGCATTACCAGAAGGCTAGGCATTCTTACTCACAGAGTGAGATAGGAGTGGCAGGGCTGCTATTACAAGATAGAAGTCAAAGATCCTGCCAATAAAACAGGATGCAGTAAAGAAGACAGCCACAACCCACTAAATTCAAGACGATGATGAAAGTGACCTCTGGTCATCCTCGCCGCTCATTATATGTAAATTATAATGCACTAGCATGCCAAAAGGCACTCCCATAAGCACCATGACAGTTTACAGGTGAATGGCAACATCTCGGAGTCGCCCTATATGGTCTAAAAAGGAAAGGAACCCTCAGTTCTGGGAATTGCCTGCCCCTTCCGCAGAAAACTCATTCACCCCTTGTTCAGCATATAATCAAAAAATCACTGTAAGTCTGTTCAGTCGGGCAGCCCATTGCACTGCTCTACCTGCGGAGCAGCCATTCTCTGCTGCTTATTATTATTCTCTAATAAACTTGCTTTCACTTTACTCAATGGACGTGCCCCGAATTTTTTCTTGCGTAAGGTCCAAGAACCCTCTCTTGGGGTCTGGATCAGGACCTTTTTCCAGTGACAGGCAGTCTCATCAATAAGCAATGTAGATAGATATAAACAGAAGAGGCTCAAATGAAAGCTTCCTTGGCCTCCTTTATTAAACTTCCAGTGAAAGCATATGGAGTGACCGGATAATGTAAGTAAATAAGGATGAATGGGGACCCCGCCAAACTCATGACAGGGTAGGGAGGGACCGCTCTTTCTTTCCACCCACCTACTTAACTATCACTTACCTATTGACCTACATCTTGTGTATGCAGGTCAAGCTCATCTAGAGGCCAGCAGCCCCACTTGGCAACGGCATCTCTAATTGATGCTGAGACACCAGGTATGTCGGAATTCTCACTGCTTGTCTCTGGCCCTCCCCCTCTTCTGGTCAGAGCTAACTTCCTGTAACTTGAGACTTTAAACCCTGTTAAATGCTAAATACTACGGAGAGAAGTGATGTTATTTTTTAGAAACAGACACTGCAAGCATAATTAAGGCCAGATACCTCCCTTGGAATAGGTTTTAGCTGGGCAAGGAGGATGGAGGCATGTGCACGAGGGTCCTTTGAGACAAGTTGGGAAACTGTGGATACACGAGGCGGGAGTCGCAGGAGCAGGGCTCAGCTTTGGCACTGCCTCCTCCTCCGCATTTCTGCTTCTAAGGGTGGGCCCCTAAAGGTCTTGCCCACATGTGTGTACTAAGTTCTCTTGCCTTTGGAATAAAAAGTAGAGAAAACTTCTGCCCATAGAACACCACTCTGACGCAGAATGATATTTTGGTTGGCAGAGACTTTTGCAGACTCCAACCAGCCAGAGCCAACTGGTTCGCCAGGTCACCCTTTGAGGCTCCCATGCTCAGCTGCAGGGCTCCCAGCAAGCGTTTTGATGTAAGGAATAGTGAGATTGTCTATTTGCAACTTCAAATACGATTAATAAATTATTCAATAGAAACAATGCATCGAACCTATTCAAATTATAATCTGACCTAGGATTTTCAGAGTGATACGTCTTTAAAAGCAAATGAAATAAAAACACAAAACCTCTTGGGAGTTTTATACAAAATAATCATCGATGCAAGAATAAGTATCACCCTTTTACAACCATTACAGCAATACAGCAATATGGATTCAGGCAACAATCATGGAAAGAACCTAAAACCATTAGGTAAAAGTTTGATGAGAAACATGACAGTTTCACAGTCTCAGATTATCACTTCACTATATATATATATATTCACAACAAAGAAGAAATTGTAACTTCTCAGAAAAAAACTTGGCAGATACCACCTTAACTGAATGACAAAAATTAATATCACTAATAATGAAACGAACAGACATCACGTGCCCCCGATGTAATGCACGTGGAGCAAAAAAGAACCAAAGAAACCCCAAACAACAAATACTTCATCAAACAACTAGGCTACACTCTGAAAAATGTCAATATTGTCAAAGGCAAAGGAAGGCTAAGAAACCCTTTCAGATTAAATATGACAAGAGACATGACATCAAAATGCCAGGAGTGATTTTTTTTTCCTAAAAAGTGCTGGACTGGAAAAATAGTGCTATAAAAGACATTATTGGGACAATTAGAAAAACTTGAATATGGCCAGACTTATGCCTGTAATCCCAAGCACTTTGGGAGGCCAAGGCAGGAGGATCATTTGAGGTCAGGAGTTCGAGACCAGCCTGACCAACATGGTGAAACCCCGTCTCTGCTAAAATACAAAAAACATTAGCCAGGCATGGTGGTGGGTGCCTGTAATGTCAGCTCCTGGGGAAGCTGAGCCACAAGAATCGCCTGAACCGCAAGAGGGGGAGACTGCAGTGAGCTGACACGGTGCCACTGCACTCCAGCCTGGACAACCG
Organism: Cebus imitator; assembly: GCF_001604975.1. Lineage (NCBI taxonomy): Eukaryota > Metazoa > Chordata > Mammalia > Primates > Cebidae > Cebus > Cebus imitator. The sequence goes on from NW_016107656.1 coordinate 1,403,159, forward strand.
AGCAAGATTCCCTCTTAAAAAAAAAAAGAAAGAAAAACTTGAACAGGAACTATGTATTAGAAAAAGTTATTACGTTTCCTGCATTTGGTCATTACACATTATTATTATGTAACAGAATGTCATTTGGTGATTACACATTATTATTCTGTACTAGAATGTTGTTGTCCTTAGGAAATATTTGGTTAAGCATTCAGGGGTGACAGTCGTGATGTCTACCATTTATTCTCAAACAGGCCAGCAGTAATAATAATTGGTGGTGGTGGTGGGGGGTGTGTGTGTGTGTGTGTGTGTGTGTGTGAGAGACAGGGAGAGAAAGCTCAGGGCTGTGCAAATGTCAACAACAGGTGGTCTGCGTGAAGATTACATAAACATTCACTGCACAATTCTCAATCCTTGAAACTTTTCTTTAAGTTTAAATTTATTTCATTATTTTTTCTTTTGAGATGGGGTCCTGTTCTGTCACCCAAGCATGATCACAGCTCACTGCAGCCTTAACTTACTAGGCTCAGGCGACCCACTTGCCTCAGCCTCCCGAGTAACTGGGACTACAGGTGGGCACCACCAAACTTGCTAATTTTTTTTTTTGGCATGGGGCGGGGGGTGCGGTTGAAACAGGATCTTACCATGTGGCCCAGGCTGACCTCAAACTCCTGTCCTCAAGTGATCCTCCCACCTCAGCCTCCCAGCCTCCCGGGAATTACAGGCCGGAGCCACTACACCCAGCCATAAAAGTTTTCCAAAGAAAGTGGTTTTTTTTTTTTTTTAAGACGAAGTTTTACTCTTATTGCCCAGACTAGAGTGCAATGGCATGATCTCAGCTCACTGTAACCTTCGCCTCCCAAGTTCGAGCAATTCTCCTGCCTCAGCCTCCCAAGTAGCTGGTATTATAGGTGTCTGCCACCATGCCTGGCTAATTTTTGTATTTTTAGTAGAGACGGGGTTTCACTACGTTGGCCAGGCTGGTCTCGAACTCTTGACCTCAGATGATCCGCCCACCTCAGCCTCCCAAAGTGCTGGGATTACAGGCGTGAGTCACTGCGCCCAGCCAAGAAAGTGTTTTTATGTTAAAAGTGAAGGCTAGTATAGTTTTCAAAAGCCATTAACAGAGAAATAAAGGATAAAATGTTTTTAAACTTTCAAATTGTTTAGAAACACATTAAGTTTCAAGTACTTAAAATTACAGACGCAAAATGACAGTATTACAAATGGAGACAGTGGGTGTGTGTTTAAAATTTTTCGTTAACCTCAGAGGAGGCCATCAGTCTCTCTCTTGGCCACAAGAGCCATGCCACATTTTACTAAGTAAGGGATATAAACACGGAAAGAATGACTCTCCACAATTGAGGGGAAGAAGTACTACCCAGCCTAACTAAGGTTAGTACAAATTTGGTGAGTCACTTCCTCTTAGGAGGAAGAGCAAACATTTCTTGTTTCCTGAAGGATTTGGAGGGAACACCTGAGCTCTCAGCCTGAATCATGCTACATAAGTAATAAACTAGGCCAGGAAAAGCTACAGCCCATTCACTCGATGCTTCTACCCAACCATGGTACCTCCAAGTTCAAAATCAATGTCAACTTGAGTCTTTTTTGTCGATTTCAGCCTCCACATTGCTAGGTTCCTAGGAGGAGGCAAGGCACACAAAACAAAGAAAAGTTGATGGATGTACACAGTTATCCTCTCACCCTGAGTGGGCAGTGGCCTTGGTTGGCTGTGGTACATCACCCCTAACGCTCCTCAGTCCAGGACCAAACCCACAAAGCCTCTTAAGTTTAGAATTAATTGTAGCTTTTTGGCAAAGCAGCCCTCCTCCCTGAACCGCCTGTGCCAGCAGCACACACACGTGGATGGATTAGGCAAAGCTGTGCTCTAAAGCACACACACGCTCTCCCAACGTGTGCTTTGCATTCCAGAAATACTTGATGCCTAAACCACGTCTATGCCTCCCTTGGCATGAACGTACAACTGGCTCCGCACCAAAGGAAGTGTCTGTTTAGAGACGTGGACTTTCTTTACATTTTTTTTTAACCACAGAAGATCACAAATAGAACATTCGAGCATCGTGATGATGCAAGGAAGTAGAAAAATAAAAGGTTTTAGAAAAAAGATTCGCTTTGTTTTTGTCTTATTTATGTTGCCTAAGAGAAATACTGGAAATACAATATGAAACATAAAATTAGCTTCCATGAGAGCAGAAATTATAGGGTCCAAGTTAGGTCAAGGAAGCAAAAATATTACCTTTACCAAGAAAGGCTGGGGATCATATGCCATTTTTTTAATACACACATTCATTGTTGTTTTAAGGTCACCTACCAAAATGAGGTGCAGAAGAGGGGTTTTTAATCCTTGATTTATTCTGGAACACAGCATATCTTATTTTTGTATCTTGCTTCTTGATAACTTTCATTGTATATTGAAAATTAACATAAAAGATGAAAATCTGGCCAGGCGCAGTAGCTCACACCTGTAATCTCAGCACTTTGGGAGGCCAAGGCGGGAGGATCACCTGAGGTTGGGAGTTCGAGACCAGCCTGACCAACATGGTAAAACCCTATCTCTACTGAAAATTCAAAATTAGTCAGGCATGGTGGCGCATGCCTGCAAGCCCAAGCCCAGCTACTAGGGAGGCTGAGGCAGGAGAATGCCTAGAACTTGAGAGGCAGAGGTTGCAGTGAGCCGAGATCGTGCCATTGCACTCCAGCCTGGGCAACAAGAGCAAAACTCCGTCTCACCCCCCGCCACCCCGCAAAAAAAAAAGAAAAAAAAAAAAAAACAAAAAAAAAAAAAAAAAAAAAAAAAAAAGGAAAATCCATCTTGGTTAATGCACCTATCTTTTCCCCTTCTCTTTTATTTCCAGAGATTTATTTAGAGTTTATTCATGATAAGCAGTATAAAATCAATAACTCTTCACAAAATCCTTAGGCATCAACAATCGCATTCCAAAACACACTCTTAACCACCTAGATACATACAGACACATGCAACATGTTAAGGAAAATGACATCAAACTCCATAGTACATACGCACACAGCCGCCTGTTTGACTTCCGTCAGCAGGGACCTAAAAGGCACCTTCTTGGAAAGTGATCCTGGACAGAGGGAGGAAGACTTACTTTCTTTCCACTTCTGGTGTTGACACGGCGCTACAGAAGCCGAGTGACTCCTACGAGAGAAGGTTCGTACAGTCAGTGTGGTCAGAGCAGCAGGCTTCATCTGATTTGTACAGAGTATCACTTAAAAAAAAAAAAAGGGCAGAAGCAAAAGTAGATTAAAGTCATTGTGCTTACTTCGATCTGGGACCGCAGCTGAAGTGACGTGGGGCTGGCATCGGGTTTCTCCTAAAACAGAACAGATGCTGGTTTAATGGGACTTCCAAACATGTCACACACAAGAAGGACAAATAGACGCGTAAGGAGAGAAGGGAGGATTCGGGAAAGGTTGGGGTATAGAGTGGGAGGAGATGGCAGGGATAAACAGATTTTCTGGGAAACCCAAAATGCTTTTAAAATGAGAGCTATGGCCCCCTAAGATTGAACTATTTTCCAAACTTCACTGCCAGACGCTGCTGATAATTTTATTGGGGAAGAAAAAAAGCACAATTTCAGTCAAAGGAACGGACAGCTCATGGTGAAATAATTCTATGGATATACTTAGCTGATCACTAGGACACTGAATTTACTGCAACCCATTTGAGTTTAGCTATTTTCCAATGGCACTGGAGTTGTGATACAATTCTTAAGTTCTAAATGTATCCAGAGTACTTAGTAACTTAGGAGAAGTTGTTAATGTCTTTAGGAAGTTGGGAAGCTAACTGAATGTTACCTTGCAGCCTTAAAAATCACTATACTTCCATAACACAGACGAACTGACCTATCTAGAAATTTAAAAACAAACACTCTTAGTATCCAGCTGATAAATGAAATATAAAGACTTGATATTAAGAAGGCACTGAAATATCATTAAATTGTGAGATGCAGAAGGATCAAATAATTTAATGGACAAAACCATATAGTGTAACACCCTTATTTCATAGTTCGAGGAGGCTGTATCGCCTTCGAAAGTAAAAGAAGGCGGGGCACAATGGCTCACGCCTGTAATCCCAGCACTTTGGGAGGCCGAGGTCGGTGGATCACGAGGTCAGAAGTTTGAGACCAGCCTGGCCTATCGATATGGTGAAACCCCATCTCTACTAAAAATACAAAAATTAGCCAGGTGTGGTGACACATGCCTGTGGTCCAGCTACTCAGGAGGCTGCAGCAGAAGAATTGCTTGAACCCAGGAGGCAGAGGTTGCAGTGAGCCAAGATCACGCCACTGCACACCAGCCTGGGTGACAAAGCAAGACTCCATCTGAAAA
>NW_016107656.1:1407966-1415361 GCF_001604975.1 Cebus imitator
TGCCACAATGATTAAGAAAGAATATGCTGGGATGAGTACCTCTGAGAATGGGATGGTTGTACACAAGTAGCCAGAAAGAGAAATGTGTTTTAATGAACAGGGATATGATGAACTGGCAACTCATTCATTCCCCAATCTCAGGCCCTTGTTTGTCATAAAAAGATGTCACAGTGGCACGAAAGCGCCACAGAACTCTCGTTAACATCCTCCTTGTTTTTATCACTGCTGTTGTTCATAACGGACATATCTGTATTTCTGTACCAAACTTGATACATCATTTCTACCAAACAGTATATGGACAATGTTTTCAGTTACATATTCCAAGTGTGAGCGGTAGGATGCCAGGCTCAGCTGCAGTTAACAAAGAGGATATAGACTTTGGACATTTCTGGTGCTCAGAGACCAATCACAATGTCCCAGGACCTAACCTTTCCACCTCACATAGAGAAATTTATAAACTTAAACGGCAGGAGGTAAGCAAAAGTATCCTTAGCAATTTTTTAATCCTAAATCTTCCTATCTAGGAGCTGGTAAAGAGAACTCAGAGCAATGTTGAAACTAAACTGTTAGTACCTCTGAAATTTTTTCCGAAACTGCCCCTTTAACACCCAATTGCAGCCTATGATCTTCTGTAACCATCGGCAAAAATGACTCGTTCAATTCACCTTCCCTCCTCCACTTTTACCTTTTCTTCTAGCTCTAAGTTTCTACTTCACTAGTAATAGTAAGTGATAGTCATGCTAGGAAATGATCTTCTTTTGTTATATCTGTTTATCTGCATTTTTAAAATACATTTTATTTGCCAAGAGCATCATTTGCTGTGTCACGTCCCAAATGTAACATGCCTGGTGTATTATCCAAAATGCACCTGTCCCTGCCTACAAAGTAGTTGCTTGTTAGCAACCTTATCAAATGTCTGATGATAAGGAAGCAACATTTTAATCATTTCATCTTAACATGTTCATTTGTTACCTATAACAGGCATTTGATTCTTTTAACTACTTAGACAATTTATTTTTAAAGAAAGAGGGTCTTGCTGTGTTGTCCACGCTGGAGTGTGGTGGCTACTCATGGGCATGATCATCACGCACTGCCGTCTTGTGCCCCAGAGCTCAAGGCATTCCTTGGCCTCCTGGGTAGCTAGAGCTACAGTTCATGACCACCCCCAGCGTGTTTAGCTACTTTTCAGAAAATTGATTGGGGTTATAGTTTGACATATAATGTTAAAGTCATGGTTACAGGTGATGTTTTTGTGCAGAACACTTGTTTTATCTGACGGGCGTAGTGGCACATGCCTGTAATCCCAACTACTGGGAAGGCTGAGGCAGGAGAATCACTTGAACCCAGGAGGTGGAGGTTGCGGTGAACTGAGATCGCACCACTGCACTCCAGCCTGGGCAACAAGAGTGAAACTCCGTCTCAAAAAAAAAAAAAAAAAAAAAAAAGTTTGTTTTATCAAGGGCAGCTTACTAATGTTGAGCAGGAGATCTTGTATAGTGATATTTCGAGTAACTGATTTTTTTTTAAGACCAACCAGGAGAATATTTTTTTCAGGATGTCTTATTAATTTTATCCACCAAGGATAAGAGATTACAGTTATCATTTAGACGCATGTCTTACAGCAAACACATTCTAAAGTAAAAATTTCCACAACTGAGGAGAAGGTTGTAAAGTTATCCACTAAGTTAAGGACCCATAAATACTTGGAGAGAAAAAAAAAAACAAACAACAACAACAAAAAAAACAGAATAAATTATTGGCAAAATTCCATTATTATGACACTGATGGGTGTCACATGATATCAATGACAAAAGTGCAGAAGAGTAATTACTATAATGTGTCATGTGCCAGGCACCTGACTGCCCAGCCACGACTCCTTTATTCCGAGAACAGCTGACAGTTTACAATATAGGTCCTGATCTGGATGTCATAAGGTAGACAGAAATAGTAAACATTGTGAATCCCATCAAAACAATCATTGAGTATATGTATAAATATGTGTAACTTTGGGGCATGGTGTAGAAAGAAAGGATCACTGAGAAATAAGACCGTTCTCTCCTCCGCTTACATAAGCCAACTGTTGCAGTTACTGCTGCCATGTAACAAATCACCCCATATGCAGTGGCATAAACCAACAAGCATTTTATAATGTTCACAGGTTCTGTGAAGATGAATTCTGAAAGGCAATAGCAGAAAAGGCTGTCTCTGCTCCCCAGTGTTTGGAACGTCAGCTGGGAACATTCAAAAGCGGGGGATGACTTGATGGGTAGGGCTGTAATCACTGGAACGCTTGCTCACTCCCACGTCTGGAAGCTGATGGTGGCTGACAGTGGGGAGCTGACTGGTGGTGATCAGCTGGAACACCTACAGGTGGGTCTCCATGTAGGGGTGCATGGGTTGCTGGGGCTTCCTCACAGCAGGATGCTGGGTTGCACGAGTAAGCATATGGAGAAAGGCAGGTAGCAGCTGTATTGCCTGTTTTGTTTTGTTTTTGGTTGTTGGTTTTTTGTTTTTGTTTTTGTTTTTTGTTTTTTTTTTTGAGACAGGGTCTCACTCTGTTGCCTAGGCTGGAATTCAGAGGCAAGATCATGGCTCACTGCAGGCTTGACCCAGGCTCAAGGTGATGAGGTGATCCTCCCACCTAAGCCTCCCAGGTACCTGGGGCTACAGGCACATGCTACCATGCCCGGCTAATTTTTTTGTACTTTTTGTAGAGAGGGGTTTCGCCATGTTGCCCAGGCTGGTCTCAAACTCCTGGGCTCAAGTAATCCGCCCACCTTGGCCTCCCAAAGTGCTGATATTTGTATTGCCTCCTATGCCAGCCTCCTATGGTAAGACATCTGCCAGAGTCGCAAGCCCTCCCAGGTGTTAGGGGGTTCACGGCCCCCTCTCTCAGCTGGGGAAGTGACAAAGCCACACCAGGAGAGCAGCATTGGATGCAGGCAGCATTGGATGCAGACAACATTGTGGCCAGCTTTGGACATTATAGTCTGCCGTGGTGACTGCCAAGGAAATGGGCCTGCTCATGAGTTTTCAAAATGAGAAATGGGGTGTAATCATTTATTCATGACAATATTTGTAAGGACTATCTTGTGGCTTTTACAACATTTGCTCAAGTATGTCTTGGCAACAGTCAGCCTCAGTTATCACTTAAAGATGAAAATATTGCACTGTATTAGGCTGCAATAATCATGTCTCTCATTTCAAACCCATAATTATAGAAAATTTTAAATATGACCGGTCACAGTCACTGTAATCCCAGCACTTTGGGAGGCCGAGGTGGGTGGATCATGAGGTCAGGAGCTTGAGACCATCCTGGCTAACACAGTTAGTAGAAATCCTGTCTCTACCAAAAATACAAAAATTAGCCGGGTGTGGTAGCACACACCTGTAGTTCCAGCTATTCAGGAAACTGAGGCAGGAGAATTGCTTGAACCCGGGAAGCGGAGGTTGCAGTGAGCCAAGATGGCACCACTGCACTCCAGCCTGGGTGACAGTGCAACATTCTGTCTCAGAAAGGAAAAAAAAAAGGTAAACATTAAAACTTTATTTCTCTAGTTAGGTCATGGCTAGTATTAAAATATTTTCTTGATGTGTTAAAATTTGTCTATTTTATTATTAATAGAGAAGGGCCATGCCAAAATGATCTCATATTCATAGTCTGACTGAAAGAGGCTCCACTATAGTATGGTATTGTTAAAAAGAAATATGATTCAGCTGATCAGAAATCTTACTGGGGAGAAAAACTTCAAATCCATTTATTGTCAGACTGGAGAATTTGTAGAAACAATAGTTCTGCAGATATTTATTTTGTCTAACACAGAAGCTAAATAAATAAATCCAAGAACAAAATCAAAACCCAAGTATTGCAAGATGAAATCAGTAGTGTGCCAAAACCAAAACAAATGTGTACACCTATGTGCTTTCACCTGCTTGTGTATGCACACACACACACATCTACAGTCACACTAAAAGGGACTAGGCTCTGACCCTAAATGATGACATTCTGGCTTAAAAGCCCCTATATCCCATTGTGCAAAATACCAGACTCAAAAACCCACCAGGGGCAGAATAAGCTCCTGGAAAACAAATATCATGCCCTCATCCTCACTCCACTTTGTTTCCACCTTCTTGTGGAAATCCACACGTTCCTCCTCCTTTAATGCTGCCAAGGTTCCAAGCCAAATGAGCTTCACAGGTGGAAAAGCAGGAGGGACAAATCCCCCTTCTGTTCCAAAAATGGAGAGGAAGAATACCAGGCGCCCACCAGCTCAGCTCAGTGCCAAGTTCTCCTCCTCCACACTAGGTACAGGAAGGAGGAGGTGGAAAAAGCCAGAGGCGATCGGATGTTAGCCACATGCAGCTAGAAGTAAAATGCCACATGCTACTACTGATGCCTGCGATTAACGGAGGGACCCAAGCTCTGAACTGCTGGGGAAAGTTGCTGCTGGTCGTAGATTCACGTGGTTTCCACCACTTTACAAGAAGACTGTAGAGTTGTGGTATCTCCCAGTTGGCAAACTATACTACATATGTTTCCCACAGGAGAGATCCTTACCGAGTAACAGATAAACTAGGAGAACAGAAACTTACAGGTAAACTCTACTTAAAAACGTATATATTACCTTGTACACTATACTGTCTAGTCTTGGCTTTTATCTGGTTTCCCTGCTTATTACAAATGGGTTGCATGATCAGATTCTAGTCGGTTATTTCACACCTTTTAAAGAAGGCCCCTTTCTCCATGTTTTAAACCTAAAAATACAATCACATTTTTATTTTTATTGAAAAATCAAAGAGACTCTATTTACAAAGTTCTGGAAGTTCAAGCTTTGACCCCATGACCTGCTGACTGCTGTTGAGCCTCTCAGTCCTGTCTGACCTGTCTCAGAGGAACCAGCCGTCCTGCCAGATGAGCTCCAGCAGTCAATACGTGGACTAGCACAGGACAATCAGGCATGAAGATCACTGGGCAACCTGAAAGTCAACATATCTGAAATTCCAATTCTCACCTTTGCCAGGAAATCAATCCCTTCTTGTCTGACTTCTCTCTTCCAGTCAATTCATGAAACATATGTCGATTTTTCCAGAACTTAAAATTCAACATTGTCGGCTGGGCATGGTAGCTGACACCTATAATCCCAGCACTTTGGGAGGCTGAGATGGGCGGATCATCTGAAGTCAGGAGTTTGGGACCAGCCTGATCAACATGGTGAAACCCCATCTCTACTAAAATCACAAAAATTAGCCAGGCATGGTGGCGGGCGCCTGTAGTCCCAGCCACTAGGGAGGCTGAGGCAGGAGAATAGCTTGAACCCAGGAGGCGGAGGTTGCAGTGAGCCAAGATCGTGCCATTGCACTGCAGCCTGCGTGACAGGGTGACTCTGTCTCCAAACAAAAAAAAAATTAATATTGTCTTAGGAGTCTTCTCACTCCCACTAAATCAGCTGCCTAAAGCTACTGTTTTTCTCTTCCCGAGGCTTCTTGCATCTATCCAGTGGCCCCATTCCACTTGCAGTCCTCCGCCTCACGGCTACCTAGGCTACTGTGGAAAGTACCGTGTGGGAGCTGCGGGACTGAGGTCCAGTTCTGCTCCCTAATGTAATGCAACCTTTAGAACCTGTTTCATTTTGTCTGGTTTGGTTTTTCCAATGGCAACAAAAGGCAAATGGATGACTTGATAATCTGTAGGGTCCTTTTTTACTCTAAAAGGGCTATGATCAGTGGTATTATGACTCTCTAATGGCTTCTGTCATATCCATCTTTTGGAAATAGTACTCTGTGTCTCTGCTATTCAAAATGTGATCTCTGGACCATCTGCATCAGCAACACCTGAGAACCTGCTATACATCCAGCCATGGTCCCATCCCAGACCTCCTGAATCAAAATCTGCAATTTGCCAAAATTCCCCAGTGATGTGTACTGTTTGAGAAACTCACTGCTCTGTGTCACTTCTCTCTTCCAAAATCTTTTGTGGAGGCTGGTGCAGTGGCTCACACCTATAATCCTAGCACTCTGGGAGGCCCAGGCGGGTGGATCACTTGAGGTCAGGATTTCGAGACCAGCCTGGCCATCATGGTAAAACCTCATGTCCACTAAAAATACAAAGATTAGCCAGGCATGGTGATGTGTGCCTATAATCCCAGCTACTTGGGAGGCTGAGGCAAGAGAATTGCTTGAACCCAGGAGGCAGAGGTTGCAGTGAGCTAAGATGGCACCATTGCACTCCAGCCTGGGCAACACAGCAAGATCCTGACTAAAACACAACAAAACATCATCTACAAAATGTTTCATGGAAACACAATACTGACAGAATGAAGTCCACATTTCTGAAGAAGCCGCTTCACTAAATGGCCTGATGATGAGCCCTCTTAGTGAACAGTTACCATGTCCTCTGCTCCCTGAGTGTGGACTGAGCCTAGTGTCTCCCTTCCGCTTATGCTGCCTAGAATGTTTCTCCTTTCTGTCCATCCAAATCCTACTCATTGTTTAGCTACAATTCTAATACACGTTCCTATTAACCTTCTCTACCTACTTGTGCCTCAAATGATATGCCTGAGTAAGGGCACACCAATAACTAGCCACATCATGTATTTATTAAATGTACCTATGGGTAGCAATTCTCCTACTCACTTGCTGGTTTACCTCAACTAGACTGCAAATGGCCTTCTAATGAATTCCTGTTGAAATTCACTGTGTGCCGCCACAATCCATCAAAACTATTTACTTAGCATTTATTATCTGCCAGGTTCCCATTTTAAGTGTTAAAGTTGCAACATTGATTAAGACATCCCCTGAGGATGCTACTTTCTGCAGCCTTGCACATGCTCTCTGCACAAGGGAGTGCTGATGGGTATCTATTGATTTGGTTTGTTTTTTTTTTTTTTTTAAAGAGATGGCATATTGCTCTGTTGCCCAGGCTGGAGTACAGTGGTGTCACCATAGCTTACTACAGCCTTGACCTCCTAAGCTCAAGTGATCCTCCTGCCTCAGGCTCCCAAGTAACTGGGGCTACGGGTGCACACCACAAGGCCTAATTTACTTTTTTTTTAAGAGATGGGGTCTTGCTACATTGGCCACGCTGGTCTCAAACTCCTGGCCTCAAGTAAGGCTCCCACCTCAGCCCCCCAATGTGGTGGGATTAGAAGTGTCAACCACTGTGCTGGGCCTGCTTTGTTTAACTTGGATCACTTTGCCAATAAGCCTGAGTCTTTTTTTCTTCTGATTCCTTTTTTTAGTCCTTTATTTTATTTTATTTTATTTATTTATTTTTTTTATTTTTTTATTTTTTTATTTTTTTGAGACGGAGTTTCGCTCTTGTTACCCAGGCTGGAGTGCAATGGCGCGATCTCGGCTCACCGCAACCTCCGCCTCCTGGGTTCAGGCAATTCTCCT
>NW_016107656.1:1416111-1420106 GCF_001604975.1 Cebus imitator
AAAAAAAAAAAAAAAAAAGATCTACAACTTAGATACATAAGAACTTAAAACAAAATGTTGTCATGTTTAATCATTTTTAGGTAAAAATCAGTAGTGGCCTGTCAGTTTCTTCATCCATACCTAACTCTTCACCTTTTCATGTCTCATTTCATCCATATTGCTCCAGGTGTAACAGAAGATGTTCTTCATTTTTCTGGCCCCCGTAAACTCTTGGCCTGGCATAAGAAATTTTCTTCAGAGTGAAAGAAAAAGTAAGGAAAAGTACTCTCATCCCATTATATCAAAGAAGAAAAGGTCTAAGGAGGAATTATTTTTTCATAGCTGAAGAATTCTATTCCACTAACAGCAAACTTAAAGTCTCTTCATAATTAGCAGATCAGTGAATTTCTGAAAGCTTTCATAAGAAAGAAACCTGAAGTGGCAATTTCCACCCAGCTATTAATGCTCTGTGTTAAAATCATGGAGTCTTTTGCTACATTAGTTTATATATACATATATATATATATATATATATATATTTTTTTTTTTTTTCATGGAGTCTCACTCTTGTCGCACAGGCTAGAGTACAGTGGCTCCATCTTAGCTCACTGCAACCTTGGCCTCTTGGGTTCAAGAGATTGTCCTGCCTTAGCCTCTCAAGTAGCTGGGATTACAGATGTGCGCCACCACACCTGGCAAATTTTTGTATTTTCAGTAGAGACAGGGTTTCGCCATGTTGGCCAGCTGGTCTCGAACTCCTGACCTCAGATGATCCGCCCGCCTCAGCCTCCCAAAGTGCTGGGATTACAGGTGTGAGCCACTGCACCCAGCCTGATAGTTTATATTCTGCTGTTATTAGTTACTAATTTCTTTAGGCCTCACCATGTTCCAAAAACTGACAAGTAACTTAGTTCAGTGTTACACGACAAAAGTAGAAAGATCAAAGAGCTAATTAATTTCTATGATAGAAACAGCAGTGGGACAAGATTGTGAAGTGGAGTAGGCGCAGGGATTCGGTTAGTTCATAAACGGTGAGCCGCTTAAGAGATAGATGTTACTATACCTCTATGTCTTAAGGGAGCCATAGGAAAATGGCTCTTTCTGCGAGTAATAATTTCTCCTCTGGCTTCTGGCACAGATAACACACTATTATTCTGAAAGACGTCACATGAAAAATTCCTGCAGAACTCACCTTGCTCTGGAAATGCTTTAACACTGGGCAAAGTTGAAATTAGGTCTAAGATCCCCTAGTGAAAATGGAAGAACATACCAAGGGGGCCTCTCTGAGGTCCACACTCCCCTACCCATTCGAAGGAGTCAAGAAGTACCCAGGGCAGGAGCAGAAATCAGTCAGGGGAGACAGGAGGGTAAGTCCTACTATCTTAAAGCATGGCTGTTGTAAATACATCAGAGTTGAATTGGTTAAATTCAGTGGTAATTTGAATCTAAGAGGGTCAAGCTTGGTGCTCCCACATCTAACATCAAACGAGGCATATAATCCTTTAATTTCTAAACTGTCTTTGTTTAAAACTATGTACTAGATCATTTAAGCTACAACTTTACCAATGTTGAGTACATACCACATACTAAGCATTTTGCTTGGAGATAAGAGGAAGACATACACAGCAGGGCATGGTGGCTCACGCCTATAATCCCAGAACTTTGAGAGGATTAACCGAGGAGGGTGGATCAACTGAGGTCAGGAGTTCAAGACCAGCCTGACCAACATGGAGAAACACAATCTCTACTAAAAATACAAAATTAGCCGGGCGTGGTGGCACATGCCTCTAATCCCAGTTACTCAGAAGGCAGAGGCAGGAGAATCACTTGAACCAGGGAGGTGGAGGTTGCAGTGAACCAAGATTGCCCCATTGCACTGCAGCCTGGGCAACAAGAGTGAAACTTCGTCTCAAGAAAAAAAAATAAATAAATAAGACCTATAAACCACAATATAGCAATGGAACCTTTCCATAAGATGTGAGTATTGCATTGGAAGAATTACCTCTTACAGTGTACAAAACACCGGTGTCATGTTATATAAACATAAACATTAAAAGGCACAGTGTCCATGAAGACATTTTAGTTATCCTAAAAAAGAATCCAACAAGTTCTAAAATTCAATTTTTCATTCTACCTGCAGGACGTGGCATATTTACACTCTCATCCACTCCCTGGGCACATTTCCCAGGAGTAGAGACTATGATACCTGGCCATTCTAGATGGTAGTGGCCATCCCTGGAATCCTCTCACCCTCCCGGTTCTCATCCCATCCAAACTAAGTGATCTTCCTTGTTCTTCTGAGACAGAGTCTCACTCTATCGCCCAGGTTGGAATGCAGTGTGCGGTGGCATAATCTCAGCTCACTGTCACCTCCGCCTTCTAGGTTCAAGCAATTCTCCTGCCTCAGCCACCCCAGTAGCTGGGATTACAGGCACAGGTCACCCACACCAGGCTAATATATATATATTTACAAATAAACATATGTTTATGTTGCATTTTTAGTAGAGATGGGGTTTTGCCATGTTGGCCAGGCTGGTCTCGAACTCCTGTCCTCAAGTGACCAGCCCACCTCAGCCTCCCAAAGTACTGGGATTACAGGCATGAGCCACCATGCTGGACCACCAAGTGATCTTCGGAGTACATCCGGTTGCTCACTGGGATTGACTAACATGAGACAAAGTGACAGGAAGCACTACACAAGCTCATTTCCTTTTGCGTTCCGTTTTTCTCCATCTCCTCTTTCATCTGATCATTCCATAATTTTAAAAATATTTACTAAGCACGTAAGTCAACGAGGATAAAACAGTGAAAGAGACACAGGGCACTGGCTCAGTAAGGCTTCCATCTGGTGAATTCTAACGTCGCTCCTTTTGCATTTCAAGTCTAAGTCACAGGTGTAACATTGCTTCTGTACTGGCACCAGGTACATGACATCTGGGTAACTCTGCTCAGCTCTGGATGTCACATTTCGCAGGGACAATGGAAACCAGAGCACCTTCCCTAGAATGGTGTCTGGAAACGGGATCAAATACACAGGATGAACTGCAGGAAACAGGGCTGTTTACTCAGTGAAAGGAAGAAAAATAAAAACATGGGAAAGACTTCCAGGGAGCAGGGAATGGCTAAGGGCGGGGCTGCCCAACCTCTTTCCCCACAGCTGCCCCCTCACAATGACAGCACACTGCACACTAGGAGAAACAGAGAACATTTAAAATTGGGGGAAACAAAGTGTTATTATTTATTTATTTATTTATTTATCTATTTATTTAGAGATGGAGTTTTATTCTTGTTGCCCAGGCTAGAGCACAATGACACAATCTCGGCTCACTGTAGCCTCCACCTCCTGGGTTCAAACAATTCTCCTGACTCAGCCTCCCAAGTAGCTGGGATTACAGGAGCCCACCACCACACCTGGCTAATTTTTGTATTTTTAGTAGTGACAGGGTTTTGGCAAGTTGGCCAGGCTGGTCTCGAACTCCTGACCTCAGGGGATCCACCTGCCTCGGCCTCCCAAAGTGCTGGGATTATAGGTGTGACCCACCGCACACAGCCACGTATTCTTTTAAAATAATATCTAATGACCATCAAGAAAATAAAGTCAGGCTGGGCACCGTGGCTCACATTTGAAATCCCAGCACTTTGGGGGAGCCAAAGTGGACGGATCACTTGAGGTCAGCAGTTCAAGACCAGACTGGTCAATATGGAAAAACCCTGTCTCTACTTTTAAAAATACAAACATTTGCCAGGTGCGGTGGCTTACACCTGTAATCCCAGCACTTTGGGAGGCCAAGGAGGGTGGATCACGAGGTCAAGAGATCGAGACCATCCTGGCCAACATAGTGAAATCCTGTATCTAATAAAAAATATAAAAATTAGCTGGGCATGGCGGCACACGTCTGTAGTACCAGCTACTCGGAAGGCTGAAGCAGGAGAATTGCTTGAACCCGGAGGCAGAGGTTGCAGTGAGCTGAGATGGCACCACTGCACTCCAGCCTGGCGCCTGGTGACAGAGCAAG
>NW_016107656.1:1420443-1433202 GCF_001604975.1 Cebus imitator
TTCCAAATAAAATATTTTCCAATTTTTTTAAGAACGTTGAGCTTACTTCCTTGAAAATAACTGTTTGAAATAACTGTCTATACGCTTGAAAGAACTAGACGGCATTCCAGACCAAGACACTTAATGATGACCTCTCGATGTTCTTGTTGGTCATTAGTAACAAGAAGTTTTACCTCTTAAACTAAGAGGTAAAAATTGTTTTAAGCTATTTTATAATCATTTTAAATTTATTAACCATTTTACAGCCAACAGAAATATGGCAATTTCTATTTCAAGGATGAAACAGTACCTTATTTCATTAACAGGCACAGTAAAATCTCTTATAAAACATAACAGATTTTAGATCTAGTTTAATTTTTCAATTAGGTACTACAACATACTGACAAAGCTTCTTTGTGCAGTCTTGCACACGCAGTGTTCATTCTGAAGCTAGCTTGGCTGCTGTGCTCCAGAGCGTCCCCTACCACATCTGAGCACTGCACCTTGGACTCCATGCCTGAAGCTTCAATTCAGCCCTTCCATGAGCTTCAGGGGCCCTTGACCGTGATGGCCAAGTTTGCCGCTGAAGTGCGTATCACCTGTCCTGTGCACTGCTCCTGGGAATCGCATACACCACTCTGCCCTGGAGCCATACTCCAGTAAGCCCTGTCAGTGGTTCTCGAACTTAGTGCATTGCAATCCCAGAGGACTTCTTAAAGACAGACCGCTGGGTCCTACCCAAGACTTTAATCTGCATTTTTACCAAGTCCCCAGGTGACACTGACTGCAGGCTGGGGAACCACACTTTGAGAACTGCTGGTCCAAAGAAGGCTGCTCAGAGCTACGTCTAGTCAGATTCAGTGGCCTGCAGCTGAAGGGGTATGTGGCCTGGTCTTCAGTGCTCTAAAAGGCATGATCAAGACCAAGGATTTTAAAGTTAAAAGGGGGCTGGACTCAGTGGCTCACACCAGTAATCCCAGCGCTTTGGGAGGCCCAGGCAGGAAGATCCTTTGAGGCCAGGAGATAGAGATTACAGTGAGCTATGATTGCACCACTGCGCTCCAGCCTGGGCAAACAGAATAAGACCCCATCTGGCTGGACATGGTGGCTCATGCCTGTTAACTCCAAAACTTGGGGAGGCCAAGGCAAGTGGACCACTTGAGGTCAGGAGTTCGAGACCAGCATGGCCAACATGGTGAAAGCCCATCTCTACTAAAAGTATAAAACAACCAGGTGTGGTAGCACATGCCTGAAATACCAGCTACTCAGGAGGCTGAAGCAGGAGAATCACTTGAACCTGGGAGACGGAGGCTGTAGTGAGCTGAGACTGCGCCACTGTACTCCAGCCTGGGGTGACAAAGTGAGAGCCTGTCTCAAAAAGGCTGGGTGTGGTGGCTCACGCCTGTAATTCCAGCACTTCAGGAGGCCAAGGCAGGCAGATCATGAGGTCAGGAGTTCAAGACCAGCCTGACCAATATGGTGAAACCTTGTCTCTACTAAAAATACAAAAATTAGTTGGTCATGGTGGCACGAACCTATAGTCCCAGTTACTCAAGAGGCTGAGGCAGGAGAATCACTTGAACCTGAGAGGTGGAGGTTGCAGGGAGCCCAGATCAAACCACTGCACTCCAGCCTGGGCAACAGAGTGAGACTATATCTCACAAAGAAAAAAAAAAAGAAGAAGAAGACACCATCTCTAAAAGAAAAAAAATTAAAAAGACAAAGATGGACTCACTGTCATTTTATTTAAAAGGATGGGGGAGGAGGACAAATAGCGCCAGGTGTCCAACAATAGAATAAATTACTGACAACACATGGAAACCACATCAATGGAGCATTTAAGCTTGACTGCAGGACTGTCTGCTGTCTGGGATGGGGAGTTTTTTTTCAGAAACTGGTCAGAGCTCTGACCAACTACTATAATTCCACTACTTGACTGGACTGTAATCATTGGAAATGAAATTAAGTTTTTGTGGTATCATTTATTTTTTACATGATATTTTTTAAATGGGAGAAAGAACTACAAGTTCTAACCCAATGACTCAAACGTTTGAAACAGACAACCTTCGGAAGTTGGCAACAGCCCATAACTGGACAAATATTTATGTATTCATCTATTCAACCAGTGTTTCCTGATCAGTTTGTACTCAGTTGATGTGCTGGGTACTGGGGGTATAAAACATCGTCACTGACCTTCAGGAGCTCACAGTCGAGTAAGAGAACGGTAGCAGAATACAAAAACGAAAGGCTTTCTTTCATGTTATCATGTAACCTCTGAGCTGATGAGTATGCAGATTGGGTGATTGAATGGGGGATTTATAAAATTACGTAGATTGATCAAAAAGGAGATGCTAAATTTGAATGGTTCCTCTAACAGATCAGCTCACATTTTGTCCTAATGAAGTGTCACTATCATTGTTGTCTTCGCTGTTGTAAAATCATGTGGTGCTATCATGACATTTAACTACTTTTCTTTCTCATTCTGTGAACCATATTTTGGAACCATCTTAAGCTCCAGAATTAATTGCAAGCCAGTATATTCTGAAATCACCAGCCACAAATTTGCTTTTAAAATAAATCAACTTTTAAATTAGTCATGTTGTGTAATGATGTAGTGAGGGAATGTGTTCTCTTTCTGGGTCCACAAGGGGCGTAGCTTTAAGGGCAAGAATTTCCCAGCACCATGCCCCACTCCCATCTCTCTCCATCCAGGAGATTTAACAGTTTATGTTTGAAGTTCACGGCGTGGGAAGAAACTAAGAGCCAATCACTCCAGCAGAAGTTCTAAGGAACTCCTTTCATTGGCCTGGGGTCTTAGAAAAGGTGGGGGTTCCTCCTGGGTTAAAAGTCCCCTTCTCCCACACCCCTTCAGACTCCATGTTTGGGTGCCCATCCACCAACACTCCCTTCGTGGAAGCCATCTTTCTTTGTCCTGGATTTCCCCTCTGGAGTCCCCTTCCACACTCTCTCGTGGAAGCCTGTCTTCCCCTCTTAAACTCCACCTCTCTCTATTCCCTTCCACTCAGTGTGGAAGCTGCTTTCCTCTCCTGGATTCCATCTTTCTGGATTCTCTCGCTCAGTGTGAGACTTAGCTGTTTCTTTCTCTCTCCTTCTCCTGTTTCTCTCTCTCTTTAAACAAAATCACTTTCTACAAACACTTTTGAGTCCGGTATTAATTGGGCACTGTGCCGTGGTCCCCTCTCTCATTCTTGAGAGGACAGGAGACCAAGAACCTGGAGAAACATCCTCTCGGGGGAGCTGAGGGCACCCTGAACCCCTGAACCCCAATATTACAGTAGCAAATTAAAAAACATACAGATAGGCTGGGCGCAGTGGTTCACGCCTATAATCCCAGCACTTTGGGAGGCTGAGGGGGGCGGATCACCTGAGGTCAGGAGTTCAAAACCAGCCTGATCAACATGGAGAAAACCTGTCTCTATTAAAAATATAAAATTAGTTGGGCGTGGTGGGACACACCTGTAATCCCAGCTACTCAGGAGTCTGAGGCAGGAGAATCGCTTGAACCCAGGAGGTGGAAGCTGTGTTGAGCCAAGATCGCACCACTACACTCTAGCCTGGGCAACAAGAGCAAAAACTCAAAACAAACAAACGAACACAAAATAACCATAGGTAGATATCATATTATTTGAGAAAGAAAATAATTATATAAAAATTGGAATCTCAGAGACAAATGACAAACTTTAGCCAAGGGTAAACTTTTTGTGGGTCTATTATAAATGCTTGCAAAATCAGGTTTGCAGTGGAAACAGGCAGACAAAGTCCCAATGTAATATACATAAATGATATGTTTCTGTTCTTGTATAGTGATTTTCCTCCCTTCTTAGCATTCATCTTTGACTGACTTACTCTATAAATTATGAAACTTAGTTTAAAAGCAAATGAAATTTAAAATACCCATTTATTGAATGGCAAAAGTGCCACGTTGAAATTACTGTGATTTATCTGTGTCTGTAATGGTTACTATAGCAAACATACTTCACTGCTCAAAATTATTACCTGGTTGCATAGTTTACTCTGGTTTAAACATAAATTTATCCCGCCGCTCAGAGCAGCAGCTGTTTGTCAGGGTCGTGTTCATTCATCTACAGCCACAAGGCTCACCGTTTTCTTTCTACGGCTCTAAAGTGGCACAGTGACGTATACACATAACACTGGAAACCAATTAAATTCACACGGATCACTGACTACCAATATGGGAGAAGGGGACACGTTGGAGTACTGTTTATCCAGAACAGAGTTCATCCCCATGTTCACAGGCCTACTTGGACCCCACGTGATTCTGGTAGCTCAGGCAGAAAGCATAGATTGGCACTATAAAAGCAACCCTGTCTGCAAAACAAATGGGATTCTTGGGCATTGGTGCTTGTGGGCACTGCTATTACAGCAACTGAGTCACTGCTGCTGTCCCTCCTATTTTGGGAGGCTGAGGCGGGTGGATCACCTGAGGTCAGTAGTTCAAGACCAGCCTGGCCAGCATGGTGAAACCCTGTCTCTAGTAAAAATAAAAAAATTAGCTGGGTGAGGTGACACATGCCTATAGTCCCAGCTACTTGGGAGGCTGAGGCAGGAGATTCTGGAAGAGAGATTCTGGCTTAAAAGCCAACCTTTCCTCCATACCAAGAGAAAGGCTCTCTCCTTTTCCTCTTCATCATTTACCTGAAGTTGGGCAGAAATGCATATTCTTTACCTGGGAGCAAATGTGCCACATTCATGATAATAGACTAAACGGCTCGCCATAAAAAAGAGTGCTGATAAATAAACAAGAAAGACATTACTTTAAATAGAAAAATGGGCAAATGACTTAAAGAGATGAGTCAGACAAATAAGGATAGAAAAATATGCGTGTTCTTATAAATAATGAGAGGAATATAGTTTAACAGCACAGAAAGATTATCTTTAAAACTGGTAACTTTTTCTCCTTGAATACTGGGAAGTGTAAAAGAACAGGGTAGAAGCACTGTTGGTGAGAATGCAGACTACAGAATATTTCCAGGTGGTCAAACAATGTTTCAAGAGTCTTTAAAATGTTCCCACTTTTCAGCCTGCTATACTCATATCTAATAATTGCCCCTGGCTGGGTGCAGTGGATCACTCCTGAAATCCCAGCATTTTGGGAAGCTGAGGCAGGTGGATCACCTAAGGTCGGGAGTTCAAGACCAGCCTGGCCAACATGGTGAAACACCGTGACTAGTAAAAATATAAAAATAGCTGGGCGTGGTGGCACATGCCTGTAGTCCTAGCTACTTGGGAGGCTGAGGCAGGAGGATCACTTGAACTGGGGAGGCAGAGGTTGCAGTGAGCCAAGATCACACCACTGCACTCCAGCCTGGGTGACAGAGCAAGACTCCATCTCAGAAAAAAATAAATAAATAAAACTGACCCTAAGGAGACAGTGAACTCTTAAGGTAAAGATATACATTTAAAGATGTCCATAGTCACTTATTTATTTATTTATATTTGAGATAGGTTTTCACTCTGTCACCCAGACTGGAGTGCAATGGCGCAATCTCGGCTCACCAGAACCTCCGCCTCCCAGGTTCAAGCGATTCTCCTGCCTCAGTCACCTTGAGTAGGAATGTGCTAACAGACCCAGCTAATTTTTTTGTATTTTTAGTAGAGACGGGGTTTTGCCATGTTGGCCAGGCTGGTCTCGAACTCCTGATCTCAAATGATCCACCTGCCTTGGCCTCCCAAAGTGCTGGATTTCAGCTGTGAGCCACCATGCCTGGCCACTTATTTCTATAATAACAAAATATTGGAAATGCCTAAATAGTTCAAACTGGGGGACACACATTATGGTATACTCAAGGACCAAAGGTTACATAATGATTAAAAAATATTGAACAATAATTCATAAGGGAAAGTATTCCTTTGTGGAATATGAACTGGCACACCGTATACACAGCTTGAAGTCACTGTGTATTTTGGTACATGGTGGACATATATAAACAGTGGCATGTAAACTCCCTGGGGAAGGAAATTTTGTATGTTTTCTTCACTGGTGTATCTTCAGAACCCAGCAGAGTATCTGGCACTTAACAGATACTCAATACGTACAGAACAGATACACAGGTCGGACAAAAGCTTGTGGTTACATCTGAGTTGTAAGTGTGAGTGGGGGGCTTACGTATCATCTTTATTTTTTTTAGGCCTTCTGAATTTTCTGATTTTTCTACCATGTATATGTACAAATTTTACAGTCGAAAGCAAAACAAAAATGTTTCTGCTTAAAATCTGTTTTCCTTAATGGTATTCCTTCTATAATCCCAGAGTCAGATTTGGTTCAAAATTTACATACACACACATGCACACTATCAAGATTCTATAACACAACTGGGATATAGATCCATGACAGAGAAGATCTATGTTAACTTTTTAAAATCATACATAATAAACTTCTTTTCTACAAATAGATCTTCGTGGGGTACTTGTCATTTAAAGATACATTATTCAATACGCACATATGTCACAGTGACTTATTTTTCTACTGTGTTATATTAATAAGAATTTTTGAAACATCAATAATGCAGAATTTTTCTCACAGAAATTTTGCTTTGCTTTTCCTCTTTCTTTCTTTTTTTTTTTTTTTTTGAGACGGAGTTTCACTCATGTTACCCAGGCTGGAGTGCAATGGCGCGATCTCGGCTCGGCGCGATCTCGGCTCACCGCAACCTCCGCCTCCTGGGTTCAGGCAATTCTCCTGCCTCAACCTCCTCAGTAGCTGGGATTACAGACACGCGCCACCATGCCCAGCTAATGTTTTGTATTTTTAGTAGAGACGGGATTTCACCATGTTGACCAGGATGGTCTCGATCTCTTGACCTCGTGATCCACCCGCCTCGGCCTCCCAAAGTGCTGGGATTACAGGCTTGAGCCACCGCGCCCGGTCTGCTTTTCCTCTTTCTTAAAATGCCTTGTTGAATTCTCTTGTAGCACAGAAAGGAAGGACTATTTTCTTGTTGTCTCTTAACTGGCCTCAAGCAGCTAAATACTAAATACCACCAGGGTATTAACTACAAAACAGTGATTTCATATAAGGATGTGCATATTACTGCATAGAAAATCTGCGTGTATACAAACATAAAGCCAATTTCCCCAACACATAGCATTTCTTTTTCTCAGGAAGCAAAAACCCAGAAGAATACAAACAGGAAACCTATTACGACCTGCTCTCCAAGGGCAGAAAACAGATGGATGGTCCTTTCCTAGCATCTGTAGCAGAGCAAATAAAAGCAGTGAGTCTCAGCACAATGACTGATGTGGCTGAGAAACAGGACAGGAGGGCCGACCGCATCCCCAATATTACGTGGTCATCTAAAAAAAGATGACGCGAACCTAGAGATATGATTGTTATTTAAAGAATAGAGACAATAAAGAGTCTTAAATGAGTACCCTCAGACGGGTATTTTTAAAGAGCCATAATCCCTATAGTGATATGGCATCAACCTCAAAGTCATCCATATTTTCTCTGCCAAGCCCTAAAACAACATATGCAATCTCGAAGCACTAACAGTTGAATTTTTCATTCACTCTATAAAACATTGAGACTCCAAAGAGGGTGCTTACCTTTGCCACAAATCCCCAAGCTAGAATGAGAAGCCATTAACATCTCAGTACAGATTTTAAATATTCTACCTATACGTTTTGAAAGTTGCTATGAAGACTCTCTTTAAATTGTCCAAATTTTAATCACCAGACAAATGGTCTTCATGAAAATGCTTACTACATGAGAGAAAAAATGATCTTTGGAAATGGAGAGGATTTGTCTGTTTTTTTCCTTAAATTATTTACCGAGCAACATGTAAACCTTTCGAGTTTCACCAAAAATACTACAAAGCTGGGATGAGCAATATACCATGTGACAACGTCAGAATGGACAGGAGATGGGAAGAGAATAAGCTTCGGGGAAGATTCAATGTTGGGGAAAGGACTGGCTGCACAGAAACCGCAGAGGGCTTTCAAAGTTATGATCTGAGGGTGAAGGAAAGGTTATGATTTGGGGTCTGGAGATTAAGGCGTATTCTTCACAGAACTTCAGGAAAATTAAAGATGCCGCTTCCTCCTGGACCTTCCCAGTTCCCCTAAGACTGGGTCAGGTGCTCCCACTGGAATATTCGACCACGCTGTCTATGTCTTCAGGCTTCAGTGTACGCTGGGCACAGGCTATGGGTTGCTCACCATCAACATCTCAAGACCTAGAGAAGTGCCTGGTTCAAACTAAGCATCTAAGAAATATTTGTATCATGAATTGAAAATGGAATAGACTAGAGAAGATTGGAAGTGGAGACACCATCACACATAAAGCCCAGTGCCTTACTATGGAAGTCACTTAAAGTCCTACTGTGTTTTTAGTTCCTGGGTATTAATGTTGTATCATTTGAGCCGCGAAACATCAGAAAGACAGTATGTTCAACAGTAAAGCAAAACAATGACAGAAACATGTTCACGGAAGGACAGAAACAGTGTTAAGTGCTATATATATCTTCCACCACATGTGTCAAGGGGTTTGTCAGGGATCACACAGACTGCCATTTGTCCTTGTTTATCCCAAGTATGCAGCCAGGGAAAAGTTGAATGGAGTGGTAAGTGAATACATAAAAGTAAATTAACTATTTTCTTGAAAACTCTCTCTTAAATAACTATATTCAAGTGGTACACAAAAATCTGAAACGATGGCTGATTCGGTTACATACACCTAGATGTTGTCAAAACAGCTGTAGAAAGAACAGTGACAAACAGCTTTGGGGACACCAGGTCTATGTACCTCATAAGCCCCAAGTGTTCACCAAGTACCTGCTGAGACCCCCAGGTTTGTTTTCAGATTGCATCCCACTTCCCCGCCTTCTGTTCATCACTACATCGCCACCTGTAAATTGAGTACACGTGCCAGGGCCAAGTCTGGAGTGTGAGGTGTTTCTGTAGCACTTTCTGATTCAACATAATCATCATCATCAACATCAAAGTTATCACCATCAACGTGACTATCCCCATCTTCATCTTCTTCTTCACTTCATTCCCACCACTGCCAACATTTACCTCATGCTAACTGGGTGCCATATATCATTCTAAGCACGTTATTTCTTTTTTTCCATTAAATTTGAAAACCATTATAAGGTAGAAACTTTGCCTGTTTTTTTTTAAACCAATGAGGAAACTGGGGCATGGAGAGATTAAATTATCTCACCCAAGACCATGTGTGAAGGTAGCAGGCTCTATAGAGTCTATCTGATTTGATTCCAGGATACACACACTTTTTTTTTGTTTTTTTAAAGAGTCTCACTCTGTCACCAGGATGGAGTGCAGTGGCACAATCTCAGCTTACGGCAAACCGCCTCCTGGGTTCAAGCGATTCTCCTGCCTCAGTGTCCTGAGTAGCTGGGACTACAGGTACGCGCCACTACGCCCAGCTAATTTTTGTATTTTTAGTAGAGATGGGGTTTCACCATGTTGGCCAGGCTGGTCTCAATCTCCTGATCTTGTGATCTGCCCACCTCGGCCTCCCAAAGCGCTGGGATTACAGGTGTGAGCCACCGCAGCTGGCCTAGGATACACACTGCCACCCTAACATCTATTGACCCTCCTGGTCAGTGCTCCAGTGCTGACAGCAGGCTTCCTTTAGCTTCCTGAGTCCCTGCTCTCCTCCTCCACTCTCCAGCCTGTACCCAAGTGTGTTTTGTTTTCTTCTTTGCAAGGCCTTGTTCTGGTAAGTACACAATTACCCTTACCTTCTCCCAGGGCAGGGGCCCTGCCCCAGCCATGCTCAGCCTAGTGACCGAGTCTCTTCCGCCCACTCACAGACACAGCTATGAGCAGACAAACAAATATGGGCTGTTCTCTGTTTCCCAGGGCCACTCCTACCCCATTATTTTGTCCTGAGGGTCCCCATCGCCCGCTGCTTGCCCAGACTTCGACTACTTACCGGAGGACTGAGCCTCTCCAGTAAATCCCCATGATGAGGTCTCCCCAGTAGCTGGGTCTAAAGTAGGCTGGTCTCTCCGGCAAATTCTGCCTGACTATCAATAACTGGCCTTGTGTGGCAAAAACCCAAAGTTGCTAAGAATGGTAATGAGGCCGGGCGCAGTGGCTCATGCCTGTAATCCCAGCACTTTGGGAGGCTGAGGTGGGTGGATCACGAGGTCAGAAGTTTGAGACCATCCTGGCCAACATGACGGTGAAACCCCATCATAAATACAAAAATTAACTGGAAGTGGTGGCAGGCGCCTGTAGCCCCAGCTACCCAGGAGGCTGACACAGGAGAACCACTTGAACCCAGGAGGTGGAGGTTGCAGTGAGCCGAGATCACGCCACTGCACTCCAGCCTGGGCGACAGAGTGAGGCTCCGTCTCAAAATAAATAAATAAATAAAAATAATGGTAATGAATCTCACTTAATGAGTCCCTGTGTCCCAGGGTGGATGTTGAGTTATTTATCTGTTTCTGTGGCAATCCAATGAGGACACATTCTCTCCAGAGGCAGCGCAACCCAAGACACAAAGCCACTGTTCTGAGCTGGTGGCGTGTGTGCAGGAGCCCCCTCTTCCTGCAGGCCTCTGAGGGGCCCGCCACCTGTCAGACATTGTGCAGTTAATTAGGTAACACTTGTGAAGGGTTTTGCGACACATAGCACACATGTCGTCCGGGATCTCACACATGGTGTTCCACGTTGCAAAACTCAAGAGCTATTTTTAAATTCTATCTACCAGCTGAGCAAAACTGGAAGAGTGTCTCCTATGGCAGACCACTTTAAACCCACTACTCTTCCACTGAAAATTCCTCAAACAGAGCATACAACTGCTGGGGATTATTAAATAGGATACAAAGGACACTTTAAAAAGAAAAGAAAAGGAAAGAAAACGTTGTTGCAATCCATGCCAAATCTTCTCGGAAACCTCAAAGAGTTTGCTTTTGTTTCATCTATTCTTTTGAAAACAAGCAATTCAAGAGGAACAGGAGGGAACAAATTGCATAGTCTGCCCAGATGTCATGTCCACATAGGTGAGTGAGTCACAGCACTGGTGGGCCATCTGAGGACACACTCAAGAGGCATCTGAGATGCCCATAACCTGCTAAGACAAAGGCCAGCTTTTCTGAAGCCCCAGCCAGACTTGCTTGGGCAGTTAAGCCAAATGCCTTGATGGGTGTAGGCTTGAAGTGTGGGAGCTCCTTTACCTCCCCACGCTATAATTCCACAAAACTTTTCTGGCTTAGGGAAAAATAAAAGGTTATTTTTAATTAATGAGGGCAGGTCATAATTCTCTCTTGAAAAGAGCTTCCTTTTGCCAAAGGGAATCCTCTGAAGGGGTGGGTATGTGTAATGGATTGCCTTTGGCTAAGAGGTTTTCGGGTAGTTTCCTCAAAGAGTGACACTCCAATGACAGAGTCACTGATGTGGGCTTCCCCTCCTATGGCACTCCATATCATGATGGCTCTGCCGCGATCTTTGTCCCGCTGGCTCTCAGGTGATTGCTATCAATCTTTAAATTCTTGAAGCTTGCAAGGACAGGTGCTAGCATGTGCTCAAACCCATTTGTATTTATCTTTCAAATATCTGCACTCCCAGACAACATTACTGATCATACCAAGTTACTTAGTCAAACCTGAAGAGCGATCTTCCTTTCACTTAAGTGGTTGTCATTTTTTAAAGAAAATAATCCTATAAAATTATTTCCTACATAATTAATTTATAATATATTCCCTAGACAATTCATTCTTAAGTACTGCTTTAGCAATCCTGTCTTCATCCCAGCTGTGGGTCATAATCCAGGAACCCTTTAAAGAAAAGGTTGTATCAAGCAAATGTCAGAAAAATGAAATTCTTTCCTCATGCTTACCATTTAATAGGGAAAAAAGGAAGCGGCATAAATACATGAAAATCAGTGCCCAGGCCCCTTTAGAGTAATCAGGACTTCCTAGGCAAACAAATAATTATCACTAATATCAGTATGGAAATTGTTCGGCTGGCATGCACACACCAATAGCACTAATTAATTTCTTCTCTCAAATTAAAAATACTCAATGCAAAGTTCTGAACTCATTTGTCAATGGAAGCCCTACCCGTTTGTCATCATAAAAATCAGAAAATACTGTGCTCTCTGTGCAGTCGATGGTGGTGACTCACGTTGATTAAATGCACAGCCAAGCATCATACTTGGCACTTTAAAAATATTCCCTCCTGAGAAATGTATTAACTCTTCCTGGGCTCAGTAGAGCATAAGCTCCACAAGGCTGGACGTGGTGGCTCATGTAATCCCAGCACTTTGGGAGGCTGAGGCAGGTGGATCACTTAAGGTCAGGAGTTCAAGACCAGCCTGGCCAACATGGTGAAATTCCATCTCTACTAAAAATAAAAAAAAAATTAGCTGGACATGGTGGCCGGCACCTGTAATCCCAGTTACTGAGGAGGCTAAAGCAAGAGAACAACTTGAATCCAGGAGGCAGAGGTTGCAATAAACCAAAATTGTGTCACTGCACTCGGCACTACAGCCTGGGCAACAGAGTGAGACCCTGTCTCAAAAATAAAATGAAAAAAAGAACATAAGCTCCACAAGAGCAGCCACTTCACCCACTTCCCTCACTGCTGCAGCCCCAGGACCTAGACCAGTGCCTGGCACATTGTTGGTGTTCAATAAATATGTGTTGGACAGGGCCGGGCACGGTGGCTCAAGCCTGTAATCCCAGCACTTTGGGAGGCCGAGGCGGGTGGATCACGAGGTCAAGAGATCGAGACCATCCTGGTCAACACGGTGAAACCCCATCTCTA
>NW_016107656.1:1433362-1440812 GCF_001604975.1 Cebus imitator
ATCGCGCCATTGCACTCCAGCCTGGGTAACAAGAGCGAAACTCCGTCCCAAAAAAAAAAAAAAAAAAAAAATGTGTTGGACAAATTTTTAAAAATTCTTTTCCATAGTTCTCACTGCAGCCTCCAAAAGTAGGTATGGTGTTTATCCCCTTCTTACAGAAAGAGAAACTGAGGCTCAGAGAGACTAAATCACTTGCTCATAATCACACAGCTAATAAGTGGCAAAGCCAGGATTTCTACCCCAGGCTACCTTCTTCCTGCACTCACCCTCGCTGAACCATTCTGCTCGACTCCCTAAGAGTCTCATTCGATTCTCTGCTAAAGACATTTGCAGCCACAAAAATGTCCACATGAATACACATATAGGAAGACTCTAGAAATTATTCCCATTAGATTCTTTCTGGCTGTGCCTTAAGACCTAATACTCGGCATGCCTTGGTTCTCTAACCTAATTATTTTAGAGCCTTTTTTATTTCCTTACATCATTATTGCTGTTTTTAGTAAATATTACAGTGACAAAAGTACAGACACAAATCTTGTAGGACAACTTGCCCCCCGCTGTAAATATTACTGAAGCGGTCCTGGCTAAGGAGGGTCCCAGAAGTGACCCAAGTTTCCAGTGTTTTCCATTCTCCAAAGAGAGATGGTCATCATTCTTTAATAGTTTTTACACAGACTATAAAAGGGAGGAGTGATTCCCCATATATTTATTCTTTCTCTTTATTTTTTTTTTTATCCTTCATCATCATTCTTTTATGTTCCCCTTGGCATGTTCATACAACCAGGTTCAACTCTCCCCATAGAAAGAAGAGGGGAGCAGAGGAGAGGCCAGGGGAGGGAATGGGAGAGGGGAAGGAGGAGAGGAGGGAAGAAGGAAGGTAGGGTGGGTAATTCTCTACTCATCATTGTATCCATTCCTTCAGAGCCAAAGTGCAGACTTCTTGAATACACGCTCTACATCTACTGCCTCCATTCACCTGGCATTGATTATTTCAGACCACGCATCAAGCTAGGTGCTAACAGCCCAATGACGAATGAGCCTTGGATGCATTTCTCTCGCTCCCGCTGCTCCTCTTGAGCCCCCATTCCACAAGAATGTCCCAGCATAGCTCAACTATGTATCATAAAGTGAGCTCCTGATCTTTGACGCACATCCTGCTTCCTCCTCCTCTCTCTCCCCTGGTAGCAGCCACACTCCCCTCCCAGCATCTTCAATTAGCCCTAGCCATTCCAATTTAGGTCAATCAAGACCTAAATTCCTCCAACGAAATGTTTCTTCTATTCATTTCCTCATTTCCATTTCTACACTTAGTGTCTTTGCTCAGGCTTTAATCTGAGCAGCACAATAGCCTTTGGACTGCCCTTCCTCCTCCCAAGAGCATAAGACTCGGGTCATTCTCCCAATCAAAAGTTTTCCTGTGTCCTCGCTTAACCACAGAACAATGTCAAACCATTAAACTGGCATTCAAAGCGTCCACATTATGGATGGAACCTATTCTCCAAGTCACTTAGTCTCACTAATGTAACAGAAACCAAACTTCTTTAAGTTCCTTTGAGCATCCTAAACAAGACTCAAACTAATCAGATACTAAAGTAACTCAAATTACTAAACTAAAAGTAAAGAACTGTGCCTTCAACAAGAAATCAACACAGAGAGCAGGTTTACAGTTTACAAAATGGTATTTCCCTACAGAGTCTCATTAAAACTTCAGCACTATTCTGAGACAGTGAGTTGCTTTAGGGAACAACCCTTTTGTTTTTTTCAACAGTAATAACTTTCCTATGATCCTTTCTCTGTATTCTTTATGATTTAGTATCCCAGTGATAAAGTTCCCTTGTCTATCCCCTCCAAATCTCAGGCTGAAATGTGATCCCCAGTGGTGGAGGTGGAGTCTGGTGGGAGGTGTCTGGGTCATGGGGTAGATCCTTCATGAATAACCTGGTGCCCTCCTCATGGTAATGATTGGTTCTTGCTCTATTAGTTCACCAGAAGCCAAGCAGATGCTGGTGTTGTGCTTGTACGGCCTGAAGAACCCTGAGCCAAATAAACTTTTCTTTAGAAATTATCCAGCCTCAGGTATTCCTTTATAGCACAGACTGACACACAAAGCTTTTGTGAACGCATTGCAAATTGAAGTAACTATGGTACAAAGTCTAAGTTGAAAAACCAAACACTAAATGCTTCATCAAATCACTTTACATCATTTTTAAAGCAACTATTTCTTTCATTCATGGATGCTGTAGGTGTTAACTCTAATTTATTAAAGAATTCTTCTCTCGGATGGGCACAGTGTCTCACACTTGTAATCCCAGCACTTTGGGAGGCTGAGGTGGGTGGATCACGAGGTCAGGAGTTTAATACCAGCCTGTCCAATATGGTGAAACCCCATTTCTACTAAACAATACAAAAATTAGCCAGGTATGGTGGTGCACACCTGTAGTCCCAACTACTCGGGAAACTGAGACAGGAGTAACTGCTTGAACCCAGGAGGCGGAGGTTGCAGTGACCGGAGATCATGTCACTGCACTTCTGCCTGGGTGACAGAGTGAGACTCCATCTAAAAAAAAAAAGAACTCTTCTCTCAAACTGCCAATGCCCATTTAGATACCTACTACTATTACCAGGAATAGAATGAGATACGAATTGAAATTTATGTGACAAGCAAACACTAGGTGCTAAATGATTTCTTAAGTGAACTGTTAATTTCTCAATCCTTATATCAAAATCTAGCCAAAATAATGCTTCTGATCTGAAAAAAAAAAAAAAAAATGGAACCATCTTAAACATCTTGAAATACATACATACATATATATTCCTTTAACATCTCAACTACAAGTTACAAGTCGTGAGTGGCAACATTCAGTGTGGCTTCAGGCTATGACAGGGCTGTGCAACGACATGAACTATATCAAAATGGAGACTAAGTACTTGAAAAACTGGTGAAAAATCTATCAAGAGTGAAACCTCCTTAGAGACTTGGGAGAATATTCCCATCATGGTCTTTGGGAATACATTTTACAACAACTGAGAATATTAAGGGAGATTTCATGATTCATATTAAGTTCATCAAGTTGGCCAAGCACAGTGGTTCATGCCTGTAATCCCAGCACTTTGGGAGGCCAAGGCAGGTGGATCACTTAAGGTCAGGAGTTCAAGACCAGCCTGGACAACATGCTGAAACCCATCTCTACTAAAAGTACAAAAATTAGCCTGGCGCAGTGATGGCATATGCCTATAGTCCCAGCTACTAGGTAGGCTGAGGCAGAAGAATCACTTGAACCTGGGAGGTGGAGGTTGCAGTGATCCAAGCTCAGGCCACTGCACTCCAGCCTCAGTGACACAGCGAGACTCCGTCTCAAATAAACAAACATAAAATAAAAAACTCATCAAGTTTTACAAAGACAATTACTAAAAGGCCAAATGGCATTTTGTTTTCTTTTATAAAGTTTAGACACAGCCTTGTACATACTGAGGTCTCAACATATGTTGACTAGATATAACGGCATAATCCTGAATGCCATAAATCTTGTCTCCTATGTTACGTGTGTTTGTTTAGTGGTGACATTTTTTTATGTTGTATTTCTCTTTGTCCCTACAATACCTAATAAGGCTCAATCAACATTTAGTGACTGATTGAATCACAGAATTGTATATGTAACTAGAACTGATGAAGTAGATTAAACAAAAATACAGACCTGGACGACCTTTTTACGTCTGTCGCAGATGTGTGGGCAAAGCTTTTATACTATACTACTGGGTAGCTTGTGGCACTACAACGTGTTAGCTCACCATGAGGTCTTCCTTACAACGAATCCACCTTACACTGAACACTCATATCTAATGCAATATGGTTGTTTATTTCCTTATGAAGTTTCTGTTTACTATGGAATGTCACTTTAAGTACAACTTATAATTAGGCTTGTCATATAGAGAAAATGTAATCCTAAAAATTAGGATCCATCAATTTACAGGAAGGTATGGCTCTTGTCTCAAGAGAACCAATTCTGAGAACTTTCAGAACTTTCTGGGATAAGAAACATCTGCTCTAGATTACTAGTAATCTCTTTTGAGAATGGATATGCAATCATTAAGTGTATCGCTGTGAAGTACTGCCTTCCACAAATATTACCTTTTCCTTATAACAAAAACATACAGCTGCCCCACCACTTCAGCAGTTTCTTACAGGGAGGGTTCATCAGGACTGCTCTGGAAAGCACTCTGGTTCAATGTCCCTCTTGTGCAGGTGCACTCACACCTTCGATTTTGAGAGGTACTCAAATTTGTGTCAAGCTAAGAGAAGGTTCCCTTCTAGTCTGTGGTAAAAGTAATTCTCTCTTTTTCTTTTTCTTTTTTTTTTTTTTTTTTTTGAGACAGAGTCTTGCTCTGTCGCCCAGGCTGCAGAGCAATGGCACGATCTCGGCTCACTGCAACCTCTGCCTCCCAGGTTCAAGAGATTCTCCTGCCTCAGACTCCCGAGCAGCTGAGATTACAGGTGCCTGCCACCACGCCAAGCTAATTTTTTGTATTTTTAGTAGAGGCGGGATTTCGCCATGTTGGCCAGGCTGGTCTTAAACTCCTAACCTCCTGATCCACCCACCTCAGACTCCCAAAGTTCTGGGATTACAGGGGTGAGCCACCACGCCCAGCTGAAAGTGATTCTCAAAGTGACCAGACTTGGTCACTTTATACGTGCTTCGTGACTGCCTCCAGCCATTCACATTTATTAAAAACACAAGAAAATCTTCTGTTGTCTGGCTTCAAATATGGATTGTGGTTTTTAACAGCAATCTTGAAGTCACTCAGGTACGAAATTTCTTACATAGCCCTGAGGTGATACTGATATAAAACAGCCTCCCTTCTCTTGCCTTAGTAATATGGATGGCAGCTTTCAGAGTAGTTTCAGACACTTTCAAAAAAAAAAACTGAATTTGAAAGTTAATTTATGCAGGAACTAAATCAACTTCTACATTTAATATTGTTAGTTATATAATACCATCTATTTACAAATCTTTATAATTGGATATCCAGTTAATATTTGTTGAGCTTCTGCAAAACATGAGTCACCGTGAGGTACAAGGCACTATGGCATATGGTCTGAAGGACACAGAGATGCAACTGAAACCCAACCATCCAGATGCTTAGAATTTAGCAGAAGAGAGGAGACAGGCACATGAATAATAATGCATGGCAGGAAAGCACGGACACCATATGAGAAGTATCATAAAAGTGCAATGCAAATACAGAAGGACAAGAGCCACTTAGCTTGGGAAACCAACAAGCAACTGCAGAGGAAGTGGCATTACAGCAGGGTGCAGTGACAAACATAGCAGGTGAATGTAGCTGAGTGACAAGTGTAGCAGGGAAAAAAGCTAGTGGGAGGGGGGTGGGGACTGTTTTTCTCCATAGCAAATCTCTTCAGTTTATGTGACAATGTAAAAACTGCAAGATAATGAAAGTAAGAGGGCACCTTACAGCATATACAAATATTAACTCAAAATGGATCAAAGGTCTAAATGTAAGATGTAAACGTATAAAACTCCTAGAAGACAACACAGTGAGAAAAGACTCGCAACGCTGGTTTTGGCAATGATTTCCGTGGATGTGAGTGACTCCGAAAGCATAGGGAATAAAAGGGAAAATAAAGTGGACTTCATCAGAATTATAAAAACCTTTGTGCATCAAAGGACATGTTCAAGAGTGAAAAGCCAACCCAGAGAAGGGAAGAAAATATTTGCGAATCATGTATCTGATAAGGGATTAATATCCAGAATGTATAAAGAACTTCTACAACTCAACAACAAAGAAATAAACAATCCAATTCATAAACAGGGAAAGACTTGTATAAACAGTTCTCCAAAGAAAATATACAGGCTGGGCATGGTGGCTCAAACCTGTCATCTGAGCACTTTGGGAGGCCAAGGCGGGCAGATCACGAGGTCAGGAGTTCAAGGCCAGCTTAGCCAACATCATAAAACCCAGTCTCTACTAAAAATACAAAAATTAGCTAGCCAGGCATGGTGGCAGGTGCCTATAGTCCTAGCTACTTGGGAGGCTGAGGCAGGAGAATGGCTTGAACCCAGGAGTCGGAGGTTCCAGTGAGCTGAGATTGTGCCACTGCACTTCAGCCTAGGTGATACAGGAAGACTCTGTCTCCAAAAAAAAAAAAAAAAAGAAAGAAAAGAAAAGATGCCCCACATCACTAATATTAGGAAAACGCAAATCAAAACCATAATGAGATACCATTTTATATCCACTAGGACAGTTATTATCAAAGAGGAAAAACAAGTGTTAGCAAGGATGAGGAGAAATCAGGACCCCTGTGCACTTCTGGTGGGAATGTAAAATGGTGTAGCCAGCATGGAGGTTCCTCAAAATACTAAAAGCAGAACTGCCGGATCGTCCAGCAGTTCCACCTCTAAGGCATATTCCCAAAAGAAATGAAAGCAGCGACTTGAAGAGATAGTTGTACACTCCTGCTGACAGCGGCATTACTCACAACAGAAAAACGATGGAAGCAACCCAACTAACAGCCGATGGATAAAAGAACAAACAAAGTGTGGTATATGGGACAGCGAAATATATTCTGCCTCAAAAGGGAAGACAATTCTGACACATGCTACAAGACAGATGAACGCTGAGGACATTAATGCTAAGTGAAATAAACAGTCACGAAAGGACAAATACTATAGAATTCCACCTACAGGAGGTATTGAGAATGGTCGAGTTGATGTGAGGGGGAATAGGGAGTTGTGTAATAGGTCCAGGGTTTCCATTTCGCAGGATGGAAGGAGTTCTGTGGACGGCTGGTGGTGTTGGTGGAACAAAATGTAATTATACTTACTGTCCCTGAACTGCACACTCGAAATCAGTTAGGATGGTGCATTTTATGTTATATATATTTTACTATAATTTTTTCAAATAACTTTTTTAAAAAACTAAAAGAATAAAGCCAGGCGTGGTGGCTGGCGTCGGTAATCCCAGCACTTTGGGAGACCAAGGTGAGCGGATCACCAGGTCAGGAGATTGACAGCATTTTGGCCAACACGATGAAAACCCACCTGTACTAAAAAAAAAAATACAAAAAAAAAAAAATTTATCCAGGCGTGGTGGCATGTGCCTGTAGTCCCAGCTACTTGGGAGGCTGAGACAGAAGAATCGCTTGAACCAGGGATGGGGAGGAGGTTACAGTGAGCCGAGACCGCACCACTGCACTCCAGCCTGAGTGACAGGGCAAGACTCCGTCTCAAAAACAACAACAACAACAACAACAACAAAACTAAAAGAGTAACTCAACTTAAAAAGTTCCACCCTAGGCCGGGCGCGGTGGCTCAAGCCTGTAATCCCAGCACTTTGGGAGGCTGAGGTGGGTGGATCACGAGGTCAAGAGATCGAGACCACCCTGGTCAACATGGTGAAACCCCGTCTCTACTAAAACTACAAAAAATTAGCT
>NW_016107656.1:1443177-1471331 GCF_001604975.1 Cebus imitator
GGCAGGCAGTGGTGGGGGCTGGGATGGGGCCGTGACAGGGGTGAGGGTGTGGGAGGTGGGTGGTGCTGGGCAGGGCTGGGGGCAGGGCAGGTTGGGGGGGTTGGGGTGGAACAGGGCTGGGCTGGGCTGGGCTGGGCTGGGCTGGGCTGGGGGTGAGTGGTAAGTCAGTTTGGAAAGGACCACAAGTACCAAGCTCATTTTTTTCTATTGTATTGGTTTTTTGTAGTTTATCCTCAGTGGATCCTGGATGTTTATATTTGTATACCCATTTTTAGACAACAGCCTATCCCTTAGAACCATATTTAAAGAATAGGTTTACATAAGCAAACTTTACAGCATGAAAGACTTTTGTCTTATCAAATATACTTTAGCTGGGAGCCTTTCCTCCTCTAATTAGAAGTCTGAGCTTCTTAACATATTTTATGCTTTTATTAGCCAGCGGGTTCATTCCGTAATAAAGGCATTTCTTTTCCAGAATTATACTTTCAAAACTTTCTTGCTTAAAAGACATTTCTTATTAAATATTTATGCTTATTTTTAAAACCCAAGAGTATAATAAGAAAGTCTAACTTTGTGAGTCTAAGAATGCAAATATCTCCAAATGCACCATTACTGTCATTCATTCATCCCACAAAAATTTATTCCTCATATACTATATTGAGGGGATTGTTCCGGCCACAGAAATACAGTAATGGACATATTCACTATACAAAAGTGAAAAATAGCTTTCAAAGTACCATGGAATTTTGGAATTGGAAATAAAGGTACTAAAAAAATCACTGAATTGTACACTAAAAAGGGGGACTATTATTGTATATGAATTATATATCAATTAAAAAACTCATTTCAAGACCAGCCTGACCAACACAGTGAAGTCCCGTCTCTACTAAAAGTATAAAAATTAGCCAGGCATAGTGGTGTGCACCTGTAATCTCAGCTCCTTGGGAGGCTGAGGGAGAAGAATCGCTTGAACCTGGGAGGTGGAGGCTGCAGCGAGCCAAGATTGTGCCACTGATTGCCATCCAGCCTGGGCGACAGAGTGAGACTCCAAAAAACGAAACAAAACAAAACAAAAACCCAGGTGTTAACAATTGTTATCTTTAGGAGCTGAGTATTAGGAGACCGTCACGCTTCTATGTAGGAATTTTTATTCATTTTTTTTTTTTTACATTGAATGTTATGTTGTAACTGTATAGCAAAAATTATTTTTGATTGGGCACAGTGGCTCACACCTGTAATCCCAGCACTTCGGGAGGCCTAGGTATGAGGATCACTTGAGGCCAAGAGTTTGAAGCCAGACTGGGCAACATAGTGAGACCCCCATCTCTTAAAATACACATTTTTTTATATTAATACCCTATAAATCATGCTTTATAATATTACAATTTGATATCATATTACCCAAGGACATAAACTAATCTGTAAATTCATTCAACACAAACTGACTCTTCCAGAAGGCTCTATCTAGAGAGGAAAATGCAAGGTTAGGAAGTGGCCGGGAAGATCTGGCATGGGCCTGCTGGTTTCAAATCTCATCTCGGATACTTACTAACTTTTAACAAGTGCTAACTTTATATAACTAGCCTCATCAATAATTAGTGTCTCTACCATAAATAATAATATCTATAATAAGTATTCATTGAGCTCTAGCATGTACCCAGGAACTACGCCGAGTGCTATATACATAAATGTGATCTTATTCAACCTTCACAACAACTGGACGAAGAAGGCATCGTCTTCTCCATCGGTCTGTCTTGGAACGGTGGCACTTCAGTGAGGTCCACGCTGGTGTGTGGTGCAACCTTGGTCTTCCCCACCAGGTGGTACTTTCAGGGCACTGGTTTCTGCCTCTGCCCAATCTAATCATCAGATTGCTAATAATTATTTCACAGGGTTATTACAACAACTAAACAGGGTAATAGATATACAGGTCTCATCAACTCTAATGTACTTTTAAAAATGTCATTTTTGGCCAGGCGCAATGGCTCACTTCTGTAATCCCAGCACTTTTGGACGCCAAGGCAAGCAGATCATTTGAGGTCAGAAGTTTGAGACCAGCCTGGCCAAAATGACGAAACCCTGTTCCTACTAAAAATACAAAAATAGCCTGGTGTGGTGGCACACACCTATAATCCCAGCTACTTGGGAGGCTGAGGCAGGAGGATTGTTTAAACCCAGGAGGCGGAGGTTGCAGCAATCTGAGATCACGCCACCGCACTCCAGCCTGGGTGACAGAGCGAGACTGTCTCAAAAAAAAAAAAAAAAAAAAAAAAGTTCCACCCTACCCTACACCACTCCTGATTCTCTCTGCTCCTCCCTGCCTTCACTATGATTCCTACACTTGGCACCTAGCTCCACCTGCCCCTTGGGGCCAGACCCTTCCTGGCTTACCTGGATCCCCAAGCCCAGCACCCTGCATCTGTGCTTCATGATCCCCACAAGCTATTGTAGAAGGTGACAGGCATATGCTGGCTGCCTTTTCCTTTGGGTGCTGATGGAGAGGACACTGTTCGAAGTTTGAACACTGGCAATTAGGAATCTGTATGCAAACTATAACACTATTTCATATAATGCAACAGATTAAAATAACATTAAACATATGCCAACTGCTTTTATATATGACTTCTTTTTATTTTTTTAATCTCTTGCAGCTCATGAACAGATTTTGCTCATATCAGCAATGTTCACACCGGGGCCCCAAATGAAGTCCTTCAGAGGTATTCTTTGAGGTTCCTGAGGCCAGACAAAACAAACAAGCAAAACAAAAATAAGCGGATTGCTCAATAAATTCAAATCTGACTAAAATGCTGGCTGGTGTTCAAAACTGTTATCTCCTGGGGCCGGGGCAGGTGACTGGCACCCAGCAATGAGAAGAATGCCCATCTGGCCTGTTCTACAGCCCTGCCCTGCCCTGTCCCATTCTGAAATTGGCATGGCAAGGGCCCAGGGCACATCTCTGCCTGCAGAAGATGTCTCTAAGTTTTCCACGACCGTGGAAGCCACTTCCAGCACAAGAGTTTGGAGTTCAAAGATTACATTGTCGATTTCTGATTTTTTTTTCCTGAGTAACAAACTGCACTTAAAAGTTGGCAAAAGAAGACTCATTCCCAGATCAAACCACTAAGTGCGGTTTTTCTCATGATGTGCTGTGTGCTGGGGTACAGAAGCACAGAACTTACCCACCAGGCATAACAAGTTTCTATGAGAAAATGGAGTCAGTGGTCTGACTGGGATCTCTAAGATGAATCCACTCCACTGAGGGAAGGAGTGAGCGCATACGGCCTCAGCCTAGAGTCATTACTGGTGGCCATTTTCATCTGGGTTGTAGAGGCAGTGAGGACCCAGGAGTGAGGATGGGCTCCAGGTGGATGGAGACCCAGCCAGGCAGTGTGACAAGGGAAGGAAAACCAGAGGTGGCAAGGAGGAAGGCCCGCAGGAGTGAGGTGGGGTGCGCAGAGGGATGGATGGAAAGGGAGAAGGAGCAGGCTGTCAGGGTAGTTCCTTGGTATTTTCATTCTCAGCCCTGCTAACCTGAGCCTGGAGTAGAACACAGTGGGGACGGGGGAGAACTTTCTGTTCTCCTCTGTGCCTTTCAACCAAAACCCCCTAGTCAAGATGGGAAGGAAGAAGGGTCAAGGGTGGAAGGGAAGCTTTCTATTCTCCTTTCTTCCTATGCCTCCTTCTCTCTGTTTTCCACTTCTCCTGGCAACCATGATTTGCTAATGGTCTCACTTGCACACACATACATGCACACAGAGGTGATCACAGGCAGGAGGGGACGACTAGGTGGGCAGAACTGGGAGACAGTCAGGCCTAAGAAAGGCACAGAAAGTCATATCTAAAAGTCAGGCCTAAGAAAGACACCAGTTGGACACGGTGGCTCATGCCTGTAATCGCAGCACTTTGGGAGGCGAGGCGGGCATATCATGAGGTCAGGGGTTCGAGACCAGCCTGACCAATGTGGCGAAACCCTGTCTCTACTAAAAACACAAAAATTAGCTGGGCATGGCGGCATGCACCTGTAATCGCAGATACTTGGGAGACCGAGGCAGAAGAATCTCTTGAACCCAGGAGGCAGAGGTTGCAGTGAGCTGAGATCGCACCATTGCACTCCAGCCTAGGTGACAGAGCAAGACTCAGTCTCAAAAAAAAAAAAGGAAAGGCACAGACACACCCCATGTCCAGGGTGTGGTGTAGGAAGAGGAAAAGGAAGAGGGAAACAGAGGCAAGGGCAGAAGGCAGGAGCACCCCCAGTTTGAGCAGGAAGTTCTACAAGCTGCCCTGTGGGCAGGATCAACAATCTCTTCCTAGACTGTGATGAGCTAGCTTGGTTCCACTCCATTTCCAACACTTGCATTAGTATTTTTTCCTTTCTGCTATTCTGCAGCTCCAGGCGACCGCACAATACACTCAGTTGTGTTAAACAAAACCACAAAAGTTGCTGTTGTCTTGGACAGTTCCCTATCAGATGAACAGAAAGGCCAACCAGGCAGAAGGTACCAGCAACCACAGCCTGGGCCGGGGCTGCAGGTGGGGTGTTGGGAGGCGGGGTGGGGACTGGGCTGGGGTGGGGCATAGGCTGGGAGTGGGGAATGGTGGGGCTAGAGCAGGGGCTGGGCTTGAGGGGCAGGCAGTGGTGGGGGCTGGGATGGGGCCGTGACAGGGGTGAGGGTGTGGGAGGTGGGTGGTGCTGGGCAGGGCTGGGGGCAGGGCAGGTTGGGGGGGTTGGGGTGGAACAGGGCTGGGCTGGGCTGGGCTGGGCTGGGCTGGGCTGGGGGTGAGTGGTAAGTCAGTTTGGAAAGGACCACAAGTACCAAGCTCATTTTTTTCTATTGTATTGGTTTTTTGTAGTTTATCCTCAGTGGATCCTGGATGTTTATATTTGTATACCCATTTTTAGACAACAGCCTATCCCTTAGAACCATATTTAAAGAATAGGTTTACATAAGCAAACTTTACAGCATGAAAGACTTTTGTCTTATCAAATATACTTTAGCTGGGAGCCTTTCCTCCTCTAATTAGAAGTCTGAGCTTCTTAACATATTTTATGCTTTTATTAGCCAGCGGGTTCATTCCGTAATAAAGGCATTTCTTTTCCAGAATTATACTTTCAAAACTTTCTTGCTTAAAAGACATTTCTTATTAAATATTTATGCTTATTTTTAAAACCCAAGAGTATAATAAGAAAGTCTAACTTTGTGAGTCTAAGAATGCAAATATCTCCAAATGCACCATTACTGTCATTCATTCATCCCACAAAAATTTATTCCTCATATACTATATTGAGGGGATTGTTCCGGCCACAGAAATACAGTAATGGACATATTCACTATACAAAAGTGAAAAATAGCTTTCAAAGTACCATGGAATTTTGGAATTGGAAATAAAGGTACTAAAAAAATCACTGAATTGTACACTAAAAAGGGGGACTATTATTGTATATGAATTATATATCAATTAAAAAACTCATTTCAAGACCAGCCTGACCAACACAGTGAAGTCCCGTCTCTACTAAAAGTATAAAAATTAGCCAGGCATAGTGGTGTGCACCTGTAATCTCAGCTCCTTGGGAGGCTGAGGGAGAAGAATCGCTTGAACCTGGGAGGTGGAGGCTGCAGCGAGCCAAGATTGTGCCACTGATTGCCATCCAGCCTGGGCGACAGAGTGAGACTCCAAAAAACGAAACAAAACAAAACAAAAACCCAGGTGTTAACAATTGTTATCTTTAGGAGCTGAGTATTAGGAGACCGTCACGCTTCTATGTAGGAATTTTTATTCATTTTTTTTTTTTTACATTGAATGTTATGTTGTAACTGTATAGCAAAAATTATTTTTGATTGGGCACAGTGGCTCACACCTGTAATCCCAGCACTTCGGGAGGCCTAGGTATGAGGATCACTTGAGGCCAAGAGTTTGAAGCCAGACTGGGCAACATAGTGAGACCCCCATCTCTTAAAATACACATTTTTTTATATTAATACCCTATAAATCATGCTTTATAATATTACAATTTGATATCATATTACCCAAGGACATAAACTAATCTGTAAATTCATTCAACACAAACTGACTCTTCCAGAAGGCTCTATCTAGAGAGGAAAATGCAAGGTTAGGAAGTGGCCGGGAAGATCTGGCATGGGCCTGCTGGTTTCAAATCTCATCTCGGATACTTACTAACTTTTAACAAGTGCTAACTTTATATAACTAGCCTCATCAATAATTAGTGTCTCTACCATAAATAATAATATCTATAATAAGTATTCATTGAGCTCTAGCATGTACCCAGGAACTACGCCGAGTGCTATATACATAAATGTGATCTTATTCAACCTTCACAACAACTGGACGAAGAAGGCATCGTCTTCTCCATCGGTCTGTCTTGGAACGGTGGCACTTCAGTGAGGTCCACGCTGGTGTGTGGTGCAACCTTGGTCTTCCCCACCAGGTGGTACTTTCAGGGCACTGGTTTCTGCCTCTGCCCAATCTAATCATCAGATTGCTAATAATTATTTCACAGGGTTATTACAACAACTAAACAGGGTAATAGATATACAGGTCTCATCAACTCTAATGTACTTTTAAAAATGTCATTTTTGGCCAGGCGCAATGGCTCACTTCTGTAATCCCAGCACTTTTGGACGCCAAGGCAAGCAGATCATTTGAGGTCAGAAGTTTGAGACCAGCCTGGCCAAAATGACGAAACCCTGTTCCTACTAAAAATACAAAAATAGCCTGGTGTGGTGGCACACACCTATAATCCCAGCTACTTGGGAGGCTGAGGCAGGAGGATTGTTTAAACCCAGGAGGCGGAGGTTGCAGCAATCTGAGATCACGCCACCGCACTCCAGCCTGGGTGACAGAGCGAGACTGTCTCAAAAAAAAAAAAAAAAAAAAAAAAGTTCCACCCTACCCTACACCACTCCTGATTCTCTCTGCTCCTCCCTGCCTTCACTATGATTCCTACACTTGGCACCTAGCTCCACCTGCCCCTTGGGGCCAGACCCTTCCTGGCTTACCTGGATCCCCAAGCCCAGCACCCTGCATCTGTGCTTCATGATCCCCACAAGCTATTGTAGAAGGTGACAGGCATATGCTGGCTGCCTTTTCCTTTGGGTGCTGATGGAGAGGACACTGTTCGAAGTTTGAACACTGGCAATTAGGAATCTGTATGCAAACTATAACACTATTTCATATAATGCAACAGATTAAAATAACATTAAACATATGCCAACTGCTTTTATATATGACTTCTTTTTATTTTTTTAATCTCTTGCAGCTCATGAACAGATTTTGCTCATATCAGCAATGTTCACACCGGGGCCCCAAATGAAGTCCTTCAGAGGTATTCTTTGAGGTTCCTGAGGCCAGACAAAACAAACAAGCAAAACAAAAATAAGCGGATTGCTCAATAAATTCAAATCTGACTAAAATGCTGGCTGGTGTTCAAAACTGTTATCTCCTGGGGCCGGGGCAGGTGACTGGCACCCAGCAATGAGAAGAATGCCCATCTGGCCTGTTCTACAGCCCTGCCCTGCCCTGTCCCATTCTGAAATTGGCATGGCAAGGGCCCAGGGCACATCTCTGCCTGCAGAAGATGTCTCTAAGTTTTCCACGACCGTGGAAGCCACTTCCAGCACAAGAGTTTGGAGTTCAAAGATTACATTGTCGATTTCTGATTTTTTTTTCCTGAGTAACAAACTGCACTTAAAAGTTGGCAAAAGGGGCCGGGCGCGGTGGCTCAAGCCTGTAATCCCAGCACTTTGGGAGGCCGAGGCGGGTGGATCACGAGGTCAAGAGATCGAGACCATCCNAAAAAAAAAAAAAAAAAGGTCATTTTTGTGATAATTATCAGCATGGTTGTTATTACTGCCTTCCCATACTTTGCTCCTTCTTCTTTAGTTCTTGGCAGTACTTTAGGTAACAAGGCAGATAAAGTACCCTGAGGTTTAGACGTGAGAAGTGAAACTGATGATCAATGAGGCAGAATAGCTTAATTGATAATTATCATATCACTGGCATTGAAAAGA
This sequence comes from Cebus imitator, assembly GCF_001604975.1. Taxonomy (NCBI): domain Eukaryota; kingdom Metazoa; phylum Chordata; class Mammalia; order Primates; family Cebidae; genus Cebus; species Cebus imitator. The sequence continues at coordinate 1,451,205 of NW_016107656.1, forward strand.
TTCATCACAAATATTAAATAGTAAAACTTTCCTTAAGTTAGAATTCTCCTTTAGAAGGAAATGTTTAATCTTCATGAATCAAGTGACTGACTCCAATGAAGAATTCAAATAAAACACCCAAACAGATCCCAAAAGATGAAAGAGATCAAAGGAATATCTTGGAGAAAAGAAGCCCACACCCTAAGGAGAAAGGACATACACATACAAACAAAAATACCCTTTGAAATCACAGATGAAAATCTGTCTTCCTTTTGGCATCTTTGTTAAAAAATCATGTCTCTGTTGTCACACACATTAAAAAAAAACATAGACCCCCCCCACAGACACATCCAGATGTTCACGAATATTCATGATGTGCTTCCAATTTGGTTTGGACTTGCTCTTGATTTATTTTTGATTAAGTTTCATCGGTCTGTTAGGGCCCATGAGACGGATGGATGGCATTGCTGTAACACAAATTTAGAACATCTTCATATTCTAAATAATTGCTCCAGTCTCTCAAATTATCCGTTATACAGAAATTACTTACGCACAGGTCTCAGAATAGCCGGAGACAGGAACAGCGGATTACTCCTGAACCTAGATTCTTACACCATTCTAGAGTTGGTAAAGTAAGCCTCCAATTCTTATACACAGATTGACATATCAAGGGAGAAAAAAAGCGACAACCTGATTTTCTTTGTTGAGAAGTGCAGTGAGACACTAAAGGAAAGGCAGGAGCTGTGCTCTGGGGTGTATTGAGATTTATTTTCCAAAGTTATCACATGAGCTCATTTGTGTCCTTCCTAATACTGAAGAGTTGAAAAGTCAGGATGACTGAAGCAACTGCCATCGATTTTTTCTTTCTTTTTTTTTTTGAGATAGGATATTGCTCTGCCGCCCAGGCTGGAGTGCAGTGGTGCAATCTCGGCTCACCACAACCTTTGCCTCCTAAACTTCAAGCCATCCTCCCACCTCCACTTCCAGAGTAGCTTGACTACAGGCACATGCCACCATGCTCAGCTAATTTTTGTTTTTTGGGTTTTTTTGGGGGGGGAGGGGTACAGATGGGATTTCACCATGTTGCCCAGGCCAGTCTCAAACTCCTAAGCTCAAGCGATCTGTCAGCCTTGGCCTCCCACAGTGCTGGGATGACAGTCGTGAGCCACTGCGCCTGGCCAGCACCAAATAAATTTGCTCAACATTTTAGTCTCTTGTTTTCCTCAACTTAAAATTCTTAAAACTTCCAAACTGAAAGAAAAGACAATCCCAAATGCAAACATACTGCTGGAATGGGGACAATGGTCTTCCAATGAGAGGGAGCCGGCGAAACCTCCCACTGATGCGTGTGGTGATCCAGAGCTCAGAGCTCAACTCTTTTTTTTATTTCTTCCCCCAGACTTGGTCTCACTCTGTGTCGCCCAGGCTGCAGTGCAGTGGCGCTATCATGGCTCGCTGCAGCCTCAACTTCTTGGATTTAAGTGATCCTCCCACTTCAGCGGCCCCCTCCCTATCGTGAGATATCAGTCTAAAATATGGACTGCGTGCGTCAGGAGGACAATGTCAGGTGTGGTGTGTGACAACACCAGCATAGGCTCAGGGCCCTGCCCCACCTCTGCTGCCTTCTAGGCCAGGCCCCGCAGGTGTCTGCCTAATTCCATTCCAGATGCCAACCTGCCTCCAGCCCCACACTGGGCTCTGCAGAATAGGTGGGCCACTTGGCTTGGGCCACTCAGTCATCTCCAATAGGCCCAAATTTAGACTGTTGACGTCATCGCTAAATGACATATATACAGCTGTAGAAACCCACTCTGAGGGCCTGGAAATAAGCGAACAATCATTGCATTCCTTTAAATTTTGTCTCACTTCAAGACCATATTCTGCCTCTAGTGTGCTACAAATTAACATTTTTAAATAGCCTATAATTAGCTTCTGATTAGCCTAAATAAATTACACTGTAATCTTCCCTGTTAAAAGTATATAATTGTTACATGTAAACACTGAGATCACACTACAATTTTGGCAACCTGGTTTTAATATTCCAGGCTCCAAAAAGGCACCTGGCCGGGGCCTCATTCACCCTCCGATCTTGACTCCAAAAACAGGGATGCTCCTTTCCTTCCCAAGCCATGGCCAAGCCCTGGTTACCTGCTAGTTTCTGCCATCAAAGTGGCCACTTTTACATGAGTTCCTAACTCTTCTCCTCAGTTAGTGTCAATTTCCTTAACAGTCAGGAATGCTTTCTGTTGTATGCGAATGGAAACAACAAAGCTCAGACTTTTTCCTTTTTGGCAAGTACTTGTATTTAAGCAGTAGGCTAGTTTGGTTTTTAATCTCCCAGGCATACTACGTTTTATTAACACAAGCAAACAAAAACCATTTCTAAATGCTCAGGAGCGAGAGAAAAAGGAAGCTGAAATTGGTTGGGCATAGTGGCTCAGCCTGTAATCCCAGCATTTTGGGAAGCCGAGACAAGTGGATCACCTGAGGTCCGGAGTTCAAGACCAGCCTGGCCAACATGGTGAAACCTCATTTCCACTAAAAATACAAAAATTAGCCAGGTATGGTGACCGGCACCTGTAATCCCAGCTACTTGGGTGACTGAGGCAGGAGAATCACTTGAACCCAGGAAGCAGAGGCTCTAGTGAGCCAAGATCACACCACTGTACTCCAGCCTGGGCAACAAGAGTGAAACTTCTTCTCAAAAAAAAGAAGAAAAGAAGAAGAAGAAGAAGAAGAAGAAGAAGAAGAAGAAGAAGAAGAGGAAGAGGAAGAGGAAGAGGAAGAGGAAGAGGAAGAGGAAGAGGAAGAGGAAGAGGAAGAGGAAGCAGCAGCAGCAGCAGCAGCAGCAACAGCAGCAGCAGCAGCTGAAATTGTTGATGTACATTTGAAAAATCGGAAGCCCTCTCTCTACTCTTAGGCTGTCATATCATACACAGCACAGCCCTCCTGGCGATTTCTGTAATTGCACAAACAGTCTGCAAAGGTGTCCAGTGCCTAAGTGTAAGGATGGAAACACCTGAACTGACTGCAGGGTTAATAAAAAACCTTCTTAATTACCAAAGGTATGAAATGCCAAGATCAATTCTGGCATCAAGAGATCTGTTGATATCCACGTTCACACAGTGCCATGTACAAAAAATACTGACTAAATTGGAATTGGGCATTTGATTACAAATGTGACTTTGTCTGAGAGGGGCCAGAGCACAGAACTGTATTACCATCTGGCTTAAGATATAATGCCTCAGTGTATTTGACATCAAGTGTGTGAATCCCACAGCAGAATGGCATTCAGACTCACCATCTAATGCCCACAGATACTGATCACAATCTTCAAGTCAACTGTAGCCCAAAGCTCACAAATAATGTAAGTGAAGACAAAAGGAAACAGAACGAAAACAAATGCCATTCAGAGAAACATCTGGGCTTCAGCAGGATAATTTGGGGTAGCGTGCGGCAGTTCTCATTCTTATCCTATGGGGATGAGAATAAGAATTCAGGGACACATAAGTCTTCTGTGTTTCTATGCTCTAGGGGCAGACCTGTGTTCCCTAAAAACAATGGTGACCTTGTAGACTGAGCTGGGCAGAATCTCACTTTCCTGATCATTTTCTTGAATATTCAGGAAGCTCAAATGGACAATAAGAAACCTGTTTCCCACATGCTTTGCTGTCTATAGCAAATAATAAAAGAAGAGCAGTCAATGGGTTCTGTTTGGACAAAAACCCACACAGACCGGACTATATGCACATGTCTGTGTGGAGCCACAGGCAAAGCAAGAACAAGTTCACCTTGGCCCAGCGGTCAATGATTGCGAAATGGCATTTATTCTGCTTCGCCTTGTGAATAGTAATGAATCAGAATATTCTACTTTATCTCTTTATATCATTAATAATCCAAGGACCTGTGAAAGAACAGCCTGCTCCTTTTTCCCCCTCACATCATTTATACTGTAGTTTCCAGCCACATTTACCCTCGATTTTTGGCTTTGGCTTAAACTGTGACCTCTGCCTGAATTTACTCCCCACTGTCCACACCTCCCTCAACCAGGTCAGTCTTCCCTGTGCCTTCCGACTGGGAAGCCTGGGTATCACTTCCTCTAAGGAGTCGTCAGAGACCCTCTTCTGTACTCCTGCACAGCTCGGTAATAGTCTGTTACTTTTCTCAACCCCCTACTAAACTGTGGCCTCTGTGTGGGCAGGGAATACATATTTTGTCTACGATTCTGGAAACGCAAAATCTCAAATACAGGCTCAATGCTCATTAAATATTTCAAAGAGGCTGGGCGCGGTGGCTCACACCTGTAGTCCCAGCACTTTGGGAGGCTGAGGCAGGCAGATCATGAGGTCAGGAGTTCAAGACCAGTCAGACTAGCATGGTGAAACCCCGTCTCTACTAAAAATACAAAAAAAGGAAATTGGCCGGACGTTGCGGTGTGCGCTTGTAATCCAGCTACTCAGGAGGCTAAAGTAGAGGAATCGCTTGAACCTGGGAGGCAGAGGTTGCAGTGAGCCAAGATCACGCCATTGCACTTCAGCCTGGCAACAGAGTGAGATTCTGTCTCAAAACAAACAAACAAAAAAATATATTTAAATACTCAGTTGAATTTTCACATACATGAATGAATTCACCAAATACTTATTGGGCACCTATCATGTGCCAGGCACTGTTCTCTATGCAAGGGTATCGTAGCAACCAAAATAGACCGACAAAACTCCCTGCCCTGCAACCAGGCAGGACCCACTGGAAGGGACAGGAAGCAACTTTACAGGGGTTTGGAGGTGTTCTCTATCATGCTGGGCTGTGGGTGACATGGGTATATCTATTTGATGAGGTTATACAACTAACATGTGTGCGTTTCAATGTACGTAAGTTATACTTCAAAACAAACTTTTTAAAAACATAGTAATCATGAAGTGTGAGTGGAGAGTAAAGGTGAAATGATGGCAGATGCCAGCTGTGGATGCGGGTAATGGGCACAGGATGTTCATGATATTATGATCCTTACAGATGTTCACATTTCCAACGTAAAAAAGCTGTAAAAAATTCCTTGCACTCACTTGAATAAATATTAATGAAGCATAAGTAATGGACACTCTTCAGCATTACTGCAGGAATTTTTCAATTCAGAAAAGAAAGGAAGGGAAAGAAATGAACAGTTACAGTCACTTATGAGGGCAGCGGTTTTTTGTTTTTTGTTTTTTCATTTAACCCTCTAATGACTTTGAGATACTTTATCCTCATTATATAAATTGGGAAACTGAGGCCAGGTGAGGTTACTCCACTTGCCAGGTGAGTAAAAGAGCTGGAATTTGAACCAAGTCTGTGACTCCCTTAGCCTCTTTCCATCACTGTTTCTTACACCCTCTTGCCTGCTGCACCAAGCCCAGGGTAGCTCTTGCTCTTGTGACAGTCAAAGGAGGCTCTGACATTAGCGCTAGTCACAATGGACACTATTCTTACTGCCTCTGTCTTCTTCCAGAACTACATTTGGAAGGTTTAGGCTATTAAAATTGCCAAGAATAATAAGTCATTCCTGTACCATAAACAATGGTTCCCTTTCTTTTTTTTTTAGATGGAGTCTTACTTTTTAGTACCCAGGCTGGAGTGCATTGGCATGATCTCGGCTCACTGCAATCTCTGCCTCCAAGGTTGAAGCGATTCTCCTGTCTCAGCCTCCCAACAAGCTGGGATTACAGGTGCACACCAACACACCTAGCTGATTTTGTATTTTTGACAGAGATGGGGTTTCTCCATGTTAGCCAAGCTGGTCTCGAACTCCTGACTTCAGGTGATCTTCCTGCCTTGCCCTTCCAAAGTGCTGGAATTACAAGTGTGAGCCACTGCACCTGGCCAGCAATGGTTCTGCTATGACCTTTCACAATTACAATATGTAGTATTTTTATTGACATTCCCACTCCTTAAAGACCTCAGTGCATCTCCACCTGGGCTCCGTTTTCCTTGTATTCACACAGTCATGACAACAACTTGGCACAGAAGCTGGGCTAGCCTTCAGATGCTGATGAGTATGTCATCATCAACAGAGCACTGCTGGAGGCAGGGACTTCTCTGTCAGCTCGCCACATCAACAACTGCACAAAATAGTTTTCTGCCAAAACCCACACAGATTCCACCTAAAAGATGCTGAGGACGCTGATACTGCCAGTAATAAGAGGCCACCTTGAGTGTGTTCCTTTCCTGACCACCGTGTCACTTTGACAGATGTCAGACTTAGCATCACTCGAGTTGGGCCATTATGGACTTGGAAAGCTACTGCCATTTCTGATTGCAGCTTCTCCCAGCCAAAAAAACACACGGTGCCCAGGGATTGTGCCAAATGTGGAGAGATATGGGCAACTTCCCTGCTGTTCACAAACACCAATGTCCCAATCCCCAGCAGAAGGCGCGGCTGTGGGCCAAACACACGGTTCCTGTAAGGGCCCATTTGGTGCTAAATCAAAACTCTCAGCATAGTTGTAAATGTGAATCATAATCTCTGTTTATACTGTTGAATTTTTACCCATCTGTACTCTCTGTTGTCTTTATGAAAACTAACTGGCCCCAAAGACACTTTATCAAATGCATTATTCCAGTCAGGATCCGGGTGATTAAGACCTAGAGAAAGAGCTTGACATCCAGTCCAGAAAGTTAATTACTAATATAATTATCAAAACGTTTTATTTTTCAGGGGTAAGTCAAGCCACTCTGTGGGCTGAGTGTCCTTTTGTTTGTGCTCCAGCTGATACATAATTAGCTCTTAAGGACAATGCATTTGTTGACTTTTTAAAGCCAAACACAAATATCTAAGTATCTATTCTATCGCAGACTATTTCCTCAATCTCCAAAAGTCACCCAGAAGACTTAGAATGAAACAAAGCCATAAACCAATTCAACCCATCACCCAAAATTCTCTGTCCTCAAGGCTGTCCTCTAACTGATTTTTTCTAGAGCGAACACTACAAATCTAATGCTACTTTTCCCCTGTAAAATGTTTGAGGCTTCTAATATGTTACTGCATATTTCCTCTTCTGCTTTTAACAGATTATTTCTTCTCAAAGCCATCTTGCATTCAGCTTTGACAGGGCTGCTAACAAACACAGAAAGAAATGGGCCGGGCGCGATGGCTCACGCCTGTAATCCCAACACTTTGGGAGGCTGAGGCGGGTAGATCACCCGAGGTCAGGAGTTCGAGGCCAGCCTGACCAACATGGTGAAACCCTGTCTCTACTAAATACAAAATATTAGCTGGGAGTGGTAGCGCACACCTATAATCCCAGCTACTTGGGAGGCTAAGGCAGGAAAATCGCTTGAACCCGGGAGGTAGAGGTTGCAGTGGGCCAAGATGGTGCCATTGTACTCCAACCTGGGCAACAAGAGCAAAACTCTGTTTCAAAAAAAGAAAGAAGGAAAGAAATTAATTATTAAACCGCAGGTCCTCAGACCTGAAGTTGCTCCAACCAAACAGCCGAAGGGAAGGCAGATTATTTACTTGTCTGAAGGCAGAATTGAAAGATTAGAAACATATGTAAAATTCTGATGCAATAAAAGGGAACATTACAGATGGGAAGTCACAGCTTTTCAAGGAAATTAGTTCCCATCAGGAGTCAAGCGTGTGATGAGCTAAGCACTGTGAGAGGGAAGTTTCAGTAGGCTGACGGTATTGTGTGCGTAGCCTAAATGATGACTAACTTCAAAACACACCTAACACAGACATCTAGACTCCAGTCATGTGATTGACACATGAAACATCTGACACCTAACCTGATCCTTGCCAGCTTTAGAATTTCCCTCTTCCATTGCAACTTGTCTGGAACTTCATGGAAAGAGAATGTAAATATGCCAACTTGGGGTCTTACTTGCTAACTACAATTTAAAGAATGAACAGTCATGCTGCCAGCCCGGCTTGAATCAGCTCCCATCAATTTTACCCACCACCAAACTCTTGCACCTTTGATGGGAACTAATTAAGCTCATGTGGTGTTTTCTCCCCCCAGACTATCTTTTGTGGTTCTGAAACAGAGCGCACCAAATTAGCTCCATCTGTCTGAATGAGAAGGAGGCTGTTTATCCCACCAATAGGCAAGCTTTCTCTCTTACCTGGAAGCTGCCTTCCAAGGTTCCCGAACACCAGGGGATGCCGATGGTAACCCCAGCTCCTAACCAGCTAGAATCCTGAGAAGAGCAGTTTAGTGTTGTGCCAACCGTCTTCTGCCAGTTCACAGCAATCATTTCGTCACACAGTAAAACATCTGAGGACGCCACAACGAATCCTACCAGACTTTCAATCTAGGCAAGAATTGCAACGTTCAAGAATTCAGGGCATTATGCAATATTTAAGTTGTCCTGTGGTAATCTTGACAAAATGAAAGAATTTTTTCATTAGCAGTGGTTCCCAACCACTTGCTGGGTCCTTTACATGAGAGGAACGGGAACAGAACCCTTGTATATAACATAAAAGTAATTATTAACAAAAGAATTCTCTGTTCTTAATTAGTTCTAAATTAGTTATTATTTTTTTTTATGCTCACCCTAAGTAGATACATAGGAGGTGGGAGGAGGATAAATTGGGGTTCAATTGAATAAGCAGTTTTTAAAACATTTTTTAAAGGCAGAGGAATTCTGTTATTTAAAACACATCCATGCAACCCCCCACTATATGAGATGGCTCAAAAGGAACGGGTCTGGAGAGGGAGATACAGAGGGTTGAACATTTTCTTCTGCCTCAACCCCACTTCTTAAGGAGGTCCTGAGGTTGGCATAATGAAATGAAACTATTTGAAAGGCACGATACTAAAATGAATCCAACAGTAAGATATTTAAGCTGATAAATGCAGAAGCTTCAGTATGATATTTTATAACAAATATACAATTTTCAACTACTAGTACACATATAAATTATATATATAGCACTGCGTTATTTAGTTACTGTTTATCACATACAAGTCCAAATGTGCCACTGATTATACACATAAAGGTTTTCACAAACAGCCAAATTTATTTCATTGCACCTGAGCGAGAGGAGAATATAGCCATGAAAGACGGTAACGGCAAAGCAGTCTCAAGGACAGGGAATGAGCTACAATAAAAAGTTAAGTAATAAAGGAAGAAGTGATTTTTAAAAATATATAGATACAGCATTGTTTTGCTGATTTTTTTTTACAAAAATGTCTTTCGTAGTGGACTGGTTTTGCGGATTTTTAAATGCCCACAAAAACATTGAAAGGATACTGCCTAAAATGCCAACGTGGTGATTGCTAGGTGAGTGAGTACAGGTGATTTATTGTTCCTTTAAATTTTATCTCGCTTTTCAAAGAAAGAAAAGAAAAAAGGAACAAAAGTGGAGGGGGGGAACTAGCCTAGACACCCTTTGGGCTTAGAGTCACTAAAAAATGTAGTATACACTGGTGAATAGTAAAAACATACTTTTCCCTTGAGTTAAAAAAAAATAAAATAAAAATCTATTCTTTTAATGAATGCAAAGGTTCCATCCTATTGCCCCAGCCAACACTCACTCAGTTTGATAACTGCAGCAGAACTGGGTCAGTCCTTTAGGGATCTGAACTCTTTACCCCACACAAGTGCAGCAGCCTACAGACTGATACCCCAGGAACTTCGAGCACTGGGAGAAGGACCAGGGAGAAGCCCAAATCGGAGCAGCCCGGCTCACAGGAGCACCTCCCCAGGGCCCCCACTCACCACTTCCAGGTCTTGGGAAACCCGCCGTTTCCGCAGCTCCTCCATCCTCTCGCACACGTCGGAGAAACAGGTGTTGTAATAATCTGCATACTGCTGTGCCAGGTCATCGATGTTTCCCAGTGAACCGTCCTGAAAGGGTAGAAACACAAACGTGGTCAGGTCAGTTCACCCTGGAAAAGCCCACAGCCATCGGACCCCCCTCTATGCAGAGTTTACAGTAGTAACGGCTGGCATTTAAGTAGGCAACATCAAGTGCCAGGTTATTTTACATGCAAGATCTCCTACTCCTCAGGACAGTCCTCTGAGAGGGACCTGTTTTTTCCCTGACTTGTATGGATGGGTAATCAGTAGCTCAAAGAAGTAAAGCCATGAATCCCAGGACTAAGAAGCACAGAGGCCAGCTCTCCAACCCGGGATGGCTGGCGCCAATGCCAGGGTCTTCAACCCCCACCTCTCTACCCGCCTAGCAGGGCTAAAAGAGGAAACCCCAAGGAAGCACCTTCAGGGAAGGTGCTGTGTGAGGAAAAGGCCCCTAATGCCCAGTGTGGCCCCTAGCCTACACCACCACCTCCTGGGAAGCTCATAAAGGAGACAGCTGTTAGGAGCCCTCCCAGGGATTCTGATGGGAGCCTGAGAATTCAGGAACCAAAGGAGAATTGCATCTGAGACGAATCTCACTGCACCTCTCAGGAGACTCTCAGAACAGTGGAAAATCTTTTTATTCATTAGTCATTAGTGTTCATTAATATTCATTATTATTATGGTCATCAATATTCATATTCTTCATTAGACTTATTATTCATTAGGCATTCCAAGTCCAGGTGCAAGAGTACATGTTACAAATTCACCTGCATAAATGAGTAAACATGTCACTTGTTTTTTTCCCCAAGGCAAGTGCCATGTAATTGCTCTAGAGCTCATTCTGAGTTTCTACCCAGCTTCACTGCGCCTGGTGCTGCTTAAGTGGCCTTAGGCACATCTCTTAGCCGCCGAGGAACACTGGAATAATCACAGCACCTACTTCAGTGAGGACTACTGGAATAACATGTGTGACTCACTTAGACGTTAGCCAGCTCATGTAGTCCACCCGGCATATAATAAGTGCTAAAAATTTATTTCAGTGTAATACTCACTGCAAGACTATGTTCCACACCATAGTCTTCCTTTAGAGCAATGGATTTTTAGGTACACATCTGAACATACAGGGAGGATGACGGAAATGCTTTGTACATTTGTAAGTTATGCCATTTCTTCTATCAATTCATTCATTCAGAAAGACCTCTTCCTCTCCTTGGCTCTTTTTTTTTTAACCTCTCAACATGTCCACTTTTTGGTATAAATAAATGACTTTACTAAGACAACCAAGGAAACTACAACTTTTAGACCACCTAAAACCACACGCACATTTTCCATTTTATAGACTGCTTGCCAACCCCTTCGGTTATTTAATGTTGGTGCACTGCCCATAGCAACACACGCCTAACACTGCAGCACACGCTTTACACGCCTAAAGCAGGCTTAGATGCAAGCGGGGCTTGGGAGTTGGATTTCTCCCAAAACCTTTCTGCCAAAGACCTACACCCTGGTGAGGAGGTCTGGGGCAGAGCAAGGATCATCTCTACCCTACATCTGCATTCACTGATTTTACAGAACCAATGGAGAAGAGAAACAGAAATGGGAAAAAATGATGCTTTAGAAAAAAGTTCCCTGCTGGCCAGGCGCAGTGGCTCACGCCTATAATCCCAGCACTTTGGGAGGCCAAGGTAGTCAGATTATGAGGTCAGGAGTTCGAGACCAGACTGACCAACATAGTGAACCCTGTCTCTACCAAAAATACAAAAATTCCCTGGGCATCGTGGTGCATGTCTGTAGTCCCAGCTACTCGGGAGGCTGAGGCAGGAGAATCACTTGAACCCGGGAGGTGGAGGTTGCCGTGAGCCAAGATCGCGCCACTGTACTCCAGCCTGGGCGACACAGCGAGACTCCATCTCAAAAAAAAAAAAAGCTCCTTGCTTCCCCACCAATAACATGTTCTGCATTTGAGCTGATTGCCTTAGAGTTCCTAGCATAGTGTGTGGAGGCAGGAAGGACTCTTCTAAGGCCAGCAAGAAACATGTCTGGACAAAAGTCACTCCTTCACTACAGTCAGTCTTGTCTGTCTGAGTGGACAGCCTGGACTGACACAGCAGGCAAGGTGGGAGACCCTCTCCTCTTCAAAATGTCTATTGTCAAGTGTCCAGTAGAAAATAACAAAGGTCAAGACGGAATCTGCTGCTGCCCCTCTGAGGACATGCACCGTGGCGCTCAGCCTCCCAGCCTCCGTAGTACTGTCTCCAGGAGAGGAAACTGCCTGAAAACAGAATTGGGGCCGGGCTTGGTGGCTCATGCCTGTAATCCCAGCACTTTGGGAGGCCGAAGCGGGTGGATCACCTGAGACCAGGAGTTTGGGACCATCCTGGCCAACATGGTGAAACCCCATCTCTACTAAAAATACAAAAATTAGCCAGGCATGGTGGTGCACACCTGTAATCCCAACTACTTAGGAGGATGAGGCACGAGAATTGCTTGAACTCAGGAGGCAGAGGTTGTAGTGGGCTAAGATCACACCACTGTACTTCAGCTTGTGTGACAGAGTGAGACTGTCTCAAAAACAAAACAAAAGTGCAGACTCTGTCTTGGGAGAAGAGGGAGCCAGGACAGAATGTCTTAGGTGGGGTTCCTGAAATACCCATGATAAACTGATACTAGGATCCTGAGGACCCCCGACTCATTGCTACTCAACCACACATGTCCCGGGGTCACAACTCAACCAGCTCCATCTATGGCCTCCCAATGGCCCAACCTTGCCCAACCTGCCACCCCAATGACCTTGCTAACAGATCTGACCGAGTCCCCCCCACTGAGAGCCTTCCATGCCCATCACCCATCCTACAGTACAAACCCCAAACGTCCCAGCCCTTCAGCTCCCTTCACCTGCATGCAGCAGAGGCTTCCAAGGACGCAGAGCGCAATGAGCAGCTTCTCCAGGAGGCACAAAGCAGGCGTTCTCCCAAGATCCCCTGTAACCCCATCAATACACACCCCAAAGAGAACTGTGGGAACTCCTGGAGGAAACTTTAGGAGAGGAGGAGGGCAGAAGGGCATGGGTTCTGACCACCAGCTCCTGACAGCTGCGACTAGGAGAGCAAAGTGCCAGGCCCTGGGAGACAAGGGCTGGATGCCACAGCTGCCTCAGCTATTGAAGAATGCACCTGGGCCAGGTGCGGTGGCTCACGCCTATAATCCCAGCACTCTCGGAGGCCGAGGCAGGCTGATCATTTGGGGTCAGGAGTTTGAAACCAGCCTAGTCAACATGGTGAAACCCCGTCTCTACTAAAAATACAAAAATTAGCCGGGCGTGTTGGTGGGTGCCTGTAAACCCTGCTACTCAGGAGGCTGAGGCAGAAGAATCTCTTGAGCCCGGGAGGCGAAGCTTGCAGTGAGCAGAGATCGCGCCACTGCAATCCAGCCTGGGCTGGGGCAACAGAGCAAAACTCCATTTCAAAAAAAAAAAAGCAAGCACCCAGGCAGTTCCCAGGACAGAGGGAGCTGGGCTATCTTCAGCACCAGGGCATCCACCCTGATTTACCTAGAGAAGTTTGCTGATACCTCATAGAAACAAAGTGCTTACCATCCCTGTTCACCATGGAGCCTCTCCTAGTTTCTTAGCTCCTTTTCCCAGCAGAGACTAAGAAACACAAAGGAGCTCCCTTCCATGTGTGAGTTCAAGGGCAAAGGGGAGCAACTTTACCTGAAGACACATTTTTATGAGTTAGAGACCTGATCCCTATCACAACCAGGGCCCCTGGAAGATCCTGGGGTCTTCAGAGTTGTCTTGGTCTCTCAGCAACGTGATGCTATCCTCATCCAGAAACTTCTGACTTCATCCAGCCAGGAAACAAAACACACCTGCCACTTTGACCAAATAGAAAGTCCATGTCTTCGCTGAGGCTCCGGCGGACCACTGGTGGTCATGGCCACCTGCCGGTTACCCTCAACCATGTTAACATTAAAGCAGTTCATAAGAAGGCAACAAGTTCTTCTCTACATAAGGGTTTTGCAAACAATTTGGCAAGTTCCAAATGACTCTGATAGCAAATACCTGAAGGACTGGGCAAGGGAAGAATTCAAAAGAAACAAAAGTGCCACCGAAGAGGGCACAATCCGGATGGTGATTACTCAAGGCAATATACAGCTCAAGGAGCTAGAAAAAAACACTTGCTTTAGCAAAATCTATAGCATTATTCTGAAGGATTTTCAAAGTCTCCATGTGTTTTGTTGCATTTAGGATTAATGATGGACAGCACTAAGCCCAGTCTTACTATTTGTATGTACAGTATTTGGTGATAGAGAGCAAAGGAAAACACATCAAAACAGTTGCCTTAACACTGAAAAACATACTCTGCATTTTGAAAATGTTTATGGATGTCTCAGCAGTTTTTAAAAGAAGCAAAAACCACTAACAAATGGCCAGTTAGCACATGAAAAGATGCTGGATATAATCATTAGGGAAGTGTGGATCAGACGGGGTGCAGTGGCTCACGCCAATCCCAGTATTTTAGGAGGCCGAGGTAAGTGGGTCACTGGAGGTCAGGAGTTCGAGACCAGCCTGGCCAACATGGTGAAACCTCATCTCTACTAAAAACACAAAACTTAGTGTTGCATGGTGGTACATGCCTGGAGAACCAGCAACTCTGGAGGCTGAGGCAGGAGAATCACTTGAACCCAGGAAGCAGAGGTTACAGTGAGCTGACATCATGCCACTGCATTCCAGCCTGGGTGACAGAATGAGACTCCATCTCCCCCCGAAAAAAAAAAAAAAAAAAAAAAAAAAAAACCTATGAGCTATCACTTCACATTCACTAGAATGGCTGTAATTAAAATGAGAAATAATAACAATAATTCTGAGGATGTGGAAAAACCAAACTCTATGTGTTCTACGCCTTACACAGAGATGACTTTTGACACCAGACATGGTTGGGCAGGAGAGGTGGGTCCCCTCCCTCCACACTCCAAAGAAGCAGGAAGTTCTGCAGCGAACACCAGCTGGGTGTTGTCCAGCGCAAATCCGACACTACCGGACTGGAGGCTGCCTCATATCCCACAGGTTGAAGGCTCAGTCCCACAAGGCTGCTCTTCACTTCTGATGCCAGAAGCAAGCTCCAGGTTGTTTTACTAGCTACACCTAGGGGTTTCCACGAACCCCTTTTTGGGCTTAATTAATTTGCTAGAGTGGCTCGGAAAACTTGGAGAAACTTACATTTTAAAGGAATTCACAAAGGATACCTATGAACACCAGATGAACAGATGCACAGGGCGGAATACAAGGGAAGGGAGTTGGAGATTCCCTGCCCTCTCCAGAGGCTCCGCCCTACACAAACCTCCACGTGTTCAGCTATCCAGAAGCTCCCAGAACTCAGTCTTTTTGGGGTTCTTACGGAAGCTTCATTATGTAGGTATGATTGATTAAATCAAAGGCCATTGACTATCACCTCAACTTTCAGCTCCTCTCCCCTTCCCTTAGGTTGGGAGGTGGGACTGAAAGCCCCAACCCTCTAATCCAGCCTGGATCTTTCCTGTGACCAGCCCCATTCTGAAGCTACCCAGAGTGGCTTGCCATCAATCAACTCATTAGCATACCAAAAAGACACTTATCACTTCGGCAATTAAAGGGTTTTAGGAGTTGTTTGCCAGAAAACAAGATTAAGACCAACTCTTTATTTCACAGCATCATAAAACCAACAAGCCAACTCTATAGTTCAGTTCTAAACTTTGCAAGCTGCTGATCAAACTTTGTCTTCCCTACGAGTGAAATTCTCTATCCCATTCTCAATCACTCGAAATCACTCCCCCAATAATTTGGAGACCTGAAAAATATATTTGTTGCTCCCCAGGAAAAGAGCAGCTGTTCAGCTCAACTCAGGCCAAAGAAAGCCAGCATTTCACACCCTACAATATGCCGTAATAGCCACTTCTCACTCCGGATAGTAATTTAGAACAGGGTGGCACAGCTGCTTTTACGTCTTCCCAAATTACTTTCCAGATGTGCAGTCAGTCCCCATCATTACCACTTTCATCATTACCACTTTCATGATTTAAATGCCAAGAAAGGCAACAGAATAAAAGAATGTACATGTGTGTTTTTAAGAGTGGGTCTTGTCTGTCATCCAACAAAAAGAATCCTTTACATTCCAATCAATGAAACCAGCTACCTGATTATTTTCTTTACCCACTCAAAATTCAGGTTTTAAAAAATCAAATAATAAGAATAATCATCATTCCTATGTTATACGGGGGCGTGAGGAAACGCTGGGAGTGATAAATATGTTATGACGTTGATGGTAATTGATGGTAGAGGCGTATACTTATTCCCAAACTCAAGTATGCACAGCTTTTTACATATCAATCATACCTCAATAAAGCAGTTTTTAAAAGGCCATGACCTTGGCTGGATGAGGTGGCTCATGCCTGTAATCCCAGCACTTTGGGAGGCTAAGGCAGGTAGATCACAAAGTCAGAAGT
Organism: Cebus imitator; assembly: GCF_001604975.1. Classification (NCBI taxonomy): domain Eukaryota; kingdom Metazoa; phylum Chordata; class Mammalia; order Primates; family Cebidae; genus Cebus; species Cebus imitator. The sequence continues at coordinate 1,467,441 of NW_016107656.1, forward strand.
TAAAGACCAGCCTGGCCAAGATGGTGAAATCCCCATGTCTACTGAAAATACAAAAATCAGTTTGGCGCAGTGGCAGGCGCCTGTAATCCCAGCTACTGGGGACAGGGGTTGGCTGAGGCAGAGAACTGCTTGAATCCTGGAAGACAGAGATTGCAGTGAGTCGAGATCGTGCCACTGCACTCCAGCCTGAGCGACAGAGCAAGACTCAATCTCAAGAAAAAAAAAAAAAGAAAGCCATGCCCTTTCAGGACTGTCTGACAATGTCTGCATTGTTTTTATTCAGCTTGTTCCTTGAGATAGCTACAGACCTACTCCATAAAAATATTTAATTTTACTAAAAATACTGGCAACATGAGTGTGTAGGAAATTTCAGTAGTGCAGCTGAGGTTTCAATAGGCCCACATACTGTGTCTTTACAAAAACACAAAGTCTACATCTGACTCAACATCCCACCATACTAATGTCAAGCACTGACTTTAAAAAAGACTTTAAATCATCTCTGCATTTATTAGAACAAATATGATTAAAACACTGAAAAGGATTCTTTTTTAAACCTTTTCTTTAAGGGGTTCAAAAGCTTCTGGATTGGAGTTGATTACTTGCCTCATCTGTTTCACTTCTTTCTTATTTTCCCCCTTTGGTTCTCTGGCATTAAGCTTAAGCAATATTAGTTCAAGATTAGGAACATGGGAAAATTTTATTTCCTCAAAATAATTTTTAAAGAAAATTGTGAAATTTTGAGTCACACGATCTTTTTATAAGAATTTTTCCACCCCTGTCTTTAAAAATAAGAAAAGAGATACATGCAGATTCAAGTTCTGTTTCCTTTTCTTATTACAGAATCTGGTCACAGCATCTGGCCATATATATGACAATCCATTTCACTTACTGCAGACTTAAATCTGTCGAGCTACAACCAGTGTCAGCTCAGCAGACAACAAACTTGCGTAACCTTCCCCCAAAGCCACAGAGCTCATTTGTCCCAAACACCCGTCTTTCATGCAACCAAGATAAAAATACAGAGATAACGGGCATTGTACCAAACAGTTCAGATCGGGTGGACTGCTGTTGCAATTAAGGAGAAAAGACACAGGGCACTGTTCCCTCAACAATCGGTTTCACAGTATTTCTGAGATTTAACCCAATTCACTTCTGTCTCTGGAAAATGGAAAACCTAAAACTACCAGGAAAACAAAAGTCATTTGTATCATTACTTTTGTTATTTCTGCTCTTTTTTCCCCAGATGTTACTTCCAGTTTAGAATAAGTTGACAGGCTTGGGAGGGGAAAAAAAATAAAAAGAAAAGAAAATCATTTGACAATATCAAGAGATACAGTGTGATCTGTTGCATACAGATCGTATGCAAATGAATGTGTGGTCCTCCTAGTTCACGGATCTATAAAGTTTTGCCCAAGGGAAAACTCAGACATGTTGCTCTAACTCCCCAAAGCTGTAATGAAGACAGACTCCTAGAACTTATTTATTGTTTCTCTACCTTTTCTATACATTATGTGTGTGTGTGTGTATATATATATAAATTCTGTTATATTTACACTGCTCTTTGTTTGAAGAGGGATGGATGGAGATATATATATCCCCTCTAAGCTAAATCCACTAAAAAAAGAAATCGAAACCTAACTGATTTTTTGGATGACATCACAAGGTGTTTTTACTCTTCAATAGCTTGTTTAAAGATTTTTGAGGCAATAAACACTTTTAGCAACCTTTCAAGTGAAATTGCTACAACCATAAACATGACTTTAATTCTGGTTTTCTTGTTTGGCCTCACTTAATCTGTGTAATGTTACTGTTCTCACCAGCTCTGTCATCACTTCCTGTCACCTCATTGTTGTTCTGGAGAAATTCAGACTGTAATAACCGATCTCAAATACTTTTCTCTGAGGTATCCTTCCCAGTGTTTCTTCATATGGCTTGAGCTGGAAGGATAGTTTGTCTCAGGAAAAAGTTTTAACATGTAACAATGAAAAACACGTCAGAGGGACATATTAGGTCACGCAAATGGCAAGTGAGGACCCCAGGGGCACACCCATAGGGCAGGTGGCTGGAGTGGGGCTTATTTCATATCTTCCATCCCCTCTCCCAAAAACGCCCAGAGCAGGCTGCCAGCACCCATGTCTAATCCTTGTTTTGGCATATATGGTCATGGCGATGCTATTGCCCATAGGTGAGTCCCAGTTACCACGAATCCCCTCCTGAAGAATGAATGGCCTCCCAGAAGACAGGACTGACAACACCCTCCTTTCTCAAAGCTCTCTTAGCTCCTGCTTCTAGATCTCCAAATATCTAAGGAAAAAGTTTCAGGAAAAAAAATTGGGGCACAGAATCCCCCTCAATATATCTATATTTATTTATGCATATACATTACAGCTATGTACCGCTAGAAGCACTTCTTAATATCAATTATATCCATTTATAACTACAATCATATTTATGTTAAAAATACACACAGGGCCAGGTGCAGTGGCTTATGCCTGTAATCCTTGCATTTTGAGAGGCCAAGGCAGGCGGATCACCTGAGGTCAGGAGTTTGAGACCACCCTGGTCAACATGGTGAAACCATGTCTCTGCTAAAAAATATAAAAATTAGCCAGGCGTGGTGATGGGCACTTGTAATCCCAGTTACTCAGGAGGCTGAGGCTGGAGAATCACTTGAACTTGAACCCAGGAGGCAGAGGTTGCAGTGAGCTGAGATCGTGCCACTGCACTCCAGCCTGAGTGACAGAGTGAGACCCTGCCTCAAAAAGGCCATTTTAAATGATTTTTAAAAGTTTACACTAAAAGTGCCAAGTTCTTTCCCGTGCCCAAATGGATAAGCAACTGCAGTGCCATTCACCCTGAGGATCATGACCCATTAGGGGCTACATGGGTCGAGGCTGGATGAGAGAAGCACAATGGCTACGGGTGATGTGGGAGCTGCTGAAGCAGCCGGCACTGCCTGCTGTCTCTGTGCCTAGCACTGACTTAGGGTCACTCTAGGTCAGCCAGCCTGGCAGTTATGAAGGAAGCTGGATATGAACGAGAGCAAGGACCAAAAAGAGCCCATGACGACATCGGAGCCATGAAGACCACTGGAGTCCACATGTGTTTCTCATCAACTCCAACCTCAGTGCCATGGGTGACCCACAGAGAAGCTAGCATTCTTCACAATGGACCCACACCCATGGCTCAGGACACAGAAGGCAGAAATGTGGCAGCTTCTGGAGCTGCTGTGGATTCAGATGCCATCTCATGCCAGCAAGGTAAGCTGGCATATCAGGGACAACATGAGCAAGCAGCCGCAATGCCTGGTATCCCACCAACCTTCAGAGTCTGAAATATATGCTGTTGATTCACTTCCAGCTCCCAAATCCCACACAAGTTTTGCGAAGGTCACTGACCCAGAACCCCACTGGAAAGGGTGAACGCAGTCCAAGCCCCCCCAAAGTCTTAGGATAAATGTAAACATTTGAGACCTACATTTGTTTAAACAATATTGCATAGCACATCAGAAAAGCACAGATAGGCCAAGCATGGTGGCGCACAACTGTAATCCCAGCACTTTAAGGAGGCCAAGGTGGGTGGACCACTTGAGGTCAGGAGTTCGAGACCAGCCTGGCCAATCAAAATGGTGAAACTCCACCTATACTTTAAAAAATACAAAAATTGCCGGGCGCGGTGGCTCAAGCCTGTAATCCCAGCACTTTGGGAGGCCGAGGCGGGTGGATCACGAGGTCAAGAGATCGAGACCATCCTGGTCAATATGGTGAAACCCCGTCTCTACCAAAAATACAAAAAATTAGCTGGGCATGGTGGTGCGTGCCTGTAATCCCAGCTACTCAGGAGGCTGAGGCAGGAGAATTGCCTGAACCCAGGAGGCAGAGGTTGCGGTGA
>NW_016107656.1:1471401-1478513 GCF_001604975.1 Cebus imitator
AAAAAAAAAAAAAAAAAATACAAAAATTATCAAGACATAGTGATGCATGTCTGTAATCCCAGCTATTGAGGAGGCTGAGGCCAGAGAATCGCTTGAACCCATGAGGCAGAGGCTGCAGTGAGCCAAGATCACGCCATTGCACTCCAGCCTGGGTGACAGAGCAAGACTCCATCTCAAAAAACAAACCAACCCTGTCTCTACTAAAAATACAAAAATTAGCCGAGCCTGATGGCAGGTGCCTGTAATCCCAGCTACTCGGGAACATGAGGCAGGAGAATCACTTGAACCCAGGAGGCAGAAGTTGCAGTGACCTGCGATCACGTCACTGCATTCCAGCTTAAGTGACAGAGTGAGGCTGTGTCTCAAAAAGAAAGAAGAGCACAGAACAGAATGGAAAATGTTGGAGCATGCCTCATGACGTTTTGTGTATAGAGTACTATATTTGATCACAATGTAAAATATATTCCTCCCAGTGAATCTGTGAGAAAAGTTTGAAAGTCACTGATGGAAGGCCGGCCACAGTAGCTCACACCTGTAATCCCAGGACTTTGGGAGGTTGAGGCAGGTGGATAGCTTGAGGCCTGGAGTTCAAGACAAACCTGGGCAACACAGTGAAACTCTGTCTCTACTAAAAGTACAAAACATTAGCTGGGTATGGTGACACACACCTGTAATCCCAGCTACTCGGGAGGCTGAGGCAAGAGAACCACTTGAGCACAGGGGGCAGAGGCTGCAGTGAGTTGAGATCACACCACTGCACTCCAGCCTGCGTAACAGAGCAAGACTGTGAGAGAGAGAGAGGGAGGGAGGGAGGGAGGGAGGGAGGGAGGGAGGGAAGGAAAGAAAGGAAAGAAAGAAAGTCACTGATGGAATTCACCTCCTAGGCGACAGTCATGGGGGCCCTCACTGTCTCTATTTTAGAACCCCACTGCCTGTGGGTTTCCCTGTCGCTATCCACCCCTCTTCCTCTGCACACCCTTAAATGCAATTGTTCCCCAAGGTCCTTAGCATTTTTCTCTTCTTACACTCCTTGCTCCCTTCGGGACATGTCATTGGTGGTAGGATGGAGTTAAAGCCCCGGCAGAAACACTTTCCCTCTCCTCTACTTCCTGCAGGCCCAGTGCAGCCTGCTTGACCCTAGGATTCAGCAGACTTGAGACTGGCAGCAAAAATGTTATTACCAAAATCTTATGCATGAACTAGTCATCCCCAATTACCTACTGGACAGAAATCTGAAAAGTTTGGTCTGAATATGAACAAACTCAGTTTCCTGGCCAGGCAGAGGAGCGGCTCTAATAAACGGAATGAAGAAGAAGGCCTACTGCACATCCCCATACAGAGAATATGCGAGCACCTCTGCACGGCACACTGATTGTCACGTGTGATGAAGAAACTCATGAAAGCTGTAACATTCGCTCGTGTTTATGCCCTTCAATCATCAACAATTTATAGGATATTTCACTAATTCAAATAATATTTACTAAACATCTACTATATTCTGGGTGCTGTGCTAGGTGTTAAGCATGGAATATGAAATCAAAAACATGAATGTTTATTGCTATTGCACAGAAGGGCAAAGTATAGCCATTCATTTATTTTAATGCAGTCATATGGTTAAGTCATGAGAACTTGTTGAAGGAATTTACTAAGTCGTGTGCTTAATATTACATCCTTTGGAATGAAAGGCTCTGCAAAACCCAATCTGCTGGCTATCAGTGGCTCAAAAGAGTATTACACAAAAACCCTAAGAACTTGAAAATGCAGAGTAAAGAATGGAAACATTGATCATCAGTTTTTAAAAAGTACAAGCATAGATTCAGACTCAAAGTGGACGTTTGGATTTAGCAGATGGCAGTTTTAGACTGAACTCATTTTCCATTTTTAATCTGCCCTGAGCTTAATAGAATCACAGATTTGAAAAGAGCAGCAGAGCTAATTGGGTGGGAATGAAGTCACAATTTTAGACCACATTAACAGATTCTGATGAGTATCAATTACACTGAGTTTTCTATGGCCGCCTTTGGCACACGCAACTGAGGATGTGGACTTTTTTTTTTTTTTTGAGATGGAGTTTCGCTCTTGTTGCCCAGGCTGGAGTGCAATGGCACAACCTCGGCTCACCACAACCTCCGCCTTCCAGATTCAAGCAATTCTCCTGCCTCAGGCTCCAAAGTAGCTGGGATTACAGGCATGTGCTAATTTTTTGTATTTTTAGTAGAGACAGGGTTTCACCGTGTTAGCCAGGATAGTCTCGATCTCCTGACCTCGTGATCCACCCATCTCGGCCTCCCAAAGTGCTGGGATTACAGACGTGAGCCACCGTGCCAGACCCGCACAGTGCCTGGATGTGGACATTTTCAAGCATTTGACCAACAAGGTCTGAATGTGATATGACCAGAATTTTGGAAATGAAAATACTGATCTCAGAACAATCTGGAATTTCTAGCAGTGTGGTTGAATGATATATGATATTTGAGTTTTTGTGTTTTAGACAGAGTAAATCTGCCACAGCTTGACTAGAGAGCCTCGAGGTGTGACCACTCATGGCATGAGACTGAGCTTGACTCTGGCTGACTTCCTTACACAGCTCATCGGCACAACTGATAAGTGAGACGCAGGAGAATGTTCTGGTAAGAGGTTTTTGTGTAGCATGCAAAGTTAATACAATCAGGGCCACAGCTTTCAAAATCTCTGTGGTTTGGTTGTCATTGAAGTGTACGACAGGGAATTTTGTACTTTATTTAAAGCAAACTGCATGCCCCCTATATCCCTGCTTAAATATCTCTCTATGGCTATTGAATTCATGAGGAATCACAAAACCTGGGTTTCTTCCTGTCTCTCTAGTCCCCTGTCCTGCCACACCTCTGTATTCTGACCTTTTAGCCACCCAGGGTCACTTTACCTCTTGGAACAGGTTATGCTCTCTCCGGACCCAGAGGAATTACATTTGTTATTCCCTCTGCTTGAATCTCCTTCCTACTCCTTTCCCTCAGATCTTCATTTGATGGTACACACCTGTACCCCAGCTACTCAGGAAGCTGACATGGGAGGTTCAATTAAGCCGGGGAGGCAGAGGTTGCAGTGAGCAGAGATCATGCCACTACACTCCAGCCTGGGTGACAGAGTGAGAAGACCCTGTCTCAAAAAAAAAACTGGAGGTGGCTGGGCATGGTGGCTCACGCCTGTAATCCCAACACTTTGGGAGGCCGAGGTAGGCGGATCACCTGAGATCGGGAGTTCAAGACCAGCCTGGTCAGCATGGAGAAACTCGTCTCTACTAAAAATACAAAATTAGCCCGGCAAGGTGGCGCATGACTACTTGGGAGGCTCAGCAGGAGAATCGCTTGAACCTGGGAGGTAGAGGTTGCGGTGAGCTGAGATCGCACTATTGCACTCCAGCCTGGGCAACAAGAGCAAAACTGTCTCAAAAAAAAAAAAAAAAAAAAAAAAAAAATTGGACGTGACTGAGAACTCCGGTCCATGGATGAGGAAGTTCAGCATCTGTACCCTTCTTGCTTTCTCTGCCACTGCCACTTACTGACCCAGGATAAGGTACTTAAAATGTGTACAGCCTCATTTTCCTCATCTGTAAAATGGTAACTACAAAGCTACCCCATAGGCTGTCAAAGGATTAAATAAAAATACTTGTAAACCCTTGACAGATCATCTGGCATTCAATAAGCATTCATTAAATGGAGTCCTCACTCCTCCAACAGGAAGGTTAAAATTTCCCCTATTATTTCATGGGACCAAGTTATATCACATGAGGGGCACAGAATTCCAACCTATCATAAACATAGAGACCTAGAATTTCAATACAGGGAAAGGCCATAAAAATGATGATAACTTTATTTCAAAGATGAATTAAGAGTAACCAAAGGCCACAGAGTTTTCAGTGACTTGTCCCGGAAGACAAAAAGCCAAGCTTCTTAAATCAAAATATAAGAATCATTGATTTCTAATTATTTACATTTATTGCTGATAACTCTTAACATTTTGAGGGTCAAAGATCTTCCTGAATCCAAAGATGTTTCCCACACCAAAAGGAATAAAGGGAACGTTCCTTGGTGCAATGGGCTTAATGAAAGTCTCACAGTCTTCTCATATCCTGACAGAAAAAAGGCAACTAAGATTTTGAAACAAAGATAGCTCATATAGAAGGGCACTCAGTACACCAGGAGCTTATCCAGGAAGTCCTCAGCATTTTCCTACCATCAGGGAGACCAAGAGGAATGCTATGGGTTCCCTTCACAGGTTTGAGTTTCATCTATCTTTTTAAAAACAGGGTCTCACCCTGTCACCCAGGCTGGAATGCAGTAGTGCAACCATCGTTCACTATAACCTTGAATTCCTGGGTTCAAGCAATCATCCCTCCTAAGGCAGCCTCCTGAGTATCTAGGACCACAGGTACTCGCCACCATGCCCGGATAATTTTTTTGTGTTTTTTGTAAAGACGGGGGTTTCACTATGTTGCCCAGGCTGGGTTTGAACTCCTGGGTTCATGTGATCCTCTCGCCCTAGCCTCCCAAAGTGCTGTGATTACAGGTATGAGCCACCGTCTATGGCTGGGTTCAGGTGTTGTAAGAAAACAAATACAAGAGCAATGCTGTAGCTAGGGAAAACAAGCATATATTCCTTTCGTGGTGATGAGCACTTACAATAAGCCCCACCCAGAAGCTAAAGGGAAACCTGTTTGTTTCTATTTACTAGAAACAATTTTAGCGCCCATCATGCATATGACACCAATTGCATAGTGCGTTTCCAAAGTCAGAAAGATGCAGGAGGCACTATGGCTCACTCCTGTAATCTCAGAACTTTGGGAGTCCTAGTGGGGTAGATCACTTAAGGTCAGGAGTTCAAGACCAGCCTGGCCAACACGATGAAACCCCGTCTGTACTCAAATTACAAAACCATTAGCTGGGCATGGTGGCACACACCTGTAATCCTAGCCACTTGGGAGGCTGAGGTGGGAGGATTACTTGAACCCAGGAGATGGTGGCTACACTGAGGTTGGAGAGTGTGCCACTGCACTCCAGCCTGGGTGACAGAGCAAGACTCTGTTTCAAAAAAAAAAAAAAAAGAAACAAAGAAACCAATTTACCCCCACTGTCCGAGAAAATGTCATGTAATCCCCAAACAATTCTTTCACAACACATCTAACCCTCTCCAAATACGGCGGTGCATGAGTTAGCTTCTGGCATTTGCCCTTCTGACAGATGCTTGATCTCTAGATGAATCACACCACAGGGGTCAATGCACTAAGGATGCCTGCCATTCAGGGACTCGGAGGCCAGCTTGTGAATGAATGTCAGGTGTAGGGGAACTCTTTTGGGTTCATCCTGTACCACACTGATTTATAACATACAGGAAAAATCCAACTGAGAAAATGTCAGCCCTACAAAGTAACTCTTCGTGTTCTGGCACATGTGTATTATCTGTACCCATATCTATGCATCTGTCCATCTATCCATGTAACTATATAAAACATTATATATGACATGATGGCCATACATTCATTTCCATTTTTGGGGGGGAGAAAAGTTCTTTCCTAACTGCATCATTTCCCCTCAAGATGATCTCAATTTTCATCATAAAAGGGTTTAACTTTTTCCAAAAAAATAATGCGAAAGTACTTTGAAAAAGCATCTGAAGCACATGAATCTGTTCTTATTTGTAGATTTAAAACATCTTGGAAATTAATGAAATTGTCTTCTGTTAGGGATTTCTGGTAAGTATAAGTAGATTTTAGCTGTTCTTGTTACAAAAACAAAAAGCACACAAAAAAACAAAGTTAACTATGTGAGATAATAGGTGTGTTAACCTCTTCACTACACTGCACTATCTAAATGTATCTCTATGTCTCTATGCACCCACTACGTCATGTTGCTACCAGGTGTGGTGGCTTGTGCCTATAATTCTAGCACTTTGGGAGGCTGAGGGGAGTGGATCGTTTGAGCCCAGGAGTTCAAGACCAGCATGAGCAACATGATGAAACCACATCTCTACAAAAAGTGCAAATAATCAGATGTGTGTGGCGGTGCATGCCTGTAGTTTCAGCTATTTGGGAGGCTGAGGTGGAATGATGACCTGAGCCCAGAAGGTTGAGGCTGCAGTGAGCTATGACTGAGTCACTGTACTCCACCCTGAGAGACAGAGTGAGACCCTGTCTCAAAAAACAAAAGAAGGCTGGGCGTGGTGGTTCACGTCTGTAATCCCAGCACTTTGGGAGGCTGAGATGGACAGATCACCTGAGATCCGTCCAGCTTGGCCAACACGGAGAAACCCCATCTCTACTAAAAATAAAAAAAAATTAGCCAGGTGTGGTGGAGTTTGAGACTCCATCTCAAAAATGAAACAAAACAAAACCAAAAATCAACAAACCAAAAAATATATATATATACATAATGTTGTAAACCTCAAAAACACACAGTAAAATTTATTTTTGAAAATAAAAATATCTTAGAAGAGAGCGGGGATTATTTGTTTTGTGTCACATTCTATAGAGGGTTACAATGTAAACTTGACAGTCATTTTCTACCTAAGAGAACTAAAAGAAACCGCACGAATTCTCACATCATTCTCCTAAACCAATTACTGTGAGAGTGAAAATACCCACTTTCTCCGTTTGCTCATGAGGTGAGAATTTACTGACATCACCACTGGCTTTCTCGCTGACATCTAAAGCATACTTTTTTGAAAGAGCAATTCATTTCATTGAAGAAGTACATTTTTATCAGTTCATCTTGGCCAACAGTTTTACTGGTCAATATCTGCTTGGACATACTTACTCCCCTCCTTCCCATTCGTATTCTTGGATTTACAATGAAACTACCTCTTAAAAGGAAATGAACTAGTTAAGGCACGCCTACCACCTACCCAAACTTGTTTATGTTTCTCAATTGCCCTATAAAAAGGGGTAATTTCACTTTCTTCTCTGGGATGTGGATACAAATACTTTTATTTTAATTGTTTGACATATTATGGGAAGAAAGCCTGCAAAAAATTCAATGTACTGGGCCGGGCGCGGTGGCTCAAGCCTGTAATCCCAGCACTTTGGGAGGCCGAGGCGGGTGGATCCCGAGGTCAAGAGATCGAGACCATCCTGGTCAACA
>NW_016107656.1:1479535-1481069 GCF_001604975.1 Cebus imitator
AGCGAAACTCCGTCTCCAAAAAAAAAAAAAAAAAAACTTTACTCGGGCTCCTATTTCATTCAGAGGAGAAAGGCCACAGCCCCCAGAATGACATAGAAGGCTCCTCACATCTGTGTGCTCCCACATCTTTCCTGCCACAACGTGTGCTTGTTCCAGGCTCACTGCCTCGGCCACGCTGGCCACCTTGCTACTCCTCCAGCACACCAGCACCGCTCCACCTTGGCCAGGCCTTTGAACGTGCCCCCCTCTCTGCCTGCTCCGCTCTTCCCACAGTTACTTACCCTCATCCTCTGAAGATATTACTCAACTATCCTCTTCTCAAGAACATCATGTCTAAAAGTGCAGCTTCCTGCCCTGTCCACACCACCTCTGCCTTATATTTCTTCTTGCTGTTCTTTCACCATCTGAAATACTTTGCCTATTATTTGTGTATGCTTTTTATTGTCTCCCTCCCCCAACTAAGGTATCAAGTCCAGGAGGGCAAAGATTTTACTAAGTGTTTTTTTGTGTGTGTGCTTAGGACAGACAGTGCCTAGCAGGTTCCCAATATAAATGCACGGAATGAATGAATGAATAGAAAAAATGAAGCGATCAATCAGCAAGCACCCTGCAGGCACAATGCTCGGGCCCTTGGGAAGATGAATATAAACAATGTATATACTGCTTATGGTTTTTCTTTTTCCTTCTAAGTAGCATATCTACTTTTAAGTCCTCAGACTTAAGAGTAACTAGCAAGTTTTAACTTGTAAAACATCCGTGACTTCATCATAATTTTTAAAGCCAATATTAACTATGCTGGTGCCTTATGTAGGTAAATTATCCTGTTCTCTTTGTATGGTTTCAAAAGAAACAAATGGAATATAGATCAAGGTGTTAATTACATAATCTTATTAAAAACAAACTCCTAAGAGGTATCAGTTCTAAGACTTAGCACATCTATGTTTATGTAGTTTATTAGTTTTATGTCTGTGAGAAAGTAAACTATAGAGGCGTAATATTGCAAAACAGCCACTTCCAAAGGAAAATTATTTCCTAACATAAGCAAGCTTTATTAAGAACTAGCTCTAGTGTAAGTCTGAAAGGGAAAGAGCGGAAACATGCTAGTGTTTCTGGATTCATGGGAGGGTGGTACCCAGCTTCCTTACGTAACTGCAATCTAAACAATTTTACATAATCAGAAAAGAAGTGTTTGCATTATCCCATTTGACAAAAATCAGTGAGGACTATTTCCAGGCATTTAGTGTATCCAGGTCATAAATGATCTTGATTGAGAACTCTGGATAATTTTTTGCATTTTGTGTGTGAATAACTACTACTTGGGGGAAATGGTTCTGTTAGTAAATATCCCAGAATAAGGCCTATGACCTCCAAGAGCAAACTTGGGGCCGGGCACGGTGGCTCAAGCCTGTAATCCCAGCACTGTGGGAGGCCGAGGCAGGTGGATCACGAGGTCAAGAGATCGAGACCATCCTGGTCAACATGGTGAAACTCCGTCTCTACTAGAAATACAAAAAATTAGCTGGGCATGGTGGTG
>NW_016107656.1:1481264-1483452 GCF_001604975.1 Cebus imitator
AAAAAAAAAAAAGAGCAAACTCTGGCCACAAATACAGGAAATAAAGATCCTCAATAGGCCATTAGAATCAACTGTCCTCCAAGAACTGGCAGGTACTTCACCTCCTCCTGGGTCACAGGGAGGCAGGTGCACGGGAGGTGTGGGCTACAGAAGGTTCCCTGCCCCCATTCTGCCTTTCCTTATCTAGAATGACCATGAACCCAAGATATCCTGGCTCTGACCTAAACTGAAGTCAGATCTGTACCCACCTCCCTACAGACAAGAGTGGTAGTGGGGACCTGACATGACTCTCATGATAAACTGTAGAAGAGCCAACTAGGCAGCCAAGCACAGTGGCTCACGCCTGTAATCCCAGTACTTTGGGAGGCCAAGGCAGACCAATGACCTGAGGTCAGGAGTTCAAGATCAGCCTGGCCAACATGGTAAAACCCCATCTCTAGTAAAAATACAAAAAAAAAAAAAAAAAATTAGCTGGGCTTAGTGGTGGGTGCCTGTAATCTCAGGTATTCCAGAGGCTGAGGCAGGAGAATCACTTGAACCCAGGAAGCAGAGGTTGTGCCACTGCACTCCAGCCTGGGTAAGAAGGGTGAAACACCATCTTGAAAAAAAAGAATAGCCAAGTAGGTGCTCCATAGATATAATTAAGATGCTCAAAAAGAGATCAGTCAGTTAATTTCAACTTAACTTCATTTTCCCTTAAATACTAGCCCAGTGACATTGGTCTCTTCTCTCCCCATCCTCCTCTGTGGCAACAAAGGCCTTAGAAGGTAAAACATGGAAGAAGGAGGGGAGATTAGCCACTCCTGAAACACAGTTCTGTGAGGCTGGCATTCTGACAGCAATATTCCAGGAGATCGCCAAGAGAAAGGCAGCAAGCACGAAGCACTGGGTAAGATCTTTCACCAAGTCTGTTTTCATGACAGCATTTCACTTCTTCTATAAAAAACATGTTTTAGTCCTCATTTGAGAATACCTTATAAGGTCAGAACATATTTTTGAAAAACTATAAGACCCTGTTAGGTCAGAATATATTTTTGAAAAAGCAGGAGACTCCAAAGCAAAGACAGAATTCAATAGGACAACCAAGATGGCACTGGTAAGAGACAAGAAAAGGAAAAACCTGAGATTGAGACGTTTCAGCCTAGGCAATCTTCTTGCTTCGGTCTCCCGAAGTGTTGGGATTACAAGCACGAGCCTCCACGTCCTACCGTGGGTTTTCCATCAAGGAAAGGGAACGGCCAGTATGGGGAGTGGTTAAGATGCCAGGCTCTGCCCTTAAGAAAGTTATGAAGTTTTTTTTGTGCCTTAAAGAAAGGTATCTGCCTTAGGTATTATTCGCAATGCTGCCAAATAAATAACATAATCCATACAGAACACTCAGAACAGCGTCTGATACCCAGAGCTCCATAATGATTACTCTTATCATTAACAATGACCACTGTTGCTTAGCATTTTAATAGACTATCATGACCAACTGTTAAACTGTCTATCTTCAAAAAACTTCCCTGCATCATAATGAAATCACCTTTGCCTGGGTAGAAACAGTTTCAATGTGTGAAGCAGATGTGACTACAGATAAAAACAGTCTGCAGAAGTCGCAGAGACTCCTGACAAACCCAGCATCCAAAACAGCTTTTTCCCATCTCATAGCAGGGGATGCTGCTAAAGGCAGATGCCCCTCTGTGCTGCATTCCCGGGACACGTAGCCAGTCCCTCCACCTTGCACACGGTGATTTCTAATTGTTGCACATAAGCACATCCAGGTACTCTCTCCAACACGTATAGTTCTGCCAGGGCAATGCACATATCTCTTTCCTTCATAACTCTTTGCAGTTCCACCACAAAGTTGCACAAGGTAGGCATTTACTAAAAGCTTCACAACTGAATGGATCTGTATCTTCCAGAGTAAGAGACAGCATGCAACTTCCTACATCACATGGATGCCTTGAAAATTATTTTTGTTCCATTTGATCAAGTTTGTAGAACGAGCTAAATGCCTTCTATTGACTTCCTGATACTTTTGGATTCAGAGCCCAGGAAGAAGATTCCTGTATCTATGTCAGACAACAAATAGACCCGTGTGTGTGTGTGTGTGTGTGTGTGTGTGTGTGTGTGTATGCGCGCATCTTTACAGGTATACTATATTGCAGGTATTCTTGTACGTCATTTCAATTATGTATAACACCAA
>NW_016107656.1:1483802-1494387 GCF_001604975.1 Cebus imitator
AAAAAAAAAAAAAAAAAAAAAAGCCAAAAACAAAAGACCAGATCCTGGCTTCAAATCCATGCCTATTCTAAAATCTGTCTTCACCACCCCAGACGTACAGGCTCACCACAGTTAGACACACAACAAGCTTAAGCTAACCTTACTGCTTCTTTAAACTATAAAACCATCGACCAAGGCCCTCCACAGAAAGCGACGCCTTCCACAGAAGGTAATCCCCACCCCATAAAATTTTAAATAAAACCTAGTGTTAGTTAACCATACTCCTGAGATGCCTACGGCGTACAGTTAAATAATTCATTTAACCTAAGGAGATGCCTACGGCGTACAGTTAAATAATTCACTTAACCTAAGTTGAGGAAACATATGGCTGCGTGCTTGGCCAGACCAGACAAACTGTCACATCCTCCACTCCAGCATTTCTTCCTGAAGCTGGACTTGCAGCGGACCCCGCAGCCCCGAGTGACCCACCCACAGGCCCCGTGGGAAAAGCTGTGACTCTGAAATGCTGATATAGCCACTGCGACCCAGGCGTGCGAGGCCTCCGAGGGGTGTCCCCTTCCTGGGCTCTTTACCCCAGCACTGCTTATGAGGGGATGAAATGGGAGCGAGGAGCCCAGGGAAAGGGGCAGCAGCCCGGTACATTCCCACCAACGCCTCCACCCTAATCTGGGGCAGGAGACCTGGACTTGTAACTTACCGACTGGGAAGCATGGGCCAGATACAGACAGGGGCTTGACCTTAGCTGGCTGCAGAGGGTCGGAGGGCTGCGTGTCATCACATCCTGCTTCACCCTGGCCCACCCTCCCCAAGGAAAGTTTCCTGAGGAAATCCTGACTGCTACAGAGAAATGGGTGGTTCAGCCCAAGGATGTAAACAGGAGCAGTGTGTTTTGTTCTGTTTCCCTGCAGACCTGCACAGGGCCTCTGGCTAAACAATTCTTTGGCAGCCATGCAACTAAAAAGTCAAGCTGAGCAATGACTCAGACAACTACAACTTATAAGTAAGAATGTGCATGGTCAGACTCAACTGAGGATTACTAAAAGAACTGAGGTGTGTTGTCACCTCAGTTTTTAGTGTAAGGAAGCATAATTATAAAGTGATTACTTTAGCATCAATCTAATACAATAAATAACAAAAGGCACACTGCACTCTTAAAGCAAATTTTCTAACCAGAGGTCAGAATGATTTCTAGCCGATAATGAGTCCTGCTCTGGCTCATTCCCACCTAACTAGAGAGTAGCTTCCCCACGGTCAGGGCCAGGTTTCCTGGTGTCTCCTCCAGATTTATCAGGGTGCTTGGCGTGTGGCAAATGAACCGTGTTTGTTGAATGAGAGCTTGTCTCTCCAAAGTGAGAAAATCTTTCCCAGTTTGTTACATGCCCACACATAAGAATATGTACATACGCCAAGAACATTGCCCTAAAAATTGGAAAAGAAAAATAAAGAGAATGGGTCAGGTATGGAGGCTCACACCTGCAATCCCAGCCCTTTGGGAAGCTGAAGCAAGTGGATCCCCTGAGGTCAGGAGTTTGAGACCAGCCTGGCCAACATGGCGAAACCTTGTCTCTACCAAAAATGCAAAAATTAACCAGGTGTGGTGGTGGGTACCTATAATCCCAGCTACTCAGGAGGCTGAGGCAGGAGGATGGCTTGAACCCAGGAAGCGGAGGTTGCAATGAACCAAGATTGTGCCATCACACTCCAGCCTGGGTGAAACAGTGAGGTTCCGCCTCTTTTTCTTTTTTTTTAATGAGATGGAGTCTCGGTCTGTCGCCCAGGCTGGAGTGCAATGGCACGATCTCAGTTCACTGCAACCTCCACTTCTCGGATTCAAGTGATTCTCCCGCCTCAACCTCCTAAGCAGCTGGGATTACAGGCACACACCACCACACCTGGCTAACAGATTCCATCTCAAATAAAAAAAAACTGTTAGCGGAAGAGTGTACCCACATGAAGGTCACTCATCATTTTTGTTCTCCACAATAGAGCTGTATCACCCATTTCCCCAGCATGCGCCAGGCTCACTGAGATGCAAACAGCATGCCATTCTCCTCCCTCTCCCTCTCATTTACCTTGAAGCAGATCCCAAGAACCCCATTTTTCTCTTTTATTTTCTTTTCCTTATTTTATTGTTTTAAGGTGGGGTCTCACTCTGTCACCCAGGCTGGGGTACAGTGCTGCAATCACGGCTTGCTGCAGCATCGACCCCCCAGGCTCAAGTGATCCTCACACTTTAGCCTACCTAGTAGCTAGGACCACAGATGTACGTCACCACACTTTGCTAATTTTTTCTTTTGTTTTTTATTTTTATTTTTTAAGAGAGTAGATCTCACTATGTTGCCCAGGCTGGTCTTGAACTCCTGGACTCAAGCAATCCACCCACCTCAGCCTCCCAAAGTGCTGGACTTACAGGCATGAGCCACCATGCCTGGCTCATTCATTCACCCCGTTACCTTAGCTCCCTGCTTATCACCCTCGCATGGAAACCAGCTCATTGTCACTAAGATGGATCTTAGCCCAGCACCTCCACCCTGTGCATGAAGCCTCACTGCCCATGCTGGCACAGCCAACACAAGTGGCTAAGCCTCTCGTGCCAACCCAGGAGAGGCGAGTCTTCTGTCCCACTCATGAGGTCTCTCTAAGAGGAACATGGGCAGCATGATTAAGACTAGTCCTAATGAAACTTTCCAAGTTGACTTCATTACGGGAACGAGAATGACGTGGTAGTCCAGTCTGCTTGGCAGTTTTAAACTCTCACTGAAACTTGGTTTAATGGCATTGACTTTGGGTTCCCCATCCTCACAACTCCAGTTGACCTAGACAGTCAGGCAAAGCACCTCATTACTCACCTCAAGGGTCCTCTTTCCTTACCTCTCTGCGCTGCCCTGCCAACAACCAGCCCAAGCCTAGGGGCTCCACTTCCCAAATGTAGTCCACACCTGTCCTCTTCTCCCCAGCTCTAGGACCACAACCTGGACCAAGCCACAACCATCTCTCACTTGCAGGAGACTCCCAGCCCACTTACACTCCACTTCCCACAACACTGTCTGTGATTTTTCAAGAATATAAATTAAGGCCATGTGCAGTGGCTCACGACTGTACTCCCAGCACTTTGAAAGGCCATGGTGAGTGGATCACTTGAGGTCAGGAGTTCCAGGCAAGCCTGACCAACATGGTGGAACCCCGTCTCTACTAAAAACACAAAATTAGCTGAGCTTGGTGGTGCACACCTGTAATCCCAGCTACCTGGGAGACCGAGGCAGGAGAATTGCTTGAACCTGGGAGGCAGAGGTTGCAGTGAACCAAGATCGTGTCATTGCACTCCAGCCTGGGCAACAAGACCAAAACTCCATCTCAAAAAAAAAATATGTCAATTACTCTAAACTCTCCCCTGGATTCCAGTCATGCTTTCAATAGTAGGTTAACTATGGCCCATATCATCTGGCCCCAGGCTGACTCTGACCCAGTCTCAAAATCTCTCACACCCACAAAGCTACAATCTTGTTGGCCATGCTTCTACTCCTAGAATTCACTCAGTACATTCCCAGCTTGAGGCCACTTAGGCTGACGTTCTCGATGCCTTGAAAGCACTGTCCCCCATGACATTCATTTGCTCTGTTCACTTCAGCCTCTTCCTTGACCACCCTGTCTAACTAAATCAGGCCCAAAGGAATCTAGACTATATTCCTCAAGTAGCTTATAGTAGCCAGAGGCAGTGGCTCTTGCCTGTAAGCCTGGCATTTTGGGAGGCCAAGACAGGAAGATCGCTTGAGCTTAGGAGTTTGAGACCAGCCAGGGAAACATAGTGAGACCGGTCCCCTGCCCTCATCTCTACAAAAAAATCAAGAAAATTAGCCAGGCATGGTGGCATGTGCCTGTAGTACCAGCTACTCAGAAGGCTAAGGTGAGATGATCACTTGAGCCTAGGAGGTCGAGGCTGCAGTGAGCTATCATCGTGCCCCTGCACTTCAGTCTGGGTGACAGAATGAGGCCCTGTCTCAAAAAATAATAATTAATTTAAAAACTGTTGAACGGAGTTTATGGTTTCGCACCTAAAAGACCGTAGAATTATAAATTATGTAATATATTTATACCTGTCTTGTTGCACAATGAATTTGAAGGGGCAATTCAAAGTAATACATGATGAATACATAAGAAAGAGCCATCCTTTATCCAGTTGCCACGGTCTAGTTCAAAAGAATGCCACTAACATGATCATCTCCGCAAAGGGTATACAGTTCTGCATGTTGAGGGAGATGTTCTCTCTCAGGAAAACCACAATCTAAAAGTGAAGCCACACACATACACACGCACACACACACAAAAAATGGCCCAATAAGGCTAGGCATGGTGGCTCATGCCTGTAATTCCAGCACTTTGGGAGGCTGAGGTGGACAGATCACTCGAGGTCAGGAGTTTGAGACCATCCTGGCCAACATGGGGAAACCTTGTCTCTACTAAAAAGTACAAAAATTTGGCTGGGCACAATGGCTCACATCTGTAATCCCAGCACTTTAGGAGCTGAGGCGGGCAGATCACAAGGTCAGAAGATAAAGACAATCCTGGTCAACATGGTGAAACCTCATCTCTATTAAAAATACAAAAGAATTAGTCAGGCGTGGTGGTACACACCTGTAGTCCCAGCTACTCGGGAGGCTGAGACAGGAGAATTGCTTGAACCCAGGAGGTGGAGGCTGCAGTAAGCCATGATGGGGCCACTGCACTCCAGCCTGGCAATAGAGCAAGACTCTGTCTCAAAAAAAAAAAAAAAAAAATTAGTTGGGCCTCGTGGGGGGTGCCTGTCATCCCAGCTACTCAGGAGGCTGAGGCAGGAGAATTGCTTGAACTGGCAAGGCAGAGGTTGAAGTGAGCTAAGATATTGCCATTGCACTCCAGCCTGGGCGACTGAGAGAGACTCCATTTCAAAATATAAAATAGAAATAAAAATAATTTAAAAGCCCAATAGGGCAATATAAAATGTGCTACATACCCAAAAGAATTAGCATTAAGAGCTACTCACTAGTTCCAGAATCCATTAGAACCCAAAGACAATGAGAAGGAAGGGAAGTTACTTGCAGAAGGATATCCAAATGGGATCCTTATTTTCTTTCAGTTTTACAAAAGACAAAATTCAGGCCCAAACCTAAACACGTGCCGAGCCCATGCTCAGGGTCCAGACATTGCAAGTCAGACACCAGAAATGTACCATTGCCCCACCAAGCCAAGAGAAGACTGTAAATGAGCTTCCTGTAGTTCTGTCTTCTGCTTGTTTCCTTCCAAGTATCCAGTATTTTCTTGGGTCTATATCTTAGCAACTAAGTTCCTCAGCACAGTGTCTTCCTTTCTTAAACTTCTTCCTCAAAAATGAACTCTATGGTTTTTATTTATTTATTTATTCTGTGTGTGTGTGTGTGTGTGTGTTTCTGTGTTGGGACAGGCTTTCCTTCTTCTGCCCAGGCTAGAGTGCAGTGGCATGAACACAGCTCATTGCAGCTGCAAACTCCCAGTCTCAAGCAATCCTCCCACCTCACCCCCCAACCCCCCCGCCCCAAGTAGCTGGAAATACAGGTAGCGCTACCACGCCCAGCTAATTTTTGTTTTGTTTTGGTTTTTCTGAGACAGAATCTCACTCTATGTCCCAGGCTGAAATGCAGTGGCGTGATCTCAGCTAACTACAACCTCTGCCTCCCCGGGTTCAAGCAATTTTCATGCCTCAGCCTCCCAAGTAGCCGGGATCACAGGTATGTGCCACCATACCCAGCTAATTTTTGTATTTTTAGTAGGGATGAGGTTTCACCATTTTGGCCAGGCTGGTCTCGAACTCCTGACCTCAGGTGATCTTGCCCGCCTTGGCCTCCCAAAGTGCTGTATTACAGGTGTGAGCCACCTCACCCGGCTAATTTTTGTATCTTTTTTTTGTAGACACAGGGTTTCACCATACTGCCCAAGCTGCTCTCAGACTCCTGAGCTCAAGTGATCCACCCGTCTCAGCCTCCCAAAGGGCTGGGATTACAAGCATGAGCTACCACATCCAGCCAAAAATGATCTTTATATACATAGCCTCATTCCTCCTTCAGTTAAAGCTCCCTTTATGTGAGCCATTTCAGCAAGGGAGAGCAAGACATCAAAGATGCTTACGGATCCATCATGGCGAATGCATCACTTGCATTCCTAAAGAGAATTATGGTAATGAGGTAGGAAAGAATGAGAAGTACTTCAGTATGACCCCTCCTCATCACCTCTACCAGGAGAACCCACAATATCTTTGTAGGGAGCTCTGTGTCCCCCAAGATGTCTTAGTTAAAAAAAAAAAAAGGTAGTAAGAGTTTGATCCAACAAAACACAAAACGGCCATCAGGCTTCCTAAAGACAATACATCTCAAATGAATGATATAAATAGTAGGTGCTAAAGAATGTGCAAAGAAGAGAAATCCTGATTTTTCAATGTCAACAGACCATACTATTTAAAAAAAATCATGGGTTGTAAATCATATGACAGTGAAGCATGACAGCCGGAAGCCTGTTTGGTCACAGTAGCTGACACAGTAAAATACTTGAAAGGAAAATTTTCTGTCTTCTTTTTGAGATGGAGTCTCACTTTGTCACCCAGGCTAGAGTGCAGTGGTGAGATCTCAACTCACTGCAACCTCTGCCTCCCAGGTTCAAGTGATTCTCCTGCCTCAGCCTCTCAAATAGCTGGGATTACAGGCACTTGCCACCATACCTGGCTAATTTCTGTATTTTTTGGTAGAGAAGGGGTTTTGCTATGTTGGCCAGGCTGGTCTTGAACTCCTGGCCTCAGGTGATCCACTCATCTCAGCCTCCCAAAGTGCTGGGATTACAGGCATGAGGTGCCATGCCTGGCCGGAAGGAAAATTTTTGCTAATCATGGACTGTTCTTTATTTTCTAATATTGATATCTTTGACTCCATGCTATTTTGCAATGTTTCCTGTTGTAGAACTCTTGGAGACAGTGCAGACTCTATCCTTGTGTTCTTCCCATTTTCCATGGAAGAACTTATTCTCCTCTTGACCTTGCATCTACAGAAACCTTCCTTTTGGCCTTGACTTATTTCCTGTCCCAACTATAGCAACTGCTAGTCTTACGTTCTTCTTGGATATTGAATTGTAAACTATAAACGTGCTCAGGACAGGCAACTTTCACATTTCAACTTCCACTGTACGTTAGTTGAGAGTCTACACTCTTGCTTTTTTAATCCATCCGAGCTTTTGAAAATTACTGCTTCCACTGTCATTCTTTTAAGTGAATGTGTTCCTATCCACATACCCCATCAACTTCCCGCAGCTAATGGTGAGCGTGTATGTGTCCCCAAAGGAAGGGAGAGCAGAGGTGAGCTATCTCTCAAGACTTCAGGGGACCTTTCCCTTCGTGACCATGAATCATCTTCCTTGCCAATCTCAACGTGAGAACCTTCCTTTTCCTCTGCTAATGAGACATTTCTTAATAGGATGCTGAGCTGTGTAATAATCTCCAAAGGGAAGTGATGGAGGTTTTGGCATGAGTCATTGAAGTGGAGCTGGAGGAAGTAATCGGCAGTAATGGACTAGAGGGAGCAGTCGTTCACCAACAGGATGGGCTGTAGATGAGCTGGGAAATTTTATTTTTCTAACTCTGCATTTTTATATTACTTGGTGAGGACATTTTTCTCAAAGCATTTACTCTGAATAAATGGTGGGCATTATAATTAATTTATTCAGGGATCAGAACTTTTTAGAATGAATGTCCCATTAGATTTTAATTAAAATGTCCAGTATAGACTCCACAGGGAATAAAATATACTATAAGTGATTTCCATTTTCTATATATCCTCTTTTACTTTCATTGCTAACCTTCAGCAATCCAGTAAGGAGTGATTTCTGGCTCTCCAAATCTTATAAGATACCTGCACATTCTACACAGTCTCAAGGACCAGGGAGTGAAGTGGTACCCGGAGGGGTCTCAAGCAGAGTTTAAGAGGAGCCTCCATCACTTCTTCCATAACACCGTCCACCGCCACGTCCTCCAGAATACGGTGATTCTGATGTTGCATTCAAAGGATTGAGGACAGGGAATTCAAAGGGCGAGGCCAGAAGGTGAGGCAAGGCAGCCCTACATTTGTGGATATTGCTACCAACGTTCCTTTGCAGCCACACAGCCCATGCCCAAAACCCCTGGCCGGGGTCCCTGCCCAACATCAGCGTTATCTGCCCAGACCTAAAAAGTTACTTCAGGAAACTGCACCAATAAGGCTTCTATGTTGCACTACAACTTTCTCTCCACACCTTCTCTCCCAGCTCTGTCTTGGGTAACAGTTGAGATGGGAAGAGGAAAACAAAGAGGTATTATCTTCTTTAGGAAACTTTAATTCAACTCCAGTACTTGTATGAATATGTATTTTTGAGACAAGGTCTTGCTCTGTTTCCTGGGCTGGAGTGCAGTAGCACAATCATGGCTCACTGCAGCCTTTACCTCCTGGGCTCAGGTGATCTTCTTGCTTCATCCTTCCATGTAGCTGGGACAACAGGCACAGGCCACCGCACCTGACTAATTTTTAATTTTTTGTAGAGAAATGGTCTCACTATGTTACCCAGGCAAAATTCCACTACTTTAAAACAAAGATGGAAGCCAGGCACGGTGGTATACCCCTTTAACCCCAGCACTTTGGGAGGCTGAGGTGGGTGGATCACTTGAGGTCAGGAGTTCAAGACCAGCCTGGTCAACATGGCAAAACCCTGTCTCTACCAAAAATACAAAAATTAGCTGGGCATAATGGTGGGCACCTGTAATCCCAGCTACTCGGGAGGCTGAAGCAGGAGAATAGCTTGAACCTGGGAGGCAGAGGTTGCAGTGAGCCAAGATCGCGCCAGTACACTCCAGCCTGGGCGACAGAGCGAGACTGCGTCTCAAAAAACTACAGAAATGTATTGTCTCCCAGTTCTAGAAGCTGGAAGTCCTCCCTGCTTCCTGGCTGCTGGGGGCTGCCAGCCATCTTCCGCATTCTTGGCCTGCAGCTGCATCACTGAAATTCTCTAGCATCTTGTGGTGTTCTCTTTGGGTGTCCTGACTTCATCATCCCTCTGCGCACATCTGTGTCTGTGTCCCAATAAGGACACCAATCACATGGGATTAGGGCCCATCCTAGTGACCTCATCTTAACTTGGCTAAATCTGAAAAGAAGCCATTTCCAAACAGGGTCACGCTCAGATACCAGGGGTTGGAACTACGAGGTACGCTTTTGTGAGGGGAATAAAAAATCAGCTCACAACCACACCTCATAGGGTCACTGGGACAACTGAATGAGTTAAGGTGTGGAGAGAGCTTAGTACAGTATTTAACACATAGCCCATGCTCTGTAAATACCTGCAGCTAACATCAATATTATTCTTATTCTTATGACTAGGTCATCCATTCTTCCTACCCCACAGCATCTTTGTTGAAAAGGCTTTAAATGCCTGGGGCAGTGGCTCATGCCTGTAATCCCAACACTCTGGGAGGCCGACATGGGCGGATCACTTGAGGTCAGGAGCTTGAAACCAGCCTGGCCAACTAAAATGGTGAAACCCCGATTCTACTAAAAATACAAAAATTAACTGGACTTGGTGGCACATGCCTGAAATCTCAACTATTTGAGAGACTGAGGCTAGAGAATCGCTTGAACCTAGGAGATGGAGGTTGCAGTGAGCCAAGTTCTCACCACTGCACTCTAGCCAGGGAAACAGAGCAAGACTCCATCTCAAAAAATAAAAATAAAATAAAATAAAGAAAGAAAGGCTTTAAAAGCAAGTCCTAGGCCAGACGCGGTGGCTCATACCTATAATCCCAGCACTTTGGGAAGCTGTGGTGGGCAATCACGAGGTCAGGAGTTCGAGACCAGCCTGGCCAATCTGGCAAAACCCCGTCTCTACTGAAAATACAAAAATTAGCCAGGTATAGTGGTGGGCACCTGTAATCACAGCTACTGGGGAGGCTGAGGCAGAGAATTGCTTGAAGCTGGGGGGCAGAGGTTGCAGTGAGCCAAGATCACACTGCTGTACTCCAGCCTGGATGACAGAGTGAGACCCTGTCTCAAAAAAATAAAATAAAAATTATATGTATTTAAAAAAGCAAGTCCTTGTGGCAGCCAAATTTCAAGGAATATTCCAGCTATCACACAAAAATACAACCTCCAATCCAATTCCTTGGGGAAAAAAAACAATTACAATGATTGTCTAGATTAAAAAAATAAATAAAGGATGTTCTTTGTTCTGTTTACCGAGCTCTGAAGCATCAAGGAAGCATGGAATGCAGAGCTATGTAGGAATCACTAAAAGAAGTCCTCCAAAGAAGCAGCTGACAACCAAATTTCTAGATTCTTCGGTTTGTGTAAAAAAAAAAAAAAAAAAAAAAAAATCAGTTCTACCTTGCACACTCTCCCCACAGCACCAGAAGGAATACAGACAAGCCTTGTGATATTGTGGGGTTAGTTCCAGACCACTAAAAGGCAAATGTCACAATAAAGCCAGTCACATAAATTGTTTTGATTCCCAGTGTATATAAAAGTTATGTTTACACTAATGCTGTAGTCTATTATCTAATAACTCTATG
>NW_016107656.1:1495452-1504171 GCF_001604975.1 Cebus imitator
GACGGGGTTTCACCATGTTGACCAGGATGCTCTCGATCTCTTGACCTCGTGATCCACCCGCCTCAGCCTCCCAAAGTGCTGGGATTACAGGCGTGAGCCACCGTGCCCGGCCTCTCACCTCCAGTTTTAAAAGATATTTCACAATCTGGCTATCTCCCTAGTTGTACAACAGTGACTATCTGTCACAACCAAGGCACTGGTACAACATCAGTGTGCTCCTCTCTGCCTTCATAAAACTTGTTTTGAAACAGACCCTCCTGAGTCCCCAGAAGGTAGCATATCACTATCCCCTCCCCTCATTCATTTTGCTAAGTCATTTTTCTGCCAAAACAACACTCCGAGCCTCTTCAATCCTCCCTGCCAACTGCATTGCATAATTCAATGCTTATTTCTCTTGACCCAACTAGCAAATTCAGGATTCAAATCAATCTGCTTTCACTTGCCCACTGGCCTCTGGCCATCCTCAGGAGCCATCAGTGACCACAGCCCTTGGGCAAGTCTCACCCGGGATTATCTTCTTTGTATGTCAAGACTTGAAATAGAACATACTCAAACTTGTCTGCAAGTCTGTCTGCAGTAGTACAAACAACATGTTTATGTATCTTCAAATCTTGATTTAGAAAAAAAAAAAGAAAAAAAAGGCCAAACCTAATATAAAACCTAACTGCTCTGCAGCTTGAAAATCTTTTAAGTGACAACAGAAGGCTGTCTTTCCCAATGTCGTGGAAGTGGGCCTTTCTATTTTCTACAATGGAGGAATACAGTGGATAGTCGTGAGTGCTATTCTGGAGCCTGTCTCAAGCAGTTCACAATGAGGAGTAGGTGTTTGTGCTTCTCTCCACCTCCTTGAATTGACGGCCCTGCAAAGCCTTGGGTGTTTGCCACGCTGACCCACACTGGCATCCAAGGCACCAGGATCCAGGGATCCTGGGTAGATACTGGAAAACCCAGATGTGAATCACTTTCTGGCTTTATGGTCAAACGCTGCTCAAAGAGCAGAGCTCAAATCCATCTGGGTCAGGTCCACCCTGGGGGGCTTTTTGCAAAGATACATAAGCTCAGTATTTTACCTGTTTTACAGATAAAATGGACGAACTTGGAAGGCTAAAATCTGCAGAAGCCAAAATCAGCCAGCAATTGTTGAATTATGGGTAATGAATAAAATGTGGGTGTGTTTAAAAGGAAAGCAGGAAGCCTAGATTATTTACATGGCCAAAGGAGAGTGGATGCCAACAAGAGGAAGTTTCTGGTAGCTCTGAGGGCATAAAACCAATCAGCACATGTGCACAGCAAAAGAAATAATCAGCAGAGTAAACAGACAACCCACAGAGTGGGAGAAAATTTTTGCAAACTATGCACCCAACAAAGAAATAATATCCAGAATCTACAAGGAACTCAAACAAATCAGCAAGAAAAAAAAACAAACAAACAATCCCATCATCAAAAAGTGAGCTAAGGACATGAATCCACAATTCTCAAAACAAGATATACAAATGGCCAACAAACAAATGAAACATCACTAATTATCAGGGAAATGCAAATCAAAACCACAATGTGATACCACCTTACTCCTGCAAGAATGGCCATAATCAAAAAATCAAAAAATAATAGATGTGGGTGTGTGCACATGGTGAAAAGGGAACACTTTTACACTGCTGGTGGGAATGTAAACTCGCACAACCACCATGGAAAACTGTGGAGATTCCTTAAAGAGCTAAAAGTAAATCTACCATTTGATCCCGCAATCCCACTACTGGGTATCTACCCAAAGGAAAAGAAGTCACTGTATGAAAAAGACACTTGCACACGCAGGTTTGTAGCAGCGCCATTCACAACCGCAAAAATATAAAACCATCCCAAATGCCCATCAATCAACAAGTGGATAAAGAAAATGTGGTATATTTAGATCATGGGATACTATTCAATCATAAAAAGGAGTGAATTAGTGGCATTCACAGCAACCTGACTGGAGTCAGACCATTATTGTAAGTGAAGTTAACTCAGGAATGGCAGACCAAACATCATACGTTCTCACTCATAAGTGGGAGCTAAGCTATGAGGATGCAAAGGCATAAGAATGATACCATGGAACAGGCACGGTGACTCATGCCCGTAATCCCAGCACTTCGGGAGGCTGAGGCAGGTGGATCACCTGAGGTCAGGAGTTTAAGACCAGTCTGGCCAACATGGCAAAACCCCATCTCTACTAAAAATACAAAAATTAGCCAGGCATGGTGGCATGCGCCTGTAATCCCAGCTACCCAGGAGGCTGAGGCAGGAGATTCACTGGGACCTGGGAGGCAGAGGCTGCAGTGAATCAAGATTTGCCATTGCACTCCAGCCTGGGCGACAGAGCAAGGTGCCTTCTCAGAAAAAAAAAAAAAAAAAAAAAAAGAATGATACAATGGACTTTGGGGACTTATAGGGATGGGTAGAAGAGGGGGTGGTACAAGAGACTACACATTGAGTACAATGTACACTGTTCAAATGAATTTCTGAATCTCAGAAATTAACACTAAAGAACTTATCTATGCAACTAAATACCACCTGACCTGTTCCCCAAAAACTACTGAAAATTGTTTTAAACCTGTATTAAATATAATAAAACCAATTAACATATGTAAAAGTACATATGAAGTACAAGAAATCATACCCATGTAAATATGGTCATTCTAATCTCTAGAGCAGCACTTCCTAGATTAAGGGATGTGACCTGGTAACCTTCTCTTGACGTTTAAAGAACGTGTTCATTCTATTTGTCTCCCCTCCTGGTCTCTATGGAAGCTCTTCCACTATAGAAGGCATCCTGCTTTCTAAAGATGCAAACTCAGAATATGCAGCCACTCAGGGGCATGGCAAGACAACGAGTTCTTGATGCAAGATGTTAATGTGGGGTTACTAGCTGACATTTTGTTCTGTTGAAAAAGGAGCCAGTTCTTTGCCAATGCTAAAGTTACATAATGAAAATTTTACAACATCCCCTACATATCATTTATGAATCATTTGACACCTATTTAATGCTCATCATGAAGTCTCAGTTTCATAATGTTCTAATCAAGGCAAATTGCTACTACACATCAGTGTTATGAGGCTCTGCCAGTAAATCACCACCTGGGCACCACATGTTAGGTGAGTTACGTCAACACGTTGCAGAAGGCAGTAATAACCATACCCCAGTAGACTATGTCTTAATGCCATACATTCTTAGAAAGTTTTTTTTTTTAACTATAATTCACAATAAAATGAGCCTTAAAACAAAATGTTGGGGCCGGGCGATGTGGCTCACGCCTGTAATCCCAGCACTATGGGAGGGGATAGATCACCTGAGGTCAGGAGTTCGAGACCAGCCTGGCCAACCTGGTGAAACCTCGTCTCTAAAAAAAATGAAGAAAAATAAAAGAAAAAATGTTTTACCTTTTCAGAATAAATGTTTATGGTCTTTACAGGCTTTCCCAAAGATTTCAAATTCCTGTAGCTCTCTTTAGATTCATAAAAAATTATTCCAAAATAAAAATTTATATAAGTGGCAAGTTTGGCCAGGCACGGTAGCTTATGCCGGTAATACCGTGAGGCTAAGGTGGGTGAATCATGAGGTCAGGAATTCAAGACCAGCCTGGCCAAGATGGTCAAACCCACTCTCTACTAAAAATACAAAAATCAGCTGGATGTGGTGGCACATACCCCTAATCCCAGGTACTCAGGAGGCTGAGGCAGTAGAATTGCTTGAACCCATGAGGTGGAGATTGCAATGAGCTGAAATCGCACCACTGCACTCCAGCCTGGGCGGCACAGCAAGACTCCGTCTCGGAGCAAAAATAATAATAATAATAATAATAATGTGACAAGTTTATTTATTTCAGGCTTATAGTTCTTCCTCAAACCATAATGAGTCCTACTTCTGCCATACTCACACGAAATGCGTGGTCAAGTTTTTCATTAGTCAGGTGGGGCCGTCATTATATGATGTCTTTATAAATTCTTGACTGGAAACCTAAGACTCCTAATTAAAGCTCAAAGATACAGAATGAATGATACGCAGCCCTCACAAAACTAGCTGCAAACTGAACGAAACCCTGGGAAAACAGTTTACACAACAAACAAAAATGAAACAAAAAATCAGGATTAAAAAACCGATTTAGTACATTCATGAATCCATCATACAAAAAATGAAATCATTAGTTAAGTGGATGCTTTTAATATTTTACATGTTTTTAAATAAGTAAACTATTCAAAAGCTCTCATATTACTATGTCAGTTAGACACATTTAAAAAAACTAAAAATAGCAATGCAGATATCATTTAAATTGAAAATATGTTTTTATTACAAGCATTTTCTTGCTTTCAGAAAGTCTTGAGTATTCAAAAGCATTCACATTTTCTCTCTTTTGTCTTCCTTTTTTGTTTTGTTTTGTTTTGTTCTGACACAGTGTCTTGCTCCATCACCAAGGCTGGAATGCAATGGTGCCACCACAGCTCACCGCAGCCTTGACCTCATGGGCTCAAGGGGATCCTCCTGCCTCAGCCTCCCAAGTAGCTGGGTCTACAGATACATGCCTGGTTAACTTTAAAAAAAAATTGTTTTTATAGAGGTGTGGTCTTTCTTTTCTTTCTTTTCTCTCTCTCTCTCTCTCTCTCTCTCTCTCTTCTTTTTTTTGAGACAGAGTCTTGTTCCATCGCCCAGGCTGGAGTGCAGTGGCGCAGTCTCAGCTGGCTGCAACCTCCACCTCCTGGGTTCAAGCAATTCTCCTGCCTCAGCCTCCCGAGTAGCTGGGACTACAGGTACGCGCCACAACGCCCAGCTAATTTTTGGATTTTTAGTAGAGACGGGGTTTCAACCTGTTGGCCAGGATGGTCTCCATCGCTTGACCTTGTGATCCACCCACCTCAGCCTCCCAATGTGCTGGGATTACAGGTGTGAGCCACCAGGCCTGGCCGAGGTGTGTTCTTTCTATCTTTCTCAAGCCAGTCTTTAACTCCTGGCCTCAAGCCATTCTACTGCCTTGGTCTCCCAAAATCCTGGGATTACAGGCATAAGCCACTGCACCCAGCCAATAACTCACATTTATGAACTGCTCATCATATATCATTCGCAGTTATCATTATTTATTTATTTATTTATTGAGACAAAGTCTAGCTCTGTCTCCCAGGCTGGAGTATAGTGGCGTGATCCTGGCTCCCTGAAACCTCCACCTCCTGGGTTCAAGCGATTCTCCTGCTTTAGCCTCCCAACTAGCTGGGATTACAGGCGCCCAACACTATGCCTGGTTAATTTTTGTATTTTTGGTAGAGATGGGGTTTCACCATGTTGGCCAGGATGCTCAAACTCCTGACCTCAGGTGATCTACCACCTCAGCCTCCCAAAGTGCTGGGATTACAGGCATAAGCCACTGCACCCAACCTTGGTTCTCGTTATTTAAATCATCTTCACGAAGACCCAATGATGTGTGTGGTTGTCAACTTTATTTTACGGATAAGAAAATTGAGGCACATAATAATTAAATATCTCACCCAGGTCACATGTCCAGTAAGGGCAGAAGCCACAATTTGAACTCAAAAAATCTAAAATAGTTTATTTGCTCTTAATTACTTGACTATTCTACCTTTCAGTTTTCTTGGAGATGTTCAGTTAACTTTGGTTTGATTGTTTCTAAATGTTTCAACTCACAGATTAAGGTTGTTACTCTTCACTTTCAAAACTTTTCTTTTAAAGACCAGGCATTTCCAAACAGGGAATGCTACAAAGTTGTTGGTTTATTTTAAAAGGGAGGTCTTTAAAACTCTATGAAAACAGCCAGGCGCAGTAGACACCTGAGGTTGAGAGTTCAAGATCAACCTGACCAACATGAAGAAACCCTATCTCTACTAAAAATACAAAAATTGGCCAGGCATGGTGGTGCATGCCCATAATCCCAGCTACTGGGGAGGCGGAGGCAGGAGGCTTGTTTGAACTTGGGAGGTAGAGGTTGCGGTGAGCTGAGGTCTCTCCATTACACTCCAGCCTGGGGCAACAAGAGACTTTGTCTNAAAAAAAAAAAAAAAAAAAAAAAAAAAAAAAAAAAAAAAAGAAAGAGAAAGAAAAGAAAAGAAAAAAAGAAAGAAAGAAAGAGAGGGAAAGAGAAAGAAAGAAAACAGAAAAAGACACTTGTATAGCAAAGATGCATATTCTTGAACTAGAATATTCCTTTCCTCTACAAATAATTTAATATTGAATTTGTATTTGTAAAGCACACAAAAAAACACACAAACATGTTTTAGCTCTAGGTTAAAAAAAATTGTTGGCTAATATCAAAACCAATGCAAAATGATTATTAAAGTCAACAAAGTCAAGGGTGCTAAGGATAAATTTTAAAGAAAACTAGGTCCTACTAGATTAAGGGCAGTTCAAAAAAAAAAAAAAAAAAGTAACTAGGACTCAGGGTATGTCCCAAGGTTTTTTTATTCTGCTCCTCAGTGGCCCTTAAAATTCGTGTGATTCTCATAATGCATTTACTTTATCTCTTACTACCTCATGCAAGAGAAAGAATGAAGCCACAATCAGGCAGTGATGGGTGGACACATGGAAACTTCCTCCCTCACTACTTGCTGTAAAACGAAACTAGCAAATAGTGAATGAAACATCAAAATGAACCATGAATAGAATTTGCATCAGACAGTCAAGGAGAACTGCAATGTATCTCTGTGAACACTGAGAACCTTAGTCTGAAGAGCAAACATAAATACAAACATATTTCTGTTTTCACCAATCATCTTGGAAAGCTGAAAGCCATAGAAGAGCCTTTCAGAAAAGAAAAAAACTACTATTACAGAAAGGAAAAACGAGCCCTTTCTCAAGCGTTTGTCTTCTGAGTCTTGCAGTTACCATAACGCCTGGGTACCCAGTCTCCAGGATGGAGATGTCTGTATTACATGACTTGACATGCCAGGAAAGATACATGACAGGTTATCTATGAGGCGTCTCTCCTCATAAAGAATTAATGCTGCCCAGTGAAACACTTCAGAGAACAAAAGAAGGAACATTGGACATCTGGCTAGGAGCAAAGCTAATGATGAGCAGACGTACCATTTTCAGGTCTTGTTACAAAAGTGAATTCATAAATAGATGAGCATATCACTTGAAAAATGACAATTTATGTAGTCACAAAAATACATTTTATCTCAAAATTAGTCTGAAGGTTTGGTTAATTCTTAGAGTCTTAGTCTGTACTCATAGGTATTAAATGGTATCACTGATTGTGAGACCCAGTCTCTATATTCACTCTTTTGAGACCAATTTCATTTTTACTAATGACAAGAATGTGTATCAACCATGAGTAAGCACATCATCTATTACAGCAGGATTATGACAGTCAAATCTTAAGCAGGAAGCCATCAGGTAGCACCACAGCACTCTTAAAAAGGACACAGGCTAGGTGCGGTGGCTCACACCTGTAAATCCTATCACTTCGGGAGGCAGAGGTGGGCGGATCACTTGAGGTCAGGAGCTCGAGACCAGCCTGGCGAACATGGTGAAACCCCGACTCTACTAAATATAAAAATTAGCTGGATGTGGTGGCACAAGCCTGTAATCCCAGCTTCTCACGAAGCTGAGGTAGGAGAACCGCTTGAACCTTGGAGGCAGAGGTTGCAGTGAGCTGAGATCGTGCCACTGCACTTTAGCCTAGGCAACAGAGTGAAAATCCACCACACACACACAAAAAAGATACTTTAGATAAATGACAGGTTTTCCTCTTAAATCATTTATAAAATTGAGCTATGGATTTGCAAATGAATCAATCTGCATTGACTACATATTTCCCACTATTTACTGTACTCTACAATTAGCTTTTAAAAGAACGATTTAAAGATCTTTTAGTGGTGTGCATGTTGTTACAAATAATAATGCCCCCTTTTAAGGAACCACATTTATCATTATAAAGAGACAGGTACATAGATATTTGTGCATATATACATGGATAGATGCTTTTTTCTTATTTAAGAAGAATTACAGATGAAGTCTCACTATGTTACCCAGGCTGTTCTGGAACTCTTTGCCTCAAGCAATCCTCCAGCCTTGGGCTCCCAAAGTGGTGGGATTACAAGCATGAGGCACTATGCCTTGTCATTTTTCCCTTTAGAAAGAAAGAAAATCACAAGACATACAACATTTCTAAAATGTCTTGCATTAACTCAGCCCACTCTTGAGTATAAAATATTTATCAAAAGAAAGTTACCACGGAGCAGTCCTGATGACTTTAGACAGTGCATGAAGTGTGGGGCCTCAGGAAGCCGGACAGCAGGTAATGACGTGATGCATAAACATCAGATCGGGGCTCTCACCATCCCTACCTGGATCACTAAAGTAATCTCCTTCCTTCAACCTCACCACCAAGACATCGCCTACCAAAGTTATTTTTCCAGCCCAGCGAGGTGGCTCACGCCTGTAATCTCAGCACTTTGGGAGGCTGAGGTGGGTGGATCACTTGTGGCCAGGGATTGGAGACCAGCCTAAACCCTGACTCCACTAAAAATACAAAAATCAGCCAGGTGTGGTGGCGGGTGCCTGTAATCCCAGCTACTTGGGAGGCTGAGGCAGGAGAAACCCTTGAACCTGAGAGCCAGAGGTTGCTGTCAGCAAGATCACACCACTGCACTCCAGCCTCCAGCCTGAGAGACAGAGTGAGACTTCTTCTTAAAAATAAATAAAATAAATAAAAGTATTAAAGCCACTGACTTGGCCTTT
>NW_016107656.1:1504406-1509035 GCF_001604975.1 Cebus imitator
GAGACAGGGTTTCACCATGTTGACCAGGATGGTCTCGATCTCTTGACCTCGTGATCCACCCGCCTCGGCCTCCCAAAGTGCTGGGATTACAGGCTTGAGCCACCGCGCCCGGCTGACTTAGTCTTTGGCAAAGAAATGAACATCCAGATGCCCGAGTTCTGCCCCCTCTGTTTTCTGGAGCAAGTCTTCACACCCAGGCGCCCTCCAAACCCTCGGGTGCATTTCCAAGGGCGCTTCAGTCCCTTCCGCTACATAACCCTGCAACTCCTCCATGTAGAAAGTCCACAAGGCTTTCTTCAGCTGGCTAAAAGGAACATCATAAAATTAAGATGAAGTCAGAATATTTGAAATGGGCTTGACTCTGAAATTCTAAGCCATAAAAGTAAGTCATTAGCTGATAGGCACAACTCCCAAGAGAATATGTAAATTAACTGCTTTCAAAGGAGTTAGCATTTTAAAAGCCCCCTCAGGATCTCACTAACATCTCCCCCTCCCCCACACTCGGCCTAAAACAACAAAGGAAAGGAGGGACACGTTTTGCTTGTTTCAAGGGTTTTCTTGTTAATTTTTTAGGAGTGGAGTAAACAGTAAGATAGAATGAAGATAACAGTTCTGTGGACTGATGCCTGGCTTTCTGTAGCTTTCACAGGAATCAGAGTAGGGGAGGGTTCGCAGTATCTCTACACAATGGATACTTTCTAGGCATGCTGGGAAATGGGTGTAAATTCTAGAAACAGGGCAAAAACAGAGGAAATTTCAGGTTTGGGGGAGGTGCATCTTGCAGGATCCTGCAAACAATAGGCACTTATTAACCCCCTTCCCAGTCAGCAAGTAGATTTAAAGGCTGGGCTTCGCCTTACAAGGCCTCAAATCCTGGAGGCAGAAGCTGAAGAACCATCACAATTTACCAAATGGATAAATCAGTCCTGAAAAAAAGGATCTACCACACCTAACGGTATCTACCAATCTTAGCAATTCCTGCTCTTGAAAACAACTACCCTCCCCTACCAAAGAAAAGGAATGCTGTGCCTGCCAACTATGGAGTAAAGAAAAACGAGTAAAATTCCAAAGGATTCTAACTCAGTTTTGCACATCTGTCTACGCAGGTCACAGGGAAAGGTGAAATGCTTTGAAAACCTGGGGTGACTAAATGCTGTAGTGTTAGTGGACAGAATGGCACATTTCACAAGAATGCCAAGGTGTAAGAGCTCAGGGCTTACAAACATGTTGCAGTTTACCATTACAGTTTCCAGTGGAAGCACCAGGATTTTAATTTGCCTGATGAAACTGGCCAAAATGTAGTTTCAGCCACAGCAGAATTTATTCACGTCTTTATAAATGCACCCCATCATATTACAGCAGGCACATGAGTCTTGACAGAACAATGTTTTGATGTGACTCTTGCATTTAAGAAATACACACTTTCCCCCTCCCCTTTTTCATTCAACAAAGCATGGTTCTCAGCACCCAGTTAAGTCAGGCGTACTGGAGATAGAAAAATGAGTAAGACACTGACCCTGCCCTCCAGGCACTCACAATCTAGTAATTTTTTTTCTTTTTTGCAAGCTTGTTTTCTGTTAGTTCTATATCCATTTATATATTCACTTATCAGCATTTATTTATTCTAGCACTGCTCAAACATTTTCATGCTGTAAATTATACTATTATTTCTTTTCTAAATGAGCACTTTGTTAACAATTATCTGAAAGCAACTATTTGGTGCTTAACTGTGCATGGACTGAATTAATCTAAATGCAAAATGTGTCCTAATGAACTCAAACAACCATCCTGTATTTACGGAGATCCGTGACTCTGGGGCAATACTTTCACTGGGTTGTAACCAACAAAATCCCTGGAGGACAACTGCTCAGTAAAGTACCGCTCATTCACCTAAAAATGGTTTTACCTACTAAGCTGTGAGTTTCATCAAGTTTCCACACACAGCATTGATAGGCTGTGTGGTTTGATTTCCACAATTAGAAAAATCTGAAAAAGTAAAGTAGAATTGTGCCTGAAATCTGTTAAGGAAAACGTTCAGATGTATACTTTCCCCACTACCACGCCTCTCCTCAAGTTCAGTATGGAAAAAGAATCTTATAAATCACATTTTACCTAAAACACACAGGATTTCTAAATGTACTGAATTACATTTCTACTCAGTTCATCTGAGACAGTTAACTGCAGAGCCTCATGACATCAGGATCCCTACTGGTGGGGCTAGTGACTAGAGACAGGTCTAACATTGTCACTAACAAGGTATAGGCCACACTGGCCAAGTCACTTCACCTGTCTAGACTGATAAGATGACTTCGAAATTTCATATTTTAAATAAAAAGGGAAAGAAATGATGTCTTTTGTTTCGAGAATAAACTGTCAATTTTGTGTCTTGATGTATTTCCCCAAAGATGCAGTTTTTATAAACACTTGGATGACAGCTTTCCCTCCCTTTTAGCCTGATGTCTCCCTATAGGACCTCTACAAAGGAGCAGTAAGCCATGCCTTCCTTGAATTTTACTAAGAAACAATCTCCATGCTGGTTTACCCCAGATAAACAAGAGAAAAACATGAGCAGACACAAGCTGTCTGGGATAAGGTTTACATTCTTCCCAGCCTGACACTGAATGATTAGCAGAAGTACATATTTCTTTGCTCCTGCATATGCCCTTTCAATAGCAGGTTTGAGCTTCTGAAGCCCCACCCCATCTTTTAACTCAGCCAAAGAACACTCTGACCCAACAGTGCTAGAATCTGCCAGGGAAGGGAAAGCAAATCTGCAGAAAATGCCACCTGCCAACCCTCTTCCCCAAAAGTACCCTTAGCCCAACTTTCATTTCGGCAGGCCCCTGACCCTCTCCACCCTCAGCCCAACGCCCTAGAGTAAGGGATACAATGGGATATTATCAAACCAATTTCCTCAGTGACTGAAAACTTAGAGCTGGATTTAGGCAAGAAATAAGATAATTTAAAAACAGTACATGGCCAGGAGCGGTAGCTCACTCTGTAATCCCAGCACTTTGGGAGGCTGAGGCGGGAGGATCACCTGAGGTCAGGAGTTTGAGACCAGACTGACCAACATGGAGAAACCCCATCTCTACTAAAAATACAAAATTAAGGCCAGGCGCGGTGGCTCAAGCCTATAATCCCAGCACTTTGGGAGGCCGAGGCGGGTGGATCACGAGGTCAAGAGATCGAGACCATCCTGGTCAACATGGTGAAACCCCGTCTCTACTAAAAATACAAAAAATTAGCTGGGCATGGTGGCACATGCCTGTAGTCCCAGCTACTTGGGAGGCTGAGGCAGGAGAACTGCCTGAACCCGGGAGGCGGAGGTTGCGGTGAGCCAAGATCGCGCCATTGCACTCCAGCCTAGGTAACAAGAGTGAAACTCTGTCTCCAAAAAAAAAAAAAAAAATACAAAATTAGCCAGGCGTGGTAGCACACGCCTGTAACCCCAGCTACTCAGGAGGCTAAGGCAGGAGAATTGCTTGAAGCCAGGAGGCGGAGGGAGCTGAGATCAAACCATTGCACTCCAGCCTGGGCAACAAGAGTGAAATTCTGTCTCAAAACAACAACAACAACAAAATAGTCTATCACCACAACTTTAAAATGTCTATTGGGTTTTCTGGAACTTCGGTGAAGGATCATATTCATCTGTAAAGTTCAGAAAAATGCAAAAATAAAACATTTACATCTAAAATATATGTTAAATTTAGATATATCATATATTTACATAGTATGTAAATGTACATTGTATGCATATTTATATACAATTTTAAATACTGGAGAGCGAGAAGAGAAAATGAACTTTTTTTTTTTTTTTTTTGAAACAGAGTTTCGCTCTTGTCACCCAGGCTAGAATGGTGCAATCTCGGCTTGCTGCTGTAACCTCCGCCTCCTGGGTTCAAGAGATTCTCATGCCTCAGTCTCCCGAGTAGCTGGAATTACAGGCACAAGCCACCATGCCTGGCTAATTTTTGTATTTTTTTAGTAGAGACAGGGTGTCACCATGTTGGTCAGGCTGGTCTTGAGCTTCCGACCTCAGGTGATCTGCCTGCCTTGGCCTCCAAAGTACTTGGATTAGAGGCGTGAGCCACCACGCCTGGCCCGAAGATGGAAATCTTTAGCCAACCCTCCCTGGTTCTCTGTATAGTAAGAATCATAAATAGCAACAGTCACCTGAAAATGGAGTAACTGGGCCTTTAGGATGTCTAGAAGGAAGAGACACAAGACTGTTTGCAGGAACAAACAACGTGAAAGAGAGCTACATTTACTGAGTCTCTACTATAAGCTAGACAGTCTGCTGAGTACGTGATGCACACGTCAACCCTTCTAAATCTCAGAAACCCCAAGAAGCAAGTCTTCTTTTCTTCAACTTTCAGGTGATGAAACTGAGGATCAGAGAGGTTGAATAACTTGGCCAAGATCATGTAAACAGTCAGTTGGAGAGCTGATATTTGACCTCAAATAACTTACTTCAACACCCAAGAGTTTAATCACTGTGCTAAAAACTGTATACAGTTTATCATCCCCAAAGAACTTCTTTCACTCCATCTCTTCCCATTGGAAAAATACAAGATCTTGGCCAGACACGGTGGCTCACACCTGTAATCCTAACACTTTGGGAGGCCG
>NW_016107656.1:1509131-1514661 GCF_001604975.1 Cebus imitator
TGAGGTGGGGGAATCACGAGGTCAGGAGATCGAGGCCATCCTGGACAACAAGGTGAAACCCCGTCTCTACTAAAAATACAAAAATGCGCCGGGCGTGGTGGCGTGCGCCTGTAGTCCCAGCTACTTGGGAGGCTGAGGCAGGAGAACTGCTTGAACCTGGGAGGCAGAGGTTGCAGTGGGCTGAGATTGCACCAGGGCACTTCAGTCTGAGAGACAAAGTGAGACTCCATCTTTAAAAAC
This sequence comes from Cebus imitator, assembly GCF_001604975.1. Classification (NCBI taxonomy): domain Eukaryota; kingdom Metazoa; phylum Chordata; class Mammalia; order Primates; family Cebidae; genus Cebus; species Cebus imitator. The sequence goes on from NW_016107656.1 coordinate 1,509,372, forward strand.
AAACAAACAAATCCAGAGGCTCTTCCGATAATCTGCACATCTGGCAACTTCCAGGTCTTTAAACTGAAGTTGTCTTCTATGTGTGGATTAAGATGTCTGACAGTAATAACCCTTACCCATCCGATTCCAGTCTACCTGAATAACCGGAGCTCCGCGAAAGCAAATCTATTAATTCCCTAAGGTATTCAACTCTGAGCAGGTTAAAACTTCATCCTCCATACAGATGAACTGCTTCCCAGAAACTATGCCAAATCCATGGGCGGTTTTAGTCACTGGACATTCAAAATACATGACAGCACAGACTTAGCAAAATAAGTCCTATTGTTTTAGCCCGAAACATATAAAAATATATATATCCTGTAACTGCACAAATCGAAAAACTGCAAACAGTAGGCGAACATTTTGGCAGTTCTAAGTAAGGAAATGTTTGTTTTGCCTCTCATGGTCACACAACAAATGGTGAAGAGATAAACATCAGTAACATCAGCCTTTTCCCTCATCCAGCATCAACCCAATATTTATTTACATCTACTCTTTGAAGGCCTCTTTCTTGCCTTTTCCACACCAACATCTCAGCAGGTGTCCCAGAGTAAACTGTGAAATATCACGCCCGATTGTTTAAAAAATACCTTTTGAGGGGACCTGTGACTGGTTATTTTTTAATTAGGGTTTGAAACTCTATACCGTGTATATTTAACCACCCCCCCCCCCACCAAAGAACCAGAGCCAGAGAAGGACGCCTCTGCGGAGTGGGCTGCCCAGTGGGTGGGCAAGAAGGGAGCCCCCGGCTTCCGAGGGGCAGCCGCGAACCGCACTTCCTGCGCCGCCCCCTCCCCAGGTAACTCACCAGGATGCCCATCACGTCGGTCCAGAGTCGGGAGAACGCCTCGGACGTGCCAGCGCCGGGCTCGGGCTCCGGTTCCGGCTCCGGCGCGGGCTCGGGCTCGGGCTCGGCCTCTGGCTCGGGCCCCGGGCCAGCTGCTCCCGCGTCCTCCATGGCCGTGTCCCGCGCGCGGGCCGTGCGTCCGGGTCCCCGCGGCACCCTCGCCCCGCACCCGCACGCTGCCGGCCCGAAGCCGGGTCCCCGCCCGCCTGCGGCGTCACCGAGCCGCGCCCCCGCGCCTCATGCCCCGGCGGCCCCGGCCACCCCGCGGGGGCCCCTCGCAGGCGCCGGCACTTCTGCTCTAGGTGGCCGCGGACTGCGCGACTGACAACTCCAGAAACTTTCCCACCCCGCTCGGCGCAGCAACAGGGTAGCAGGAGGCAAAGTCCGCACCACTGAGTTTTACGGCGGGGAATTCGCTCGGCCCTGAAGCAATTAAACCCACGACAGAGGCGTTTCTTCCTGTGACGGGGACCAGCTAACGAAGGCACGCGACTCGGGCCTTGCAACAAGTCCGGGCAGGACCCTGCAGGGGTGACCGCGGCGCTCTGGATCTCGGAGGGAGCTCCCCGGGACCCCTCTCTTCAAAATGAGCTCTTCCAGCTCCACATGACTCTCTCCCCTCGAGGCTAAAGAAAGCGTTTAGCAACAAAAGGTGCTCTGATGTCAGGCTGTTTGCATGGAAATGAGCCTCGGACAGGAGAACAAATCGCCTGTTGAAAGAGCAGCCGCGCCGCGGCCTCGGCCCGCACAAGTTTCCAATCACGCTATTCACGGGGAAACGCTTTTTGGTCACAGAAACCCGACAAAGTTAATCTTTAAGCGACTCCCGCCCAAAGGCTTCACAAATAGTCCGTGTCGTTACAAACCCCGCCTCGCCCCTCGTGAAGTCAAGCGACCCAAGGAATTACAACCCTGCCTCTGCCAGCCAAGGCTTCTCTGCAAAAGGAGTGTGAAAGCTTGGGCACGAGCCATTGTTTGGATCATTTTTTTATGAGTGGGGGCATTTTGGCTCCTGAGTGCCTACAATGCCATGCATTGCTAGGGCTTTCGGCTAATTAGGGGAAATGCGCTTTGGGTCTTAATTATTCCTTTACAGTAAGGACACAGGGAAAGGCTATTTTCAAAACTAAATTCAAATGATCGTGTAGCCACTCAGCCTACACACACGTGGGGCCCTGTGTGTGTTTTTCCAAGGGGAAGCTCCAGGACTTGTTTTACAAGGGAACTAGCGCTGGAGCGGTGATTTTCCCTTTTGTGATTCTATCTTTCAAAACCACTCAGAATTTTCCTTGGAAAGTGACAATGCACGTCACATTCGATTTGGTGATTGATCACTTTTGAAATAGTTAGTTTGCCCCTCTGTTAGGGCCTTGTGGTTTAAAAAAAAAAAAAAAAAAAGCGAGATGCCCCAGGGAGAGAGCCCTTGCATGTTTTCCCCGTTTCTTGTTGCTTGTGGTTTTTGTTTTGTTTTGTTTTTCCTTCTGAGCCCACTTAAAAGAAAGGAGATAAGAGCATGTCCTTGAATTCCCCTTGCTAAAGCATTAAGAGCTAGGAGCACCAATCAATGCAATGGGTGAATAATCCTTACAGGAAAGTTCAAAATGTAAAAATATTTTCAAACGTAACTAAATTTATAAGCCCAATCCCTGATAAATTTTGTGTGTTTTTGGTGGGTGCGGCTCGTGCCTTAATCCCAGCACTTTGAGAGGCCGAGGCGGGTGAATCACGTGACGCCAGGATTTGAGACCAGCGTGGTCAACACAACCACCCCCTTCCCTCTCTATATAAAAAATAATAATAATAATAAGAAAGAGTGTTGGGGCATGCCTGTAATCCCAGCTACTCAGGAGGCTGAGGCACAAGAATTGCTTGAACCCAGGAGGCAAAGGTTGCAGTGAGATCCTGCCACTGCACTCCAGCCTGGGTGACAGAGGAAGACTGCCTCCAAAAAAAAAAAAAAAAAAGAGAGAAAGAAAAGAAAGAAAGAAAAGAAAAAAATCTGTGTTTAAAAAACGGTTTTAGAGACAGGGTCCTGCTCTGTCGCCCAGGCTGCAGTGCAGTGGTGCAATCATAGCTCACTGCAGCCTTGCACTCCTGGGCTCAAGCAACCCTCCTGCCTCAGCCTCCTGAGTAGCTGGGACTATAGGCACACCACTGAACCAGACCATTTTTGTTTTTTGTTTTTTGTGTTTTTTTTGGTAGAGATAGGATCTCTTGCTGTTGCCCAACTGGCCTCAAACTCCTGTTCTCTAGAGATCTCCCCTCCTTGGTCTCCTCAGGAGCTGGGGATGAACTACGGTTTACAGTCCCTGATGACAATGTTTTCGAAAGAAAATCAAAAGAATTATGAAATTTCTTTTTGATAGCATTGAGACATTGTGTTGAAGCAGAAAGAGCACTAAACTATCAGTCAATACAGCCAGCTCTTGTGCTCTCCTAGGCTGATACCGGAGTTAGGCCACATGGGTTTTCAAGGCTCCCTTGTGCTCTGTGATACTGTGAATCCAAATAAATTCACTTAAAGCTGATGAGGTTATTTTTTAGTTGTCATTTTTTAAATTGTCATTTCTATAAAGAGATAAATATAAGTAAATGATAGGAAAAGATAAATAGCCTCTACAGTTGACGGTATTGGTATATTTAAGTATTTCAGGCCGGGTGCAGTGGCTCGCGCCTGTAATCCCAGCACTTTGGGAGGCCAAGGTGGATGGACCATCTTAGCCAACATAGTGAAACTCCCTATCTACTAAAAATACAAAAACTAGTTGGGTGTGGTAACTCGTGCCTGTAATAGCAGCTACTCGGGAGGCTGAGGCAGAAGAATCGCTTGAACCAGGGAGTCAGTTGTTGCAGTGAGCAGAGATCTTGCCATAGCACTCCAGCCTGGCAACAGAGAGAGACTCCATCTCAAAAAAAACAAACAAGGCCGGGCGCGGTGGCTTAAGCCTGTAATCCCAGCACTTTGGGAGGCTGAGGCGGGTGGATCATGAGGTCAAGAGATTGAGACCATCCTGGTCAACATGGTGAAACCCCGTCTCTACTAAAACTACAAAAAAATTAGCTGGGCATGGTGGCGCGTGCCTGTAATCCCAGCTACTCAGGAGGCTGAGGCAGGAGAATTGCCTGAACCTAGGAGGCGGAGGTTGCGGTGAGCCGAGATCGCGCCATTGCACTCCAGCCTGGGTAACATGAGTGAAACTCCGTCTCAAAAAACAAACAAACAAACAAAACATATATATATATATTTGTATACACACATATATATACATACATATATATATATATATATACACATACATATATATATATATATATATAAATCAACCTATTCTAGATATTTAAGCTTTTTTCCAGGTGCTTCTTAATCAATGGATAGGGAAACCAGATAATGTGTTCAGAGATATTGATACCTGTGAATAGAATATGAAATTTTAGGTTGGGCATGGTTGCTCATGCCTATAATCCCAGCACTTTGGGAGGCCAAAGCAGAAGGATCACCTGAGGTCAGGAGTTTGAGGGCAGCCTGGCCGACACGGTGAAACCCTATCTTCACTAAAAATACAAACATTAGCTGGGCATGGCAGCATGCATCTGTCCTGTAGTCCCAGCTACTCTTTACTTACCAATTTCCATGTGTTAACATAATCTGATTACTGCTCCCAAGATTAACTCTTTTCTGTTTTAGTTAATGTCACTCCTTTCTTCTAAAAGTTCCTTCAGGGACTTTCTCTTTCTCTCTCTCTCTTTTGGAGACAGAGTCTCGCTCTGTCACCCAGGCTGGAGTGGCGTGATCTCAGCTCACTGCAACCTCTGCTGCCCGGGTTCAAGCGATTCTCCCGCCTCAGCCTCCTGAGTAGCTGGGACTACAGGCATGTACCACCACACCTGGCTAATTTTTGTATTTTTAGTAGAGTTGGGGTTTCACTATGTTAACTGGTCTTAAACTCCTGACCTCGTGACCTGCCTGCCTCAGCCTCCCAAATTGCTGGGATTACAGGCATGAGCCACTGCACCCAGCCAGAAGAAGATTTTTCTAGACTTCCTGTAGAAACCCAAAAGTTAATTATACAATCAATTCTGTGACTCATAATAAACATTTATTGTCACAAATGATTCAAAACTATCAAAATGCATTCATTGAGAATACTGACAATGTAGCAATCTCAGTGTTATTTATTGAAAATTTGGCCGGACGCGCTGGCTCACGCCTGTAATCCAAGCACTTTGGAGGCCAAGGCGGGCGGATCACCTGAGGTTGGGCGTTCAAGACCAGCCCGACCAACATGGTGAAACCTTGTCTTAAAAAAAGAAAGAAAGAGGGCCGGGCGCGGTGGCCCAAGCCTGTAATCCCAGCACTGTGGGAGGCCGAGGCGGGTGGATCATGAGGTCAAGAGATCGAGACCA
>NW_016107656.1:1517333-1518813 GCF_001604975.1 Cebus imitator
AAAAAAAAAAAAAAAGATACAGTTTCATAATAGAAAGCACACATGTAATGAGGTCAAGACAAAGTTAGGTTTCAATTTTTACCCAAGTTTCTATAAGACATTGGGAGAGTTATTTATCTTATCTGTAAAATGGGAAAAATTTCACCTATTTAATACAGTTGTGAGGTTATCTGTGATGACACAGGCACCTTGATGAATTACAATTCATCATTATAATCTTTCTCTTTTTACCCTCTTTTTGCTTTTCCTTGGTCTACCACTCATCCAGTGAGGCTACATTTATAAATAGGAAATTTCCTTGTTTATACCTAAGTCTCTGTGATCATACAGAGGAGTCAACTGTAGCTCTGAAATGCAGTTGCTGAGTAATGGAGTTGGGAGTTCCCGTCTGGTGGGGCGGAGTGATTAGGACGCTGCAGTGTTCATAGTAAAGGTAGTAATAGCAGCAGTAACAATCGCTGTCATCATTTATGGAAAACCTACTCTCTGCCAATCATTGAGCTTGAGTTTCACAAGTATTTCAGTGAAACTTTAACGTTCCCCAAATGAAACTTATGATTTCCCACCGTGATCCAACCCTCCCTCTCTGCTCCTTTCTTGCTTCAGTCTTTGATTATAACCATTCATTTATTCAAACTACCAGCTTCATCCCTCCCTTCCCTCACCATCACTACAATCTAAGCTACAGATAAGCCCTGCTGATTCTAATTTTTTTTTTTTTTTTTGAGATAGAGTGTTGCTCTGTCGCCCAGGCTGGAGTGCAGTGGTGCAATCTCGGCTCACTGCAACCTCCCCCTCCCAGGTTCAAGTGATTCTCATGCCTCAACTTCCCCAGTAGCTGAGATTACAGACATGAGCCACCATGCTTGGCTAATTTTTGTATTTTTAGTAGAGACAGGCTTTCACCCTGTTCATCTCAAACTCCTGACCTCAGTGAAAGTGCTGGGATTACCAGAGTGAGCCACCATGCCCGGCCTAGAAGTCTTAAACTAGGTCAAAGTCATCCACTTCTCTTTACCTCCATTACCACCACCGGAGACCACACTGCCATCAATTCTAGATATTTTCATCTAGAGCAGTGCTTCTCAAAACACACATCCCACAACTCAGTCATTAGCATCACCAAGGAGCTTGTTAGAAATGCAAATTTCCAGGTTCTACTTCAAGCTTTGTACTGAGACACTCTGGGAGTGGGACCAACAATTTGTTTTTTGGTTTTTTGTTTGTTTGTTTGTTTGTTTGTTTGAGACAAGGTCTCCCTCTGTCACCCAGTGTGGAATGCAGTGGCATGAACACCTGGGCCCAAGGGATCCTCCCACTTCAGCCTCCCAAGTAGCTGGAACTACAGGAATGCACCACCATGCCTGGCTAATTTTTTTTTTTTGTAATTATTTTTTGTAGACACAGGGTCTCCCTATGTTGCCCAGGCTGGTCTTGAACTCCTTGGGCTGAAGCAAGCAATCTTTTTTTTTTTTTTTTT
>NW_016107656.1:1519462-1521943 GCF_001604975.1 Cebus imitator
CCACCATGCCCAGCTCATTTTTTGTATTTTTAGTAGAGATGGGGTTTCACCATGTTGAGCAGGATGGTCTCGATCTCTTGACCTCGTGATCCACCCGCCTCGGCCTCCCAAAGTGCTGGGATTACAGGCGTGAGCCACCGCACCCGGCCTGGAAATGTAAAGTTTTAAAATAGAATACAGTATATTAAAAATCTATACCAGTAGATTGTTTTTACTTGTATTTATTTATTTATTTAGGGAAGGGGTATTGCTCTGTTGCTCACCCTAGAGTGCAGTGGCACGATCTTGGCTCACTGCAACCTTTGCCTCCTGGGTTCAAGGTATTCTCCTGCCTCAGCCTCTTGAGTAGCTGGCATTACAGGTGCATGCCACCAAGCCCAGCTAATTTTTTTTTTTTTTTTTTTTGAGATGGAATTTCACTGTTGTTACCCAGGCCAGAGTGCAATGGCAAGATCTCGGCTCACCACAGCCTCCGCTTCCCGGGTCAAGCAATTCTCCTGCCTCAGTCTCCCAATTAGCTGGGATTACAGGCCACCATGCCTAGCTAATTTTGTATTTTTAGTAAAGACGGGGGTGTTACCATGTTGGTCAGGCTAGTGTCGAACTCCCAGCTTCAGGTGATCCACCCACCTCGACCTCCCAGAGTGCTGGGATTGCAGGCGTGAGCCACTGCGCCTGGCAATCTTTGGTATTTTTAGTAGAGACAGGATTTTATCATGTTGGTCTGGCTGGTCTCAAACTCCTGACCTCCATGATCCACCTGCCTTGGCCTCTCAAAGTACTGGGATTACATGCATGAGCCACTGCACCCGGCCAGTAGATTGTTTTCAAAAACTCACTGGCAAAATAACCCACTTGTCATGAGACAAGTGAATGAAGAAATCAGGTATTTAAAGATTTTTGGTTGTATCTTTTTTTTTTTTTTTAAACTCTGCTGGATTTGAGATACTTGGTTTTAAAGGGCAACCAATTAAATATTGAAATTAAAATGCATTCTCTGTAAGAATAGCATATGTTTTAGGAACACCGATTCATTTAAATACTTGTTAATTGTTACAGACGACAACAACACATTTTCTTCTTATAGCAGAGATTAAAACTGAAAGATTATAAATAGTCCAATTTATTTTTTTACCATACTGCCTGCTGCTGAAATTGAGCAAGGAAAGCAGATAAGCTCATTTAATTTTTGCCTACAGTCAGCAACCCTCTCTGGCACTCCTACATGGGGAATTCCACAATGCCTTGGGGGAACTGACTTCAAGGAAAGACTGATATGCTAAAACATTTTCCCCAGCACAAACCCACACCATTTTTTTTTTCCTACAAATGCCTGACAGGTGAGCCAAGCCCATCCTAAAGCATTACCTGTTAAAAAGCCCTTCATCAGGGAGTGTTTGGTGAAAGAAGTGGGGAGAAGAGCTAAGAGCAAACTAAAGAGAAATTAAAACAATGTACAGACAGCAGAACAGGCTAGGGAGAGAAGAGAAAGAAACATAGAGAAACTGCAGGGACGTAAATCCTTTTCTCTGGGCTGGGTAGGGTGGGGGGGGCGGGGCGCACGCCTGTAATCCCAGCACTTTGGGACGCTCAGGCAGGAGGATCACTTGAGTCTGGGAGTTCTAGATCAGCCTGGGCAACAAAATGAGATTCCGCCTTTATAAAAAATTAACCAGGTGCTGTGGCATGTCCCTGTAGTCCTAGCTAGGGGAGGCCGAGGTGGGAGGATCACCTGAGCCTGAAAGGTCAAGGCTGCAATGAGCCATGATTGTGCCACTTGCAATTCAACTTGGGCCACAAAGTGAGAAAAAAATTCTCTGAAATCTTTTCTTCTACTCTGACAAGCAATAGCCAGTTAGGTTTTCATGTGTGTTGATGTTATGTAAAGACCAAGTTCTGCCTGGGAATTATTCCATCAAAAATACCACAACAGGTATTTTATTATACACAGTGGGGCCAGCCTAGATGATTTCTGAAGCCACTGGTAATTCTGAACTATGAAGATTCGAAATGATTTGATAACACATTATAGACAAGAAGCAAAGTTCTGGCAAGATGTCTACAGATGCCCATGAGGATCAAAAAAAGTAGGTTATATGAATTGCATCCCATACAGTTTAAGGCAGGAACCAAGAGACTTCAACTCACCATAAAGTTATCCTGAATTAAGATGAGAATAGCCTCTCCTACAGAGAACCTCAAGATTATATGAAAGCTTTAAAATTTATTGGAAATTCTCCTAAGTGTCATGTCTCTACCTGATACTTAGGAGAAGAAAAAAGGAAACACAGAGGGAGATAATCTTTAGAATCACACTTCTTGCTATTTCTCTTTTTAGCTTAGGAGATACAAAAAATAAAAAGGGCCGGGCGCGGTGGCTCAAGCCTGTAATCCCAGCACTTTGGGAGGCCGAGGCGGGTGGATCACGAGGTCAAGAGACCGAGACCATCCTGGTCAACATGGTGAAACCCCGTCTCTACT
>NW_016107656.1:1523298-1526657 GCF_001604975.1 Cebus imitator
GTTTCACCATGTTGACCAGGATGGTCTCGATCTCTTGACCTCGTGATCCACCCGCCTCGGCCTCCCAAAGTGCTGGGATTACAGGCTTGAGCCACCGCGCCCGGCCCAAGCATGATTTTTATACTAGTGAAATTCATCTGCCAACTGTTACAGACAGACACCTGAATTCCTGTTCCTGAAAAAAAAGAAAACTCAACTTTTCCTTCAGCTGTAAAATTCTATTATTTTAGAGTCTCAGAAACATATATCTTTCTCCTCATGCCATCTAACTCTTCTTACCAAGTATAGTAAGTCATATGGACTCACCCTTGTTGAAGGCCATGTTCCTCTCCAGAGTACTTTCCTTCAAATTGCATTTCCTGTGACACACACACACACACACACACACACACACACACAAACAGAGGCTCAATTATCTCAGTTCTTCTGAGCTGCCTTATACAATTGAAGATATAAATAAATGAACTCCACCAAGAACTCATCAAAAGAGATGGCACCATGACAATGCCTCAATGAGTTTCTCACATACAGAGAGAGAAGCTTCAAGTGACAGGACATTGGGGTCATGGTTACTTTTTAAATAGTGCCTTGGTCAAGCTGAGTGAAACAATCCCTGTTAAGGGAAGCACATAACATGCTCTGCTCCTATGGTTAGTGCTGGCCTGAATGAGGTTTGAAATCTAAAGGACATATTAATATGGGTGAACAGGCACCAGATTTTCTGCACCATTTCCCTCTCAATGAACGCATTTTTTTTTTAATGGATTGTCTAGGCATAATTTTTTTCCTATGCCTTATAAATGAAACAACTAGGTGCTAGCTATCTAATGAATGTTCTCAAAAATCAGATGATGTTGATTCCAATAGCAAAGAGACACTTAACAAAGAACACTTGTTCTAGAAATGAGGTCATTTGGACAGTCTATCCATTAAGAAAAAGCCTATTTTGCTTTCAGAGGTCACCTATTGGGGCAGGAAATCCATCTTTCAGCCAGTGAACTAACATCTGGCCTAAGTCTTCTAAGCTAAAATGTCAATTTCCTGATCTAAATGGAACACATATGAAAGAAAAAAAGATGAAAAATACAGATCCTCATTTGCTGAAGAATTCTTCAACAGAAGATGTTCTCCAAAAAAGAGCTACTCTTTAGTGATCAAAACCAACAGAAACAGTAAAATACTTGAATGAAATATTTTCTTCTGTAATAATGTAAAGATAAATGACAGCAAGGGGGCAAATCAATCATTCACTGGTAAATCAATAAATAAATCTACTTTAATTTAGACCAACTAATCACAATTCATGGTGATTCATTCCAGGCTGGGCAAGTTTTACTTTTGTGCTGAGAAATGGGGTCAGGAAAAAGCTTACTAGGTGCAAAAGTAATTGCAGGTTTTCTGATACTTTTACACTTTTAATAACTAAATTAACAGGATAAAACTTGAAGAGAATTATGAGGGTGTTTAATCTACATAAGAAAGGAATTTTTTAAGAGCTTTTAAAAGTGCCATAAAATAGCCAGGTGCAGCATGCCTGTAGTCCCAACTGCTTGGGAGGTTAAGGCTGGAGAATCACTTGAGGTGAGGAGTTCAAGGCTGCAGTATGCACTAATCGCATGTGTATTCGCCGAACTTCAGCCTGGACAACAAAGCGAGACCCCATCACTTAAACAAAATGTGCCATAAAATACTGTATGATTCTCTAATTTGCCACTCAGTTTACTTTTTGTGTTTTTATTTTATTTTATTTTATTTAGACAGCGTCTCGCTCTGGAGTGCAGCGGTGCGATCTCAGCTCACTGCAATCTCCACCTCCTGGGTTCAAATGATTCTCCTGCCTCAGCCTCCTGATAGCTGGGACTGCAGGCACACACCACCATGCCCAGCTAATGTTTTGTATTTTTAGTAGAGATGGAGTTTCACCATGTTGGCCAGGATGGTCTTGATTTCCTGACCTCATGATTCGCCCGCCTCAGCCTCCCAAAGTGCTGGGATTATAGGCATGAGCCACTGTACCTGGCAACTTTTTTTGTGCTTTAAAAATATTCCATAATTTTGACTAATCTTTATTCTACCAGTATACATTATGGAGATTTGTTTTGTATGTGTCATTCATTCATTCACCCATTCATTCATTAATTCATTCATACATGTAACAAATACTGATTGAGTACCATTATGTCTGACATATGTCAGGTCTGGTGTTCAGGATCATCTAGTCTAGTAAGGGAGACAGAAAAGCAAATAATGGGCATATATATCCCATAAAGAGGGTCTCAGAGGAGAGAATGGCCAACATGGTGGGGAGGAAGAAGAGTTCATGAAGGAGTTGAGCCCTACGAAGGGATTGAGGAGCACAGGACTCACCAGCCAGTAATGGAAGTGAAAGAAAAGATAGATTTTCTAGGCAAAAGGAAAAGTCTGGAGATGTTAAAGATTGTAAGGTCCTAGTGTGGAGGGCAGGATGGGATGGTGGAAGTAGGAAGCAGTAACAAGGGTGGCCCTGTATGCCAAGCTCGGAGGGAGGATTTTATTATGTATGCTCTGTGTAGTGGCATGCATTGCTATAACTCCACCCCCATTTATCTTTCAAGCAAGAAAGCTGAGTAGTAATCCAAGTGCATGGTAAAATCTCATTATGTCTTAACAGCTACTGTGATAAGAGCAATGTGGCAGCCAGCGGTGGTGGCTCACACCTGTAATCCCAGCACTTTGGGAGGCCAAGGCAGGTGAACTCGCCTGAGGTCAGAGTTCAAGACCAGCCTTGGCTACGTGATGAAACTCCAGCTCTACTAAAAATACAACAATCAGCTGGGCATGGTGGTGCATGGTTGTAATTCCAGCTACTCAAAAGACCCAGGCAGGAGAATTGCTTGAACCCGGGAGGTGGAGGTTGCAGTGAGCCAAGATCACGTACTTGCACTCCAGGATGACTCTATCTCAAAAAGAAAAAAAGAGGCTTTCCCTCCACTTCTCCACTCTGCACTTCTCATTCCTGCTATCATGTGAACAAGGAAGTGTTTCCTTCCCCTTCTGCGATGAGTATAAGTTTCCTGAGGCCCCCCCAGCTATGCAGAGCTGTGAGTCAATTAAATCTCTTTCGTTTATAAATTACCCAGTCTAGGGGGCCGGGCGCGGTGGCTCAAGCCTGTAATCCCAGCACTTTGGGAGGCCGAGGCGGGTGGATCACGAGGTCAAGAGATCGAGACCATCCTGGCCAACATGGTGAAACCCCGTCTCCACTAAAACTACAAAAAATTAGCTGGGCATGGTGGTGCGTGCCTGTAATCCCAGCTACTCAGGAGGCTGAGGCAGGAGAATTGCCTGAACCCAGGAGGCGGAGGTTGCGGTGAGCCGAG
>NW_016107656.1:1527667-1529288 GCF_001604975.1 Cebus imitator
TCTCAAAAAAAAAAAAAAAAAAAAAAAAAATCTGCTTTTTTCTGCAGCTAAGAACTTGGAGAAAGACAGCCATGAGCAACCGCTACAAGGCCGGAGTGGAGAAGAATAATTTGAGAACATTCCCAAGCTGAATTGGAAGGACTGGGTGATTTATTGGATGGCGGAGTTGAAGAAAGGAAAGGAATCAAGGCCAATTTCAGGTTTCTGGCTTGTGCAACCAGGCAGGGGAGAGTGGTACTCAACGAGGCAGGGAACACGGATGTGGGAGCAGGTTTGAGAAGGAAAAGGAGTCCAATTTGACCTGTGTGGAATTTTAACTGTTTTTGGAATAAGCACGTCCACAGCTCATGGATAATCCGGAAGTCAGGAGGGCAGTTTGGGCAAGAGATGTGTCCTGACTACCAAGGAATCCTTGAATGATTTTCTTTTTTTTTTTTTTTTTTTTTTGAGACAGAGTCTTGCTCTGTTGCCAGGCTGGAGTGCAGTGGCACAGTCTCGGCTCATTGCAACCCAGGAGGTTTAATCCCAGGTTAAAGCGATTTTCCTGCCTCAGCCTCCCGAGTAGTTGGGACTACAGGCGTGCACCACCACACCCAGCTAATTTTTGTATTTTTGGTAGAGACAGGGTTTCACCATGTTGGCCAAGTTGGTTTTGATCTCTGGACCTCGTGATCCGCCTGGCTTGGCCTCCCAAAGTGCTGGGATTACAGGTGTGAGCCACCACGCACCTGGTCCCTTAAATGATTTTCTACCACTTTCTCCTCAGTTCTTCATGACCTGGTCCCTCCAGCCTGCTCCCCTCCCATTTTCCATTCTTGAGTCATACCGCACTGATGCTTGTTTTTAATGGAGAACCTCACTCCTCTATTCATGTGGGTCACACATGTAGCCTCCATACTTCTGGCTCATGTATGCCTGAGCAGCACCTCTCTTTAACTGGTGTCAGCCTGCAGGTATGTCATCCAGGAAGCTTTCCCTGGCCTTTCTCAGAGCTGGGAGTATTGATCCTGCTAGGCATCTCAGTATCACCCAGCTATTTTCCTATCACAACAGTTATCCTGCTCCTTTGTAAATGTTTACTGAGTTGGATCTCTTATATTTAATTGCAAGCTCTGTGAAGGGAGGGACCATGGAGACTTACTCACTGCTAATACTCCAGTGATTAGCGTCAGCCTGGCTCATAGCAGAGATTCATATATTATGTATTTGATAAAGGAAGTCACAAATGGAGACAAAGCCAAGCAGTGAATATCAAATGAGGGTACACATTAGAATCTCTGTGACACTTTTAAAAAGTACAGGTGTCCTGGCCCTAGCTGGAACTGTGTCAGAATCATTGGAGATGGGGCTCAGGTATGTTTGTTTTTTTTTTAAATTTTTTGAAAGAGCCGCCATTGGCCAGGCATGGTGGCTCATGCCTGTAATCTCAGTACCTTGGGAGGCTGAGACTGGCAGATCATTTGAGGTCAGGAGTTTGAGATCAGCCTGGCCAATGTGGTGAAACTCCACCTCTACTAAAAATACAAAAATTAGCTGGGCATGGTGGCATACCCCTGAAATCCAGCTACTTGGGAGGCTAAGGCAGGAGAATCACTTGAACCTTGGAGGCAGAGGTTGCAGT
>NW_016107656.1:1529332-1532272 GCF_001604975.1 Cebus imitator
AGAGCAAAACTCTCCCTCAAAAAAAAAAAAAAAAAAAAAAAAAAAAAAAAGGAAAAAAGAAAGAAAGAGAAGGAAGGAAAGGAAGGAAGGAGGGAGGGAGGGAGGGAGTGAGGGAAAGAAAATAAAAGAAAAGAAAGGAAGAAAGAGAAAAAAGAAAGAAGAAAACAAAGAGAAAGAAAGGATGGAAAGAAAGATGAAAGAAAGAAAAAGAGAAAAAAAGACAAAGAGAGAAAGAAGAGAGGAAGAAGGAGAGAAAGAAAGAAAGAAGAAAGAGAAAGAAAGAAAGAGGGAGCCATAGTTGATTGGGATGGGTGGTCAGGAATGAAGTCCATCTGTGTAAGTGAGAATAGAAAACTGTGAAAGACAAAAGATGGGGAACATCAGATTTAAGAGAATAAAGAAAAATGACACAACGTCCGAGAGAGAGAGTGGTCCTAGAAGTAAGAGGAGAATTACGGCTTGATGTCAAGGGAGGTGAGAATGATAGCAACGAGTAAGGGATCTGCAGTGTCCAAAGCAACAGAAGAGTCACAGCAGCAAGAAATGTCAGCTGAGCCGATGGTAACCTACTCAGCCTCTGCAGTTTCAGGGTCAAGGGAAGGAGGAGAAACTGGATTGCAGCAGACGGAAGGATGACTGGAAGAAAAATAGATAAACAAATGTGAAGAAGTTTGAAGAAGATAGCTAAGAATGTGAAAGACTTGACCAGGCGTGGTGACTCACATGTGTAATCCCAGCACTGGGAGGCTGAGCTGGGCGGATTACTAGGTCAGAAACTGAGACCAACCTGGCCAATATGGTGAAACCCCGTCTCTACTAAAAACACAAAAATTAGCCAGGCTTGGTGGTGGCACACGCCTGTAGTCCCAGCTTCTCAGGAGGCCGAGGCAGAAGAATCGCTTGAACCTGGGAGGTGGAAGTTGCAGTGAGCTGAGATCACGCCACTGCACTCCAACCTGGGTGACAGAGAGAGACTCCATCTCAAAAAAAAAAAAAGAAGGTGAAAGACTTGAGCAAATTTATAAATTAAGCAGAAAACAACTAAGTAAAGGAGGAGAGCTGGAAGAATTATTTTCTTTCTTTCTTTTCTTGAGACTGGGTCTTGCTCTACTGTCCAGGCTGGAGTGTGGTGGTATGATCTTGGCTCACTGCAATCTTCACCTCCTGGGTTCAAGAGATTCTCACACTTCAGCCTCCTGAGTAGCTGGGGTTACAGGCACACACCATCACGCCCAGCTAATTTTTGTATTTTTAGTAGAGACAGGGTTTCACCATTTTGGCCAAGCTGGTCTTGAACTCCTGACCTCAAATGATCAGCCCGCCTCGGCCTTCCAAAGTGCTAGGATTATGGCCGTGGGCCACTGCACCCAGCTGAGAGATGGAAGATTTAAGAGATGCTACTGTTAGACCAAGATCCCAGAGGAGACGAAGATGTTGATATTATTGTCACCATCATTTATACATATATTTTAATAAATGTATATATGTTTACCATTTACATATGAAAGCTAAAATTTTACATGTATAAGAAATTATCACTGTCGGACTTTTCTCTTTTAGAAGTCAAATAGACTCCACCTTTCCTATTGTCACATTTTTCTTACCCAATCATAACAATAGAATTGGTCAGATTTAAGTATTCTCAGAAAGGAGGTAAGGACTGCATTCTAATCACATTTCCCTGATGCTATGCCCAGATTATCTTCAATAGATTTTAGTTCAATAAATATTTACTGTCTATTTTGTACTAAGCATTGGGAATGTGAAAATAAGTTGCAAATTCTGAATTTGGTGAGCTTGGTCTAGTGAGGGAGACAGACCCATAAGGAAGTTGGTGTAAACCTAGTCACAGTTTTTGCCATTACTTTCAAAGAGTGCAGTCTGCCAGGTGCCATGTCTGATCACCATTACATTCCTCAAGGCAGAAACAGCAGTGTTTTCAAGCACAGCAATCTCAGAGGTTCTTCTATGTCAGTAGCTCATATGACAAAGAGCTTCATTTTGATCTTTCATGCATATACATACCCATTTGCCATTACTTTCTTCCTTTCTTTTGAGACAACGTTTCCCTCTTATTACCCAGGTTGGAGTGCAATGGTGCAGTCTCAGCTCACTGCAACCTCCACCTCCAGGTTCAAATGATTCTCATGCCTCAGCCTCCCAAATAGCTGGGATTACAGGCATGCACCACCACGCCCAACTAATTTTTTGTATTTAGTAGAGACGATGTTTCACCATATTGGCCAGGCTGGTCTTGAATTCCTGACCTCAAGTGGTCTGCCTGCCTTGGCCTCCTAAAATGCTGGGATTACAGGTGTGAGCCATGGCACCCAGCCTGCCATTACTTTCAACGGCAAAAACTGTGATTACATTTGCACCAACCTAATACTATCAATCCTGTGTGATAAAGGAATGCACAAGGTGTTTTATGAACAAAGAGATGGACAGTTAGTGCAGCCTTGAGGCATCATGGAAGACTTCTTGTAAGACGCTTCATCTGAATTAATAAGAAGCACTGAAGGAAGAATCAAAATTATCCAGCCACGTGGTGGCTAAACTGGACTCAGACTATGAGAACAACAGGAGCAAAGGCACACAGACATAAAATGACATTATATGTTGGAGGGACTTGAACCTCTCTGTTTTAAAAAAATGCAGGCCGGGTGTGGTGGCTCATGCCTGTAATCCCAGCACTTTGGGAGGCCGAGGCAGGTGGATCACGATGTCAAGAGATCAAGACCATCCTGGTCAGCACGGTGAAACCCCGTCTCTACTAAAAATACAAAAAATCAGCTGGCCATGGTGGTGTGTGCCTTTAATCCCAGCTTCTCAGGAGGCTGAGGCAGGAGAATTGCCTGAACCCAGGAGGCGGAGGTTGCGGTGAGCCGAGATCGCGCCGTTGCACTCCAGCCTGGGTAACAAGAGTGAAACTCCGTCTCA
>NW_016107656.1:1532292-1540251 GCF_001604975.1 Cebus imitator
AAAGCAAGGGTTGGCTGGGTGTGGTGGCTCATGCCTGTAATACCAACACTTTGGGAGGCTGAGGGAGGAGGATCCCTTGAGCCCAGGAGTTCAAGCCCAGGAGCCAGACCAATACAAGTAAGAGAATGGCTGAACCCAAAGTTCAAGGCAAGTAGATGGTCACACTCCACCTTGCAGGCTGTAAGCGAAGGAGGTTGGTCTTAAAGACCTGAAAGAGCCCACCCTTTGTCTTTTGGTGCTTCCTAATTTTTTTCTGGGGTGGTAATCTTCACTTTATTTTGAAGAGCACCATGTACCAGGGACAGTCCCTTGGCTGAGTAGATGATTCCAAAGCCTGCTATAACAGAATACACACATTAGGGGAGAGGGAGTGAAATCTGGAAGACTTCACTAATGTGTAAGTTACAGCTGCCCAAAGGCCAGCCAGAAGGGGTACTGCTATCAAGGGGGGCGGCCCATATACCGAAATGTGATTTCTTTTCCATTATTTGGTATGTGGGCCACTACCCCCCTTGATATTTTCTAGCAGCGGCACCAATTAGCTTTTTTCAGAGGGTCTTGTCCAGGTATTTCCACAAGCTCTGGGATCTGAAGTAAAGTATTCTCCCCTTACCCTTGGAGGACAGATTCCGAGACCCCCACTAAATTCCTGAAACCGTGGATAGTACTGAATCCTACAGATACTATGTTTTTTCTCATATGTAGATACTTATGATAAAGTTTATAACTTAGGTACAGTAATAAATTAACAACAACAACTAATGATAAAATAGAACAATTATAACCATATGCCAGCATCACTGCTCTTGTACTTCGGGGCCATTATGAAGCAAAATAAGGGTGACTTGAACAGCAGTACAGTGACAGTGAATCATAACTGCATCAGCTACTAAGTGACTACTGTGTAGACCGCATGGGTACACTGGACAGAGGGAGGAGTCACATTCTGGGAGGGATGGTGCTGGACAGCACAAGATTTCATTGTGTTCCTCAGAATGGCGTGTAATTTCAAACTTATACATTGTTTATTTATTGAATTTTCCATGTAATATTTTAGGACTGAGGTTGACTGTGGGTAACTAAAATTGAGAGGAAAAAAACATGAATAAAGGGGTACTATGGTAATTCACAATCTCCCAGGCTCCTTAACTCCAAATTGAAGGGGGTAAAAAGAGATACCTGGCTGGGTGCGGTGGCTCATGCCTGTAATCCCAGCACTTTGGGAGGCTGAGGCGGATCACCTGAGGTTTGGAGTTCGAGACCAGCCTGACCAACATGGAGAAACCCTGTCTCTATTAAAAATACCAAAAAAATTAGCCGGACACGGTAGTGAGCACCTGTAATCCCAGCTACTTGGGAGGCTGAGGCAAGAGAATCACTTGACCACAGGAGGTGGAGGTTGTAGTGAGGAGAGATTGCACCACTGCGCTCCAGCCTGGGCAACAAGAGCAAAACTCTCCCTCAAAAAAAAAAAAAAAAAAAAAAAGATATCTGCGGCTTCTCCCATATTCCATAATATAATAATGGTTAGATGAATGATGACATGATGTCTTGAAGGAATAATATCTATGGATTTCATTGTTAATACTGTGTAAAATATGTAACAGCATGGGAAAATATTCTCTGTGTGAAAAACTTTAAGAAATTGGCAGTGTACATGCACAAAGGTGAGAAAAGAAACTACAAATGTTCTATGCCCATGTTTGCAGTGCAGTAAGGAGCTCAATAAATATTTTTTGAACAAACAAATAAATGAATGTCAAATGAAAGCTGCTGATGCATTCAGATAGTAAGATTTTGAATTAAATGATCTGAAAATTTTCCTATACCGTTACTATGCTGTTTAACGATAAGCACAATGTTAATAATAAACTGATTATTTACTGTGTACAGGCACTATCCTATATATTAGATACTTTGCAATGCTACCTATTCACTGCCTTGGAAAATATGCCTGCTATTTCCAGACTCAAGCATTCATGAAAACAAATTCAATGCCAGCCAGACATAGAAGTGCCCTAAAAATTAGTCTGGTGAATGAATGAATAAATGCCTCAATGAGGGACAGTGGCAGAAACCGAGGCCCATGATACTAGGGCCTTAGACCAAAAGGTCTCTGGTGTGATGCATGGGTGTGAATCCTCAGTCTAAGTCCTAGGCTTCTAGGCTCTCTATGTAAGTAACAGCTAGTATTGGAATGACTGAGTTTCTGAAGCAGAGAAACAGTTCTTTTTTAAACAGTTTCAGAAAGTACAACCTTTTACCTAACTTATGGTAGTTCCTGAGTGCCTCCCTGTTAAATAATGGAATGCATTGCTAAAAGTTGACACATTATAGCGTTTCCAAAAAGGCAGGAATGCACTATGGCAACTATTTCATGAATGGAACCTGAATGGATCCAGTATCCAACAAAAGCAAGCAGAGGTTGGGAGTCCCATTACATTTTTTTTTTTCCTCAATATTTTCTCAAACTTCCTGAATGATAACAAATATTCAGGAACCACTTCTTTTGATCCACCCATCGTGTTTAACTTTCCTGGTTTTTCAGGTTTCACAATAAACATCGTGTCACAGAGGAACAAGAGCTCCTTATTGGACCAAATTTTATCACTGGCGTATGCAAGCAAGGGTTCTGTAGAGACCATTGGAATTTCTTGACTTCATCCAAGAGAAGTATTTAGCCTTTGGTCAATAATGCAAGCAATTTCACCCTTGATTTTTTTTGGATACAGAGTCTACCTTCTTTGCTATTCATCTCTAGATTTTCCAGTGAAAGCCACTATTTTTGAAGTTGCTCTGTGCCGTTGGCTATTTCTCTTGATTCCCTCCCTTTCCAGCTAACTCAGAATGGGGTGCAAAGTAAGCCAGGTGCCATGTCTGATCACCATCCTATTCCTCAAGGCAGAAATGGCAGTATTTTTAAGCACAGCAATCTCAGAGGTTTTTCTATGTCAGTAGCTCATATGACAAAGAGCTTCATTTTGATCTTTCATGCACATTTATACCCAAAATACCCACCTCTTCTCGTAATTCTATAATCTCTGACATACCAGAGCTCAGGCATCTCTGTAAAGCAATCATAAACACTACCTGCATTATCTCAACATATGGTGACTGATTTCTCTCAAAAACATTTATAATCTATGAAGAAAAAACAGCAAAACATTTCATAAGCCAATGGTGTCCAACGCCACTACTCTCTTGGTGTATAAAACAAAATATCTCACTTTCAGCGCCTAGGAGGAGAAAAATGGAGACTCCAAATAATGCACGCTACCTGGCGCTTCCTGAGAGCTTTCTGCTAATCATAGATGCATTCTGGGCAAACCAATTAATCTGGGCGTGATGCCCTGAAGTGGGCCGTGTGCTGTTTGAAGTCAATAACAGTGTGACATATATCTCTGCTCTGCACCCGCTTAATTTGTCCCTGGCTGGAATACATGAAGTTTTATTTGTGCTGTTATCATCATATCCTGTCTAGACTGAAAACAGCTTCAGAGTGACTCCCTTCATATTCAGTGCATTAAAAATAAAGAGGCCAGTCTGCCCCACGCTGCCTATGCGTGGGACTCTGGTGGGCTCCCTCTCAGCCTCTCTCATCTAAAATAGCAGAAACAGAGGGATGACCATGGAAGCTGCTGCCAACTGGAAAAACCTAGATAAGGGTAAAACTTGACAAGAAATTGTAAACATTGCAATCTGACTCTAATAATTTTATATTCTCAGTAAATCATTTGGGAAAATAATAAAGGTTTTATTTTCATGAAAATAATAAAGCTAGGCAGAAGCAATGTTTGGACTATGTTTTGATTCTATTTTGAAAACACTGGTGCTCCAGGAAATCCATGAACAAAAAGATGACTGTATCCTCAAGGCTGTGAGGAGAAGAATCTATTGGTCATAGCCCAGGGATTTAGGAAGGTTGAAAAGCCCATGGGTGTGGCAAGCTATTCTCAGCTTTGAGATTTTTATTTTTTCCTTGAGACAGGGTCTTGATCTATTGCCCAGGCTGGAGTGTAGTGGCACAATTATGGCTCACTGAAGTCTTGACCTCCCAGGCTCAAATGATCCTTCCACCTCAGCCTCCTGAATAGCTGGGACTATAGACATGCACCACCACACCCAGTTAATTGTTAATTTTCTGTTGAGATGGGGCTTCACTATGTTGCTCAGCAGGTCATGAATTCCTGGGCTTAAGCAATCCTCCTGCCTCGGCCTCCCAAAGTACTGAGATTAGAGGCATGAGCTACTGTGCCTGGCGTAGTTTTGAGATTTTAACAGGGCAAGAAAGCTCCCATAACTAGAGCAAGAAAACCTCTTAAATTTAAAAAAGTTTGAATTTATATAAAACTGATCAACTAAGGGGGTTACTTGCATCATAAAAAAAGTACTGTCCTTTTATTTTTATTTTATGTATTTATTTTTTTTGAGACTGAGTCTCACTCTGCCACCCAGGCTGGAATGCAGTGGCATGATCTCAGCTCACTGCAATCTCTGCCTCCTGGGTTCAAGCAATTCTCCTGCTTCAGCCTCCTGAGTAGCTGGAATTACAGGCATGTACCGCCACACCCAGCTAATTTTTGTATTTTTTTTAGTAGAGACAGGGTTTCACCATGTTGGCCTGGTTGGTCTTGAACTCCTGACCTTGTGATCCGCCTGCCTTGGCCTCCCAAAGTACTAGGATTACAGGCATGAACCACCGTGCCCAGCAGTACGTCCTTTTAAAAATTCATCAGAGAATCTAAGGTAGTGGTTGAACAGATAGGCTTTGGGGTTACATAAAGTTCAACTCCCAGAAAGTTACTCTCTAAGGTTCGCTTTCTCAGTTATTAAATGGGATCAATAGTAGTGCTTATGACATATTGTTGATAGGACAAATAAAAAAGTTAGTTTGTAAAGAACTGAATACCTGAGTGCCACGTGGTAAATGATCAACAAAAACATATTAGCAACTTTAAAAATTATTATGTGGAAAAGTACTTACTGTAATCTCTACCTGGCATAAAGGGAGCAGTCATAGTTAATATATGATCATAGTGGTTATTAAATTTTTCATTTAAATTCTATTTAATAACAGTGATAAATAGTAGCTCATTTAATTCCTTAAATGCTTGCAGATCATTAAGTACTTTAAAAATCATTTATACCTGGCTGGGTGTAGTGGCTCACGCCTGTAATCCCAGCACTTTGGGAGGCCGAGGCAGGAAGATCACCTGAGGTCAGGAGTTCGAGACCAGCCTGAGCAACGTGGTGAAACCCTGTCACTATTGAAAATATAAAATATTAGCTGGGCATGGTGGCGGGTTCCTGTAATCCCAGCTGCTCTGGAGGCTGAGGCAGGAGAATCGTTTGAACCCAGGAGGCAGAGGTTGCAGTGAGCCAAGATGGCGACACTGCACTCCAGCCTGGGCGCGACAAAGCGAGACACCATCTCAAAGAAAAAAATAATAATTTATACCATTTTCCATTAATTGACTTGAAACCTAGGAGAGCGAAAGGAATTCTAAACCCACTCTCTCTTTCTTGTCCCTCCTCTTGAGCTGCAGACCGTAATGATGTCAGTTGGAGATGCAAGAAAGCAAATAAAAAGAATGCCTATTTCCAAACTTTTGTTTGAGGGCCTAAAATGAAAACTTATGCTGTAGATTAAAGGGAAATGACCGTGAATGTCTTAGAAATAACTCCTAAATTCAGGCACAATATAATACGCTCAGCAGGCTCAGTAAATTCCTCATTACCATATAAATTGTTTTCAAGTCTGATCTAATGGGATATGATTAATAATTGGGATTTGTTTTCTTCCAAGAAGCTGAATGATTGAAGGGAACCTGATACAGTTTAAAGGACCATTTCTAAACTGATCAAGTACTTCTTGTTTTGTATAAACAAAAGTATTCTGATTAGAATTAGAATTAGTTCCTCATGGAGACTGAGTGAGGGAGTGTGTAGCTATGGCCTTGGAGGGGCATAGTTCCCCTCAGGAAGTGGGGCTGCTGCCATTCACCATATGGCTTCTGAAACGAGAATTACAACAATTATGGCTGCCCCGGGACAGGACTTCTGACTCCATGCTGTTTATACTCTGATTAGAATACCCGGTTAGGCTCCCAGTGTCGCTTGGGCTACATTCCATTCCTGTTTTCTCTCTGGACCATTTTTGAGACGCAAAAGCTTGTTTCTGATGTGAATTTAATGCAACCTGAGTTGCTTATGAAAATCTGGACAGGAGGCCAGGCATGGTGGCTCACGCCTGTAATCCCAGCACTTTGGGAGACCGAGACAAACAGATCACGAGTTCAGGAGTTCGAGACCAGCTTGGCCAACATGATGAAACCCCGTCTCTACCAAAAATACAAAAAATTAGCTGGGTGTGGTGGTGGGTGCCTTTAATCCCAGCTACTCAGGAGGCTGTAGCAGGAGAATTGCTTGAACCTGGGAGGCAGAGACTGTGCCATTGTACTCCAGCATGGGTGACAGAGCCAGACTCCATCTCAAAAGAAAGAAAACCTGAACAGGAGAACACTGAGCTTATACTAAAGGTGATTTTCAGAGGAACAAGGTTTCCTTGTTGAAGTTGTTCAAAATTCAGAGCTATGCAAGGGGGAGGGAAAGATTAGCAACTTAAGGGAAATAAAACCAGCAAAATAAGTCCTTTGATGAGGAATTTACGCAATGTGTTCAAGCCAGTTGACACAATTACAGCTCCTACTTCTCTGCCAGAAGGAGCAGGTAGCAGTGTCTAATTCCATTGCCCACCCTACACCCTGCATGCAGCCGCGCGTGCCATAGTCACCGAGGCCCCTGTCAATTAGAAACAGCATTCAAATGACATGCCATCTGCTCTACAAATGTCATCAAGCTCATGCCACCTGTTGAGGGCTGAGGGGGCAGTGGAAGGGTAAAAAGTCTCGACACAGGTTTGTGTATTTATACAAACAAAGAACCATTTGATTCAATGTCCTCCCTCTCCCACTACCCTCTCCTCCCTTTCTTTGCCAGAAATCTTTTCAAATAGTTTTGCAGCAGTATTTTCCACCCAGAAGAGCATTTAAATACCATGCCCCAGGAATCATAGGACATTAAAAAAATATGCAACATATCCCAATTAGTAGGGAGAATCATAGCTTGAAGCTACTCTTGAGCCATTCCCCACTTGCATTCACAAATAAGCATGAAGGAAAAGTGCAGCCAAGAGGATTTGCGCTTAATGAATTTTCTCCGGGTGAATATTAAGACATTGGAATGGCTATACAGGAGATCATGAAAGCTCTTTTCCAAAGACCTGGACATTAGAATTAGTATGTCCAAATCAGGACATCATGTCAGCTTCCGCAAGCTTCCCTCCTAGCCTCTGCTAATGTAGTTCCCCCGTCTACAACATCTGTGCCCAAACGGGAGGTTTGGTTCAATTGGTCTCTCTTCTCTCAGCCACTAACTTTTAAGACTCCTTTTTTGTTGGGAAGGGGTGTTGTTTTGTTTTGTTTTTTTCCTGGTGTCATTTGGTGAAACTCCCTCCTCAATCCCTCTACATCCCACTGAATCTGTTGACACTTCCACCTGTCCTTCCAGACACAATCCAGGGCAGGACACGGTGGCTCACACCTGTAATCCAAGCACTTTGGGAGGCTGAGGCAGGTGGATCATTTGAGATCAGGAGTTCAAGACCAGCCTGACCAACATGGTGAAACCCCATCTCTACTATAAATACAAAAAATTAGCCGGGTGTGCTGGCAGGCACCTGTAATCCCAGCTACTCAGGAGGCTGAGGCAGGAGAATTGCTTGAACCTGGGAGGTGGAGGTTGCAGTGAGCTGATAATTCCACCACTGAACTCCAGCTTGGGCAACAGAGCGAGATTCCATCTCAAAAAAAAAAAAAAAAAAAAAAAAAAAACAAAAAAAAAAAAAAAAAAAAAAAAAAAAAAAAAGACACAATCCAATGCTACTTCCCAAGGAAGCTT
>NW_016107656.1:1540265-1549257 GCF_001604975.1 Cebus imitator
CATCTCAAAAAAAAAAAAAAAAAAAAAAAAAAAAAAGACACAATCCAATGCTACTTCCCAAGGAAGCTTTTCTTGACTGTCTCTTCTCATCCAGCGACAGCCACAGCTTCCTTCTTTTCCTCCTCCTCCTCCTCCTCTTCCTCCCTCTTCTTCTTATCCCCATAGAATAATAGAGCCTGTCTCCTAGGGTTAGAATTAACTTATATAATGAATATAAAGACACAACGAAAGCCTAGCATAAATGGTCAATAAACTTTAGTTAATTTAACTTTATGCATTAGGTAGTTAAATTCTCAGAGCATATGTTTATTCAATGCTACTACTATTTTTTTTGTTTCACTTTAGAGATGGGGAAATGGGTATTTCTAAAGGTTAAGAAACTTGCCTATGGTCATTCACTCAGCTCTAAGTGCCAGAGCACAATTTTTAAAATATTGCCTTCCAGGGTTTTGGTGGTGGTGGTAGTTTTTATTAATAGACAGGATCTCACTCTGTTGCCCAGGTTGGAGTACAGTGACATAATTTATAGCTCACTGTAGCCTCAAACTCCTAGACTCAAGCAATCTGCCCACCTCTGCCTTCTAAAGTGCTGGGATTATAGGCATGAGCCACCATGCCTGACCACCTTCACGGTTTTTGATGGCTACTATCTAGAGTATTGCTTCTTTTTCTTCCTGATCAGGCTTATGGAGGTACAATTTACACGCTAAAAATCATGCTTTTTATTGCACAACACTATGAGTATTAGTCATGTAACCAACATGACAATCAAGATATAGAACAGTCCCACCACCCCACAGACCCCCCCATGCTATTTTTAATTTTTATTTATTTATTTATTTATTTATTTATTTTGAGACGGAGTTTCACTCTTGCTACCCAGGCTGGAATGCAATGGCGCGATCTTGGCTCACCGCAACCTCCGCCTCCTGGGTTCAGGCAATTCTCCTGCCTCAACCTCCTGAGTAGCTGGGATTACAGGCACGCGCCACCATGCCCAGCTAATGTTTTTTGTATTTTAAGTAGAGACGGGGTTTCACCATGTTGACCAGGATGGTCTCAATCTCTTGACCTCGTAATCTACCCGCCTCAGCCTCCCAAAGTGCTGGGATTACAGGCTTGAGCCACCACGCCCGGCCTATTTATTTATTTTTTGAGATGTTGAGACAGAATCTTGCTCTGTCACCTGGGCTGGAGTGCAATGGTGCGATCTCAGCTCATGGCAACCTCCACCTCCTAGGTTCAAGCGATTCTCCTGCCTCAGCCTCCTGAGTAGCTGGGTTTACAGGCACGTGCCACCATGCCCAGCTAATTTTGTATTTTTAGTAGTGACAGGGTTTCACCATATTGGCCAGGCTGGTCTCAAACTTCTGACCTCAACACCTGCCTGCCTCAGCCTCCCAAAGTGTTGGGATTACCGGCGTGAGCCACCGCACTCGGCCCCTCATGCTATTTAACAGTCAGCTGCTCCTCCCACCACCAAACTCAAGAAAACACTGATCTGATTTCTGTCCTTACTGACTGACTTTTGCCAAACTGTCATATACATGGAATCATACAGTATGCAGACTTTTGAGTCTGGACCCCTTCACTTAGCAAGAACAATTTGAGATGCATCCAGGCGACTCAGTGTGTTAGAAGTTTCTTGCTTTTCATTGCTGAGTCATATTCCACTGTGTGGATGTACCAGAATTTATCCATTTACCAGTTGCAGGTTTGGAAATTTTCTAGTTTTTCTCGATTGTGAACAAAACCATGATAAACATTCAAGGAAAGGTTTTACTTGTTTTTTGTTTGTTTGTTTTTTTGAGACAGGTTCTCGTCCTGTTGCCCAGGCTGGAGTGCAGTGGCATGGTGCCACCTTGGCTCACTGCAACCTCCCTGTCGCAGGCTACCTCAGCCTCCCAAGTAGCTGCAACTACAGGTGTGGGCCACCATATTGTTTGTTTTTCTATTGTCAGCAGAGATGGGGTTTTACCGTGTTGGCCAGGCTAGCCTCAAACTCCTGGGCTCCAGCAGTTTTCCTTCCTTGACCTGTCAAAGTGCTGGGATTACAGGCGTGAGCCACTGCTGCTGGCTGACAGATTTTATTTGAAAAGAGGTTTGCATTTCACCTTTTAATACCTAGAAGTGAGATTGGTGGGTCATAGTGCAAGTTTGCAGGTATATTTAATTTAATTAGAAACTAAGGTGTATTAGTGTCTGGATGCAGTGGCTTATGCCTATAATCCCAGCACTTTGGGAGGCTGAGGTGGGTGAATCATAAGGTCAAGAGTTCAAGACCAGCCTGGCCAACATGGTGAAACCCTGTCTCTACTAAAAATACAAAAAGTTAGCTGGGCATGGTGTCAGGAGCCTGCAATCGCAGCTCCTCAGGAGGCTGAGGCAGGAGAATCACTTGAACTTGGGAGGCAGAGGTTGCAGGAGGCTGAGGCCGGAGGATAACTTGAGCCCAGGACTTTGAGACCAGCCTGGGCAACATAATGGGACCCTAGCTCGAAAAACAAACCAAACCAAAAGAATAAACAAACAAACCAACCTGTCAGACTAATTTTCTACACCTTTTTATATTCCAAAACGGTGTATATTCCAAATGGTATATTCCAAAGGCAATGCTCGAGAGTTTCCGTTGCCCTGTATCCTTGCCATCCTTGGCTTTTTAAAAAGTCATTCTAATAGTTATTTTGTTGATTTTTAATTTGCATTTTCCTTATGACTAATGATGTTGAGTATCTTTTCATGTGTTCTGTTAAATCTTTTGCCCATTTAAAAAATTATGCTGTTTTCTTATTATTGAGTTTTGAGATAACTAAATATATATTCTGGATACGAGTGCTTTATCAAAACATGCTTTGCAAATATTTTGTCTCAGTTTTGTGATTGCCTTTCATTTTCTAGCATTTTTCAAGGAGAATTTTAAATTTTAACTAAGTCCAATTTATCCCTTTTTTTTCTTTTATGAATCATATCTTGTTTTAGCGAAAAAATCTTATTTACCAAAGGCATAGCAATTTTACATTGAGGCCTATGATCTTTTTTTGTTTTTCACATATGGATGTCCCACTGTTCAGCACCAGTTGTTAAATAGATAGAGCAGAGATTTGAACTCAGACTTTTCTGATTCTAGAGGCTAAGTTTACTTTGTTTTGTTTTGAGACAAAGTTTCACTCTTGTTGCCCGGGTGGAGTGTAATGGTGCAATCTCGGCTCACTGCAACCTCCGCCTCCAGGGTTCAAGAGATTCTTCTGTCTCAGTCTCCCAAGTAGCTGGGATTATAGGCACGTACCACCACACCCAGCTAATTTTGGTATTTTAGTAGAAACGGGGTTTCATCATGTTGCCCAGGCTGTTCTCAAACTCCTGACATCAGGTGATCCACCCGCCTCGGCTTCCCAAAGTGCTGGGATTACAGGTATGAGCCACCGTGCTCAGCCTAGACGCTAAGTTTTACCATATACTTCCTGTACTATGCTTGTTTATATTTTTATTTTCCACTGGATTCTAAAGTCTGCCAGACTTCCCTACATTCCCCACAGCATGGTGTCTTGAACATCCTATGTTCTCGCTGAATACTCCTAGGTTGACTTTTAAATGGAAGATGGAGTATTCATTACTCAAATCTGGCCAGTCCTTGCTCTCTTTTGCCCAAGAAATGAATGATATCCTCTTACATGGTGCCTATGTGTTTAGAGCTCTGACCCACATGCTGGCAAAGGTCACTCGTCTAACATTTACAATTGACCTTCATACCCTAAGTCTTTTTATATAAGGAGAGAGGAACTAGCTTTCTTCTTCTTCTTTTTTTTTTTTTTTTGAGACAGAGTCTCACTCTGTCGCCAGGTGCTAGGCTTGAGTGCAGTGGCACAATCTCGGCTCGCTGCAACCTCCGCCTCCTGGGTTCAAGCAATTCTTCTGCCTCAGCCTCCCGAGTAGCTGGGACTACAGGCGCACACCACCATGCCCAGCTAATTTTTGTATTTTTAGTAGAGACGGGGTTTCACCATGTTGACCAGGATGGTCTCTATCTCTTGACCTTGTGATCCGCCCGCCTCGGCCTCCCAAAGTGCTGGGATTACAGGCTTGAGCCACTGCGCCCGGCCCTTCTTTTTTTTTTTTTTAAAGCAACATGAGAAGGTAACACGAGCCTCTGTCTACCAATGGTATGAGGACAATTGCCTTTCTTCTGACCACATTCCTGTCTGTCGTACAAACCCTGCCTGTCCTAAGGAATGATCATTTGCCAATCTGTTCTGACCAGTGGGCACGGTCAGCTCAGAGAAAATTTGGGGCCAAAACAAGTGGGTGGATATGGGTGGAGGTGGAAAATAAGCAACACTAGTGTAGCTGAGATTAACTGGGGTCTTGATTCTGATCCTAGAGTAAATAAGCTAGTGCAGCCAGCCCTTCATGTGACCTTCAACTCCCTGGATTCATAAGCAAAGGCCTTTCTGTAAGTCACAGAGGGCAAGGCCAGCAAATCATTGCTTAGCCTTTACCACTGAAAAGGCAGAAAGGCTTGCAAAGCCTGTTTCAGAGGATGTTGTCTTTATACTCCATCACTCTTTTTGGATGATAATCACCTTCAGTTCTCGCTCAATATTCCATACTTTTCCGTCCCCGCCCCCCGAGACAGCATAACTACAAGCACCAAGCCATTCCTGATGGGACTACTTAGAGAAAGATAATCTTTTTTTTTGGAGATGGAGTCTTGCTCTGCCACCCACGTTGAAGTGCAATGGTGTGATCTTGGCTCACTGCAACTTCCACCTCCTGAGTTTAAGCGATTCTCCTGCCTCAGCCTCCTCAGTAGTAGCTGGGACTACAAGAATGTGCCATCATGCCTGGCTAGTTTTTGTATTTTTAGTAGAGACGGGGTTTCACCATGTTGGCCAAGCTGGTCTCAAACTCCTGACTTCAGGTAATTCACCTGCGTTGGCCTTCCAAAAAGCTGGGATTACAGGCGTGAGCCACCACACCCAGCCGAGAAAGAGGATATTATGGGCTGACAAGAAACAATTATGTTTTCTAGATTATGAGAAACTCCATTGCAAAACAGCAAAGCAGAAAATACTTTAAAAATCTCCTAAGTTTTTGATGAACAACTGATTTGATACTTGAAAGGTTCTTTGCCCAGGATCCATTACAGAGCAAGTTCTTTAAAATGCCATATTGTTAGCCATTATTATACATTTTGTGGGGGGAGGGGGGTTACTATCTTTTTAACTGTGGCAAAATGCCATTATTTAATTTTGCCCAAGGTGCAATACATATATACACATACATGTGTGCATGCATACACACATGTACACAAACATATATGAGACACCAGAGAAGAAGTGAAACAGGTTAGGAATCCAGAGACACCTAAGAAAGAGATCAAAGCTAGTGAGGACGCGGTGGCTGGTTGTACTTCTTACTTATCTCCACGGTAAATCTGTGAGTGTTCAGGCTGTGTCTCCTCCATGTTTTCTGCCCTCGAATTACCGTAGAACCCCTATTAGGATCATGGCGCCACTTTGGGGTTTTGCACATCTCGAACATTCAGAGTCAGCTGAGTTATTTCAGAAAAATTTAAATAAAATACATTTGTTGCGCTAATGTTACTGGAAAAAGTCATCAAGCCCTGAGCCAAGTGACCAATTAAGCAAAATTCTAAGTGCTTTGCTTTCCACCAAAATAAAGCCAAGTTGACTAAGAGGCTGAGCAGAAATTTTAATGACCTAATTCAACAAGCAGCTGTCTAATTCAACAAGCAGCAGGAGGGAGATGACAGGTCATTCTGGGAGGGCTGGATTCTCAGGATCAGTCATACATCAGCCTGTGAAGCCTGGAATCAGCAAGGGGTGGAATAACAGTAAATACAATAAGATGCATGGAGCCTTGGGGCAGCCATGGAACCTGGTTCATAAATATCTTGTTCCAGGAGGATGCTATTATTTAATGGGCTTGGCAGCTCATTATACTGTAAGCTCTTTTAGGGTAGGGCTCCCAGTTTCCTCTCCAGTTGCCTATAAAGGTTGTGCTGAGAATGTGGCAAGTGGCCAGTTCTCTGGGTCACTCAAGGATGACTAAGAGGAGCTGTCACCATGCATGTTTACAAATACCACGGCCTGGTCATCTGACCTGCTCCTACTTGAGCACACGGCACAGAGTGAGTTCCTAGAGGTCCGAACCCATTCTGTGGCCAGGATGGAGTTCTCCCAGCTCTTGGGTGCCGTGCTTGCTGTGGTTCTGCATGGGCTATTGGGTGACGCGTTCTACAGCCTCTCTCTCAAGGGGAAGGGAGGGATGAAGAAGGAAACGTGACCCTGTATCAGCTTGGGGGGAATCTGTCTGTGTTCCGGGAGAGGAGACTGTAAGAATAGGAGGAAAAGAGTGCTTCAATAAAGCAAAAGAAAGGCTGTAAGTAGGAGTGTGGACGGATGCCTCCCCTACAGCAGCAACGCTGAAGACTCCCTGGAGAAATTTAGTGTAGATGGAAGTAGAAGCTGCTTTTGAGAACACAAAATATTGTAAGCAGAAAGCAACATCAGCAACAGAGGAAGTGGCAGTGGGTTAAGTGTCCTGCCAATCAAGGAGCGTTTTCCTGGGATCCAGCTGAAGACTGGAACCTTGGGGCTCTGAGGCCTGTGACGCTGGTTGGGGGACTTGTCCTGATTCATTTCCATCTTCCCCTTAGCAATATCTCTGCTTTCTCTGCCATCTGCCCCGTTAAAGGCGGGCATCTATAGATGGTGTCCTGACTTCTGGGTTCTCTGGCTTCTTTCGGGTTGGGTCAAGGGAACAAGGGAGTAGAAAGAGAAAGAAGGAGATAGGGAACTTACATCTGTTCTTACCTGTGCCCCACACCTGCCAAAGTTTTAGAGTTGCTGCATTCCTCTAAGGCCAGGGATCAGTAGAGGTAACCCCTTTTTCCAGCATGCTCGTTCCTTTTTTAAAAAATTGTTTTAATTTTGAATTTTTATGGATACACAGTAGGTGTACATATTTATGGGGTACATGAGATATTTTGATACAAGCATACAATGAGTAATAATCACACCAAGGTAAATGGGGGCTTATCACCTCAAGTACTCATCATTTCTTTGTGCCATGGACATCCTCATTGTTCTCCCTGAGTTATTCTAAGACATAAACGTTCCGGCACCTGATTTAACAAGTGTTTCCTCCTATTTCCCCTTCAGACTTGACCGTAGTAAAGGCTTTCTGATGTTGCTAGTTTCTGGCGCGTCTCTATCTGTGGTTGTTCGTTCATCCTGCCCATACCTCTGTTAAATGGTGCCCTGACTTGACTCTTGTCAGACTCATTGGGTCTGCCAGCTGTTTAATGCTGAATCCTGACTGAAAGAGAGATCATTTTCAAGGTTTCCACAGAGCAAGAGCTTTGGTGACCTTCTGATTGTAAACTCAGAAACAAATAGAACCTTTAACTTTCCTCGGGAACCCACGCAGCAGTAGATAAAGGAGGAAAAAAACTTGAGGAAATAAGTCTCAGTTCAGGAATGTTAATGAGAAAGTAATTTGCAAGGTTCTTTGCTTGGGACCCATTTTAGAGCAAGTTATTTAAAATGCCATACTGTTAACCATTATTATACTTTTTTGGGGGGGGTTACTATCTTTTTAATTGTGGCAAAATACCACAATTAAAGCATACATTGCCCCCTGAGCGTTGTCTTAGCTGCATCTCATAAGCTTTGGTATGTTGCATTTTTTCATCTTAAAGCATTTTCTAATTTTCCTTGTTATTTCTTCTCTGATCCACTGATTATTTAGAAGCAATTTTTTTTTTTTTGAGACAGAGTCTTGCTCTGTCCCCCAGATTGGAGTGCAGTGGCACAATCTTGGCTCACTGGAATCTCTATCTCCTGGGTTCAAGCAATTCTCCTGCCTCAGCCTCCCAAGTAGCTGGGATTATTGGTGTCTGCCACCACTCGGCTAATTTTTGTATTTTTAGTAGAGATGAGGTTTCACCATGTTAGCCAGGCTGGTCTTGAACTCCTGGCCTCAAGTGATCCGCCTGTCTCAACCTTCCAAAGTGCTGGTATTACATGAATGAGCCACTGTGCCCAGCCTAAGAGTAATTTTTACATATTTCTGAATTTCTCAAGTTTCCTTCTGTTACTAATTTCTAATTTAATTCCATTGTAGTCAGAAAGCATACTTTGTATGATTTTGATTCTTTTATCTTGAGTCTTATTTTATAGCTTAGCATATGGTATATCCTGAAGAATGTTCCATTTGTGCTTGAGATAAATATGTACTTGGCTGCTGTTGGATGGAGCAATAGATTGATTTTTAAATCAATTTGTGGCTGGGTGTGGTGGCTCACATCTGTAATCCCTGCAGTTTGAGAACCTGAGGTGGGTGGATCACCTGAAGTCAGGAGTTTGAGACCAGCCTGACCAACATGGTGAAACCTTATTTCTACTAAAAATACAAAATTAGCTGGGCTGGGCGCAGGGGCAGGCGCCTGTAATCTTAGCTACTCAGGAGGCTGAAGCAGAAGAATCGCTTGAACCCGAGAGGCAGAGGTTGCAGTGAGCTGTGATTGCACCATTGCCCTCCAGCCTGGCAACAAGAGCAAAATGCTGTCTCATAAGTAAATTAATTAATTAACTAACTAATTTTAAAGTACAGAGGTGCCTGGAATCAAACACATTCTCATCTCCTTCACCTTACCCATTGTTGAATCGGAAGAACAGTTGCCAGCATCTCTTTCTTTCTTTGTGTGTATATATACACACACAGTATATATATACTTACACACAGAAATATATATATATATATACACACACACACACACCTCTCTGTGTGTGTGTGCATATACACACACATATCTCACGTACCCTACATATATATCATTTCTGTGTGTGTGTGTGTGTGTGTGTGTGTGTGTATAATTTCCGCAGCATGAAGATATTTTATGTGAGTTTGAGAATAAAGCAGCATGAAGAAACAGAAGCCGCAGAGATTTAAAGTTTCCAGCCCTGAC